>NC_136944.1:19775812-19853312 GCF_949987615.1 Pollachius pollachius | reverse complement strand
CATGATCCTATCCCACACGGTTAGAGGGGCTTGAGCGCCTCATGTGACCACTTCATCGCCCTCTCCCCTCCCATCAGCCCTATCAGTATATCCGGCCGTCCATCAAGAACTTTGCCACTACTTGGCTGACGCCGTTGTGTATTTGCATTCATTGTACTACTTCTCAAGTGTACCCGGTGGGCACACTTGAGAAGGCATGACACGGGTTTTGGAGGATCAAAACTCAAATAGGTCAGACCGGATCGATTGGTTTCCTATAGTGCACGGGTCAAGATTTGTAGTATTGATACTCAAGACTGTTCATACGAGCTGTATATTCATGGATGAGACCGTATACAGTGGTCCATTGTAAAGACCATGTTGGCCTTTCTAGCTTCTTGGTTCTTAGGTTATGATGAAGGTCTGAGGAACTAGTACAGAGACCAGACCAGACTAGACCAGACCAGACCAGAAAGAACCCTGGAATATTAGACCGTTGAAGATTTATATTTTGTCCATTCTGGAAAGGAGCCTCTTGCAAAGAAGACCAACAGGGGTGAGAGTGTCAACACCAAGCCCAAATTACTCAAGACTCGGGCTGACTGGCATTGAAGATGAGACAATAACATGTCTCCCTATTGTGAAACACTGCATATGTCTCCTGTCTGCTTATTTCCCAAGCCTGCTCTCCTCTCTGCATATTTCCCAGGCCTGTTTTGAGTGACAGGGTTAGCGTTGAGAGACAGCACAGCAAATGTATGATAAACAATTGGAATCAAATTCAAAGTCTTTATTAGAGTTACATGAGGCCTGATAATCGAATCTGACACACACACACACACACACACACACACACACACACACACACACACACACACACACACACACACATTCACACACACTAAGACCCACACACAGAAACTCTACCTATTTAAGTACATATAGGATAGCATCAAAGCCCCATAGACCATCCATCCATCTGTCCATGAGCCCTGCAGCTTATGTATCTACCACCCCCTTTCATGCAAGGCAGTCGATTGACTTAGAGTAGACAATCTAAAATCCTATTTCATGCTCATCTCGCACACATACAAACACACACACACACACACACACACACACACACACACACACAAACACACACACACACACACATCATCCTCGCAAGCTCGAATAGGCTAATTGGACTTAGGACTGTGAGCCATGGGCAGAAAGAGGAGGAAGGAGAAAAGGAGGAGAGTGAGAGATTGAGAGAGAAATAGAGAGATGAGAAATAGAGCGAGAGAGACCGAGCGAGAGAGAGAGAGAGAAGTAGAGAGAGAGTGACTAAGAGAGAGCGAGAGACAGAGCGAGAGACCAGCTCAATGAATGAATCCATAACGAATAAGCAGCATTGGGTGACAAGAAGACAGCAAAAACGTAAGTCGAGGGAGGCACTGGAGCAGCGGCCTTGAAGTGAATGGCTGTACAGACGTCAGCATGTAGGTGGTGGTGTGCTCTGTTCATTAATGACGGACCCATTCAATGAAAAAAAAAAATGGGGCCGGCCTACATCTGTGTCCGGCCTTGCTCTAAACAGTAGAAGAGTGTTGCGTTCGTCATAACGTTCATTATAAAACTCATTATGATATTCTTCGTGCTTCTCATCAAGCACCATCTTAACCCGCGTCATAACTCTCATTGTAACACTCACCATAATGCTCATCTTAACGCTCATCTTAATGCTTCTCATAATGCTCATCATAATGTCTTGAAAATGCTCATCATAATGCTAACCATGCCATACAGGAATCTGCCTTTCTCCCCTTTTCTTGGCAGCTTTATACAACCTAACTTTCTCATTTTTCCTTTCTTTATATTTCTAGTCTGTGTTCACCCTTGTAGCGATACCACCCCCTCTCAATCCTCCGACCTCCACTTGTTTTTTAAGGTTCCTCTCATTTATTTAATTTGTCCCTCATTGGCTCCAATGGACCCCTCTCTCTCTCTCTCTCTCTCTCTCTCTCTCTCTCTCTCTGTGTCTGTGAATGTTCTTATCATATGTATCTGTATTGTATACCGCTGCACGTGGGGGGTTGGATATTAGGTTGTGAAGATATAGAGGGTTGGAGTGTGGAAGAGGGGGGGTTGGGGGGATTTGAGTGAAACCAAACCAAAAGGTATGATCATGTGTTTAAAAGTCTCTTTCTATCTCTCTCTCTCTCTCTCTCTCTCTCTCTCTCTCTCTCTCTCTCTCTCTCCTTCCTTCCCTCCCTTCCAGCTCAGTCACGCGCCTCTTCAAACCAGGGCAAGGACATGAAGAGAGAATGCTGCCCTGAACACAAACCCCCGCCTCCCTCTTAGGGAGGCAGGGGCCGGGCCGAGAGACACACCTGTCCAGATGAATCCTCGCATGCGGTGGGCTGCAGCACCCTCCGTCCAAACACAAATCTGCCATGACATCCAAACCAGTACACAAACATGCACGTACACGTGCACAACACACATTATTAATACAGAGTATGCATTCATTCTGTGGACACCGCACACACGCACAGACACGCACGCGTGCCAACCACACGCACACGCAGGCATGGACGTCTAAAGCATAGACGCTTGCATGCCACGCACACACTGGATCCACCTAACAAGGCAGCCCCGGAGTGGCTCACAGTCCTTCCTGTCACTAGTAAACATCCTGCTGTTTCACCAGCAGGCAGTGACGGAAGAGGCTTTTGTGTGTGTGTGTGTGTGTTTGTTTTTGTGAATGTAAATGTGTGTGTGTATGTGTCTGTATGTGTTTATGTATGTTTGTGTACGTAAGTGTGTTTGTGTGTCTTTATGTGTGCATGTGTGTAAAGAGAATCCTTTTTCACAAAATTTTCCACAAACTTGATCCATGGGAGGTTCCCATGTGTACGGGGACTCAGACAACTGTGGCTCACACACAAACACGCACACAGCCTGGCATATCTAACACACTTATCTAGTAAGCCGCGACGCTCTGTAATGCATCCTCGCGGCAAACGGCCCCACATCCCATGGTTAAAAAGTGTCCCGTGTTGTGGCTGTAGCCCGAAATAAAACATGGTTTCCCTTTGTTATGAGATAAACATCTCTCTCTCTCTCTCTCTCTTTCTCTCTCTCTCTCTCTCTCTCTCTCTCCATTTCTGACTCGCACACAGAGTCACGCACAAATACAAACACGCAGGAACGCCTGTAAGGCATTTCTGTACTAATCCATGTTGGCAGGTAAACAAAAGGAGCAATCTGCATGTCGGTGTACCATGTGCGTCTTGGATGGGAGTCCATGAAGACAAATATCGTGCTGCTCTCATTCTTTTATATAATTTGGTATGGCGCCATTATACTCACTTAACTATATACTTTGTTGTTCCAGCGGTTGTTCACCGCTGGGCAACACAGACTGATGAATGCCTTCAATGAAAAACCTGATCCAAGTCAGTGATCTTCCAAAAACTGGGCATCCAGTGCCTTAAGGTGCGAAACAAAAACTTGACACTTGAAAAGATTCTAAGTTATTATTTGGGAAGACGGAGAAAAGAAAGAAGGTCAAACAGGGGGTTGCAACTTGGCTACGAATGAAGACCGGACAAAGAGCCACTCAGCATCCAGACAGCTAGAAGCACCTTTCCTCGTGAGACCTTCATCATTTCACAAGTCCACATCTTTTTCAGAATGTTGAAAGCCCCAAAAATAGGAGAGGGACCTATCAGCTCTAGGGGGAGGAGCTTCAGCTCTGGGAAAACAAGGTTCACCCCAGTCTGAAGAATCGCCGTGGTGGTGGCCAAGGAAAGAGTAGCGATCAAAGCCTTTGTGTATAAAATAAAAGAACAGCGCTGTTAAAATATAACACAGGAGAATATGTTTTTGAAATTGGCCAGAGAGGGTCACTTAGTTATTTCATGTGATTGGCTGTGTTGCGATGCCACGCCCCATATGTGGAAATCAATTGCTGCTCAGCCAAGAAGAACGACTGATATTCATTGAATATATGGAGGGTCTCACCTGGCTTAAGAGCACCAGTGCTCTCTGATAGAATTGCACACAAGATGTACCGTGCCAAATTTTGAAAATCAATCAAAATCAATAATTGGCGAGTCGGAGAATTGGCTTACCACGGTGGGCCCTCCAGAGCAGAACCGGGAATTGAAAAAATCTCCACAGAGCAACGGTTCCTTGTGGCATCTTGTTTGCACGGGCGAGGGGAGAGAGACCAAGTTGAGAGCTTTATTAGGTATCATTAATGTTGCATGAGCACTGCTTGTTTTATCTTGCGGCTTAAATTACTGCTTCTATTTTGAGCACGGCCCCTACACTAATCTAGGGGTCGATGCAGTCGTTTTGTATCTCTGCATACGTGTTTATGCATGTCTCCCCCGTGGATGAAGCTGGACGACACACTTGTACATATGTAATCCCCCCCCCCCCCCCCCCCCGCGCCAGTGAAGCCAGTCCCCAACACCCAGCACCTCTGCCTTCGTAGAGAGCACAGAGGCGGTCTATGGAGGGCATTGTATGAGTGTGCTGCCAACTGCTATTATCTCAGTGGGTTGTTTACCGATTGTTATCAATTTTATAAGAAACTTGGCCTGAGGCTGGGGACGCTAAATATTAAGACAGCGGCCTCCCTTGGTGTTAAGCCCTTGTGACAACAGGGTGTAATAACTAGCGATACAAATTCAGGACAGGCCGATGAGGCTTTTAGACAAGGCCGCCATGTGACGCGTGCGAGTCGAGTGACGCCTAAGCTGTGCACACAATCGGCACAACAAGTCCCCGATTGAGGAACAGGCCAAATGCTGCGTGGTGGTAAAAAAATAAGCTTTTCATCATCATTCATCTCTATCTGAGCTAGAGGGATTTTCATTGAGAAATTAGACTGCGCCTTTTTTCGGGGGGGGGGGGGGGGGGGGGGGGGGGGGGGGGGGGGGGGGGGGGTTTCGGTAGGCGAGACGATTCTCTTCATCTCGTCGACACTCTTGCTGAGGCAGCTCTCACGAGCCCAGCGGATATCGCCCGAGTCCATCAGGGCTCCTTATTCAAGCCTAATAAATGCATAATTGCATAGACCAACAGCGGCTTTCAACGGACCCACAGGCAGATGTTCATGAGACTTCAACCATCAATTATTCGGGCTGGGTGGGGACTGTGTGGGCCCAGATCTTCATCAGTGCGTGAGTGTGTCTGTGTGTGTTTTTTTTAATGTTTGGTTATAATACAGGATGTGGTGATCGCATTTCATTACCAGGGTCCCTGCCTCCTGGCCCGCCAGAGGGACACACACCGCCGACACAGAGACAGCTTTTTTTTTTGCAGCGCTAGCCTCCGCTTTCTGGCATGGACATATGTGGGTTGCCGCGGGCGGCGAGCTGTCACAGTGCTGTCACAGGCTGTGGCTTTTCCCCCAGCTGATGAAAGTGACTGCGGTCGGTCGGCTTGATTGGTTGACACGAAGGGGGCGGGGCGGGGGGGAAGGGGGAGGAGGGGGTAGTGAGCACGTGCTGGTGTTTGTGTGAATGTGTGTGTGCGTGGCGGGTATACCTGGGCGAGAGAGAGAGAGAGAGAGAGAGAGAGAGAGAGAGAGAGAGAGAGAGAGAGAGAGAGAGAGAGAGAAGAGCAAGACACAGAGAGAGAGACACACACAAACAGAGAGGAGAGCGAGAGAGATAGAGACACAGGAGAGAGAGAGAGAAAGACAAACAGGGATCTGCAGAGAGAGATCGACAGAGGGGAGAGAGAGAGAGAGAGAGAGGGAGATTTGGAGTGTTGCGGTGGTGAGGCTACAGTGACACCGCGCACGGCACACGGACAACAATTTCTGCGCGTGCGTGTCTCAGTGCACCCACGGCAGGAGGTGGGGAAATAGAAAGACCGCCTCGGCGAAGAACTGAAAGACCTGCCAAGAAACACCGAGTGCGCAGACGCGATAGATAGGTGCTAAGCAAAGGAAGAGCGAGAAAAATATCAATCGGGATCTGAAGAAGAAAGGAGAGATGGATGAGTGAGAAAAAGCAGTGAGTCAGCCAGAGAATGGAGATGGTGGTTGAGTTTGTAGAAGAGGTGTTTGTAGAGGAGGACATGGTGGAGGGGGGGAGGGTAACTCAACTCAAGAGAGATGCGATGTAGAGATGAGGGGGGAGAGGGAAGAGAGAGAGAGAGAGGGATGGAAGGAGGAGCAAGGAGAAGAGTAGAGAGAGGGGGGGTCTAAGTGGGCCAGTGCTGCAGCGTGACACATCAGCATTCAGAACACAGCAGCGGAGAGCAGCGCACACACACACACACACACACACACGCACACACACACACACACGCACTAGCACACAAACACGCGTCAACATTCTCGATTCAAAGCACATAAAAGCACACAGAAACATAAAAAGAAAAGTCAATATTCCCAAATTATTATATCAGCCAGATTGCAGTTACACTCTAATACACACTTCACCAAACGGAGATCCACACACACCCACACACCACACATACATAAACAATACATATACAATGTAGTTGATAAAATGTAAGCAGTCTAGACACTTCCACCACACTGCAGAGCTCCGGATTTTGGTGTGTGTGTGTGTGTGAATGAGAGTGTGTGTGATTGCCTGTGTGTGTGATTGCGTCTGTGTGTGATTGTGTCTGTGTGTGTGATTGCGCATGTGTTATTGCGTGTGTTTGTGTGTGTGTGTGTGTGTGTGTGTGTGATTGCGTGTATGTGTGATTGCTTGCGTACTTGTGCGTGTGTGTGAGTGTGTTTGTGCGGGAGTAAGATGCTTGCACACATCCAGATCCGTTATTGGGAGGTGCGCTTCAAAATAAAGCGAATGGAGGATTCGATACAGCGGCGGGCTGATTGATATCAACTCTGTGTATTGCCACCTCTAACACACACACACAAAGTTTGCAAAGCGAACACAAAGCAAAAGTTCAATTTGTGCGTTGCCATAATAATACCCTCACTCACCGGAAACACAGAGGGTTTAGGATGAAAGATAAACAAGCAGAGCCGAGGATTATGGGGCAGATCCATGTTCACTGTGTTACTGATAAAGAGCGCAGCGACAATGGAGCGGGTCTGAATTAGGGCAAGCGACGCCTCGACGCCACAACGCAAACACGGCCTGACGAAGAGGGGGGAACGGCGGCGGTGGCGGCGATGATGGATTTCACCAGATTAACTTTAATTGAATGGGATACATTTGTAGATGTGAACCATGACCGGCAGCCTTGTGATGAACCGTCCACTGTGAGCAGGGTGGACGCTATAAGTGAGCCATAGGGAGCCTCTAGTGGCCGCCGGTGGGGACTACAGCTGCAGATCCGGCACCACGACATCGCTGCCCCCTCTTGTTCTCTTCTTCATGATTGCTTTGTTTGTGGAGGAACACATGCGTGAGGAGAAGGACACGCTTTGTCCTCAATATTACAGCCTATTCAATGCTAGTATTCCCTGCCAGTATGTGATATGTCGATAGTCCTGGTTGCTTCACATTTAAAGGTGGAGGATTTTTTTATGCGTGTGTTTGTGTGTGCGTGTGTGTGCGTGTGTGACCAAAGTGAGAGAGACCATCCACACACACACACACACACACACACACACACACACACACACCAGGACGAAGACTGTTATCCAGGGGTCAACGCCGTGTTAGTAAAGGTACAAATATTGTGTTTGGGAAGGTAACAATGCGTGTGCGTGTGTGCGTGCCCGTGCGTGTTCCAGAGACAGTTCTGTGTGAGTCAGTTGGACCAATGAGGGGATCGCGGTGTCGGGTTTGAGTGTCACGTGACGTCGTCCCACAAATCAATGAGCATGACCTGAATAGACATGGAGTAGACCGCCCTGCATCAGCTGCAGCCCCCCCTCACCCCCAAACCCCCCACGGTGGCACGCCGCTTTCCACTTGCTCATTTGCATCAAGGAACGGATGGGTGAGATTCCAAAGCACACGAGTATGATGATGTGCCGTTCATTTTTCACTCGGCGGAGCCACGTTAGTGATGGCGTGTTATCCCCGTGATGGTTGTTCAGCGGCCGCGGGGCTGACGGATTGCGTATGGATGGGTGTAGCTTCTTTTTTTTTTGTTTACGACGCCCTCTCAGCCGCGTAGTCAATGAGAGGAAATCGCAAAAGGGGACATAAAATGTTGACAACATAGAAATAGGATGGTAATAGACTATTTTCATTGGGGGGGATTGGACAAGATGTACTTTGTACCTCATAAGCGAGATAGGCTCCCTAATGGGATGCTAAAGCCGTATTCCGTTACTCCAGGTGTCACTGCTACACAGGGCAGCCGGCGACCGCCTCAACAGATGCCTTGCTCAAGAGTCCCCCAGTCAGACTAGAAACGTGATCTACTCCCTTTTTTCCATAATGTCATATATAGCTGAAGCCAAGGCCCCTTATGAAATGAATACAAAAAATATACTAGCTTTTATTTATTTCTTGGTAACACTGTAGAGTTTAGATTAGAGTGGGGGTTTATGACCGGCAAAAAGAAAAAATCACCCAGAGATTGGCTCACAAAGGAGAGGGCTGGGGGAGTCTAAAACCCACTTTATCCCGCAGTATTAGAGGTGCACTGGGATATGTGTGTGTGTGTGTGTGTGTGCATGTGTGTGTACCACCAGCATATGACCTAGTTTATAGAGTTCTAAGGCTTTTCAGAAGTCTACAGCACCCACAGCAATTCTGCCTCAATTTAGACTTTATTAACAATAAACGAACGAGCACCAACATCGTCCACACGCACACACGCGCGCCCGTGCGCACACACAGACACAGAGACGTGCATGTGCACCCACACACGCACACACAGCTTGCAGGTGTCTCCTCTGATGTCAGCTGTTTATCTGGTTTATCAGTGACAGACGGCTGGCTGCACCTGCAGCTCTGTAGTGTGTGAGAGAGAGAGAGAGAGAGAGAGAGAGAGAGAGAGAGAGAGAGAGAGAGAGAGAGAGAGAGACAAAGAGAGAGAGCGAGAGAGAGAGAGAGAGAGAGAGAGAGAGAGAGGTAAAGAGAGAGAGAGAGAGAGAGTCCGGTGAAATCAGTTAAGAAGTGGTGCGGAGGGAGCATGAAGAATGCGCGTGCGCGCATGCGTGTACGTGCGTAAGTGTGTGTGTGTTCTGTGTGTGTGTGTGTTTGTGTGTGTGTGTGTGTGTGTGTGTGTGTGTGTAGGAATGGGGATACTAAAGAATCTGGATACTAAGGGACAGTGTTGGGGGTGGGTCAACATCAGGATCAAGCAGAGAGAGGGAGAGGGGTAGAAGGAGAAGAGAGAGAGCGAGAGAGATAGAAGGGGGAGAGCGAGCGAGTGAGAGCGAGAGAGGGAGAGAGCGGTGGGGGGCTCAGCATGACGGATGAAGGGACAGGAGACACATGTGGATGGGGCAGAGAAGCGGATCAAACAATGGTGACCGCAGTAAAGGGGGAGCACTACGTGTGTGCCTGTGTGTCTAAGGTTGTATGTTTGTGTATTTGTATGAGTGTGTGTGTATGCGTGTGTATGTGCCTGTGGGTGCATACATTTGCTGAAGCTGCACGATAAATGCAAAACCACTTTTTTCTGAAAATCCACAGCGGTAGCGGATTGGATATATTGATAGAGATTCACGATTGATTTTGTGTGTGTGTGTGTGTGTGTGTGTGTGTGTGTGTGTGTGTGTGTGTGTGTGTGTGTGTGCGTGTGTGTTTGTTTGTGTGTGTGAGTCATACAACCTCATTGAAATAAGCTCTTACACTGACAAAAATAATACGAAGCCAACCAGGCACTAATTCCATCATGAATAACATAATCAAATTCAAACGGGTGACATTGTCATCATCTTGTTGTTGTTCTCTCTCAAACACACATAAGCACACACAAACACAGGTGCACACACGCACAGTGAGTAACAAACACTCAAGCATAAAGTCAAGCTACTTCATCTTATGAATAAAAGTAAAACATGAATATAAAAATGAATACAATCCAAAAAAAAACCCTCTCTTGTGCCACATGTATTATTGTGGCGTCTTTGCACTTCTGATCATAACAACACAAAAAAGTGATTTAATTATTCTCATTGTTTATACTGAAAATGGTGGTCGACCCAATGTGTGATACTTAGGAAATATATATATACAAATCCTGAAGGACCTTATCTATATCTATCTATCTATCTATCTTGTAAAGTCAGGTTCACAACGAAATCGTTCGCTCAATGCTAATCCAGAATTATCAGTCTGTGAATTTATTGAAAGAAAATTTATCGTACCGTTCTACAAAGGGCGCATGGAGCATTCGCTAATAGGGGATTTGCATAAACTATGTTCTGTTTGGTCGGCCATGTTAATAAAAAAAATCTGAAAAACCAAACCGCACAAAAAAATCCTATTGTTAAGCAATATTTACAGAATTGCAATATATATCGTATTGTATCCCCCCCCCACCCTACACACACACACAAACACACACACACACACACTTTGAAGGGTAAGGTGACATAATGCACTTATAAGGGAGCCTACTGAATAATGTGGAGGCTGGGGGAGATTGAAGAGGTGCTGATGAAAAGAATGATGTTCTGAAAGACAGTTAACCTGTTATAGTGATCTCTGCCCCTGATCCTCTGTTCACCGTGATATGGGGCGGAAGACTGAGTGATTGTGTGTTTGCGCATGTGTACTGACACACACAGACATTCAGACACAGACAGACACACAACACACACAAATTGCATGCATATCTATGGGGTCTTTTCTTTGAGCATGCATGAGCATACATGCACATTATCCTGTGTGTGTGTGTATGTGTGTTGCAAAGTGTGCAGCCGACAGTGTGGGGTAGTGTTCCAGATAGCAGTGTGTATGGTGAATGATCCACTAAGGACTAAATTACAAATACGGCACAATCAGCAGAAAGAGCATGTATGTCCCCCTTCCCCTCCCCTCCCCCAAGGCAGTAAGGTTCATGGCGACGGGGGTAGAGATGCGGGGGTTCTTTATGTGACACGCATGTCACCGCCTTACACAGATTAAAGCAAAAGCTACAAAATTCAGCCGTTATATTTGAGCACGACTGGCGCGCACACTGTGTTTCCCGCAGTGCGAAACACGGCCAGGCTGGTGCCACAACTTCCTCTGTAGCGCCGCGATGGGAGAACAGGTGCAGCTGGTGAAAAAACAACAACAGTAAATTAGGGCAGAGAGAGAGAGAGAGAGAGAGAGAGAGAGAGAGAGAGAGAGGTGCATGTGGGTGGGTCTGTGGAGAGAGAGAAATAGCGAGAGAGAACGAAAGCGAGAGAGAGAGAGAGAGGTGCATGTGTGTGGGTCTGTGGAGAGAGAGAGAGAGAGTGAGAGCAAGAGCGCGCGAGAGAGAGAGAGAGAGAGAGAGAGAGAGAGAGAGAGAGAGAGAGAGAGAGAGACGGAGAGAGAGACGGAGCCGGAGCCGGAGAAAGGAAGATGTTGGCAGATCTGCGAATATAGGACAACTACGGAAAAAAAAAGATACTGAGTGACAGATATGGAGGGCTGAAAGAGAGAGGTGCAGAGACAACGCAGCGGCATGGTGGGCGAGAGACAGCAGAGAGAGACGGGAGCGAGAGAGAGAGTGCGAGAGAACCAGGAGATGGAAACCCGAAAGAAAAGGAAAAGGAAACGGATAGAAATTAGACACTTATAAAGATAGTGAGGAACTGAACGAGTGACGAAGGTGAGAGAGAGAGAGAATGGGTGAGAGAGAGAGAGAGAGAGAGAGAGAGAGAGAGAGAGGTGGTTGTAATGATGTGTGTGAGCTGAGCAGATGGAGTTGTTTGCTCCCCGGGCCATCAGCGTAGCCCCTCGCTCCACCTCTCCCCCCCTCTCCCCCATCCTCTCTCTCTCCCCCTCCCTCTCTCTCCCTCTCTGCAATACATCAGCGGTGACGCACAGCCTCCCATCTCACCGCGGCCCCACCTCTGGAAGAAGGCAGAGAGAGCATCCCCCTGGGTGAAGCTACCGGGTGTGAACCCCCCCTTAACCCCATCCTCGCCCCGCAAGTGCGCCCTGACCATGTCACACGCTCAACCAACACAGCCTCATTGTGCTCTCATGAGGACACACCCCTCTCTTGCATCCAGTCGGCAGTCAGACACACCGGTCAGACACTCCCCCCCGCCCTTCGACCAATGATCATCATTCTCGCCGCCGCCGCCGCCCTCCCCCGGCGTGAACCCGTGATCCCGTTTACCTGCGTTGCGAGGAACACATTCGGCCCATGTTTTCCCATCCAGCACCTCACCGCTTCCACGCGCTCAGCCTCAGCCCTACCAGTGCTGTGACTCAATGCTGTGGGTTCGTCTAGCCGCCGTGTGCCAGTCTGGTTTCCGGGCTTTGCATCACTGTGGATGTTTGGAGCCCCCATAGGGCAGACCCGGGCACTTCCCGTCCGCGGTCACAGGGCGGTAGCAATTAACTCTCGCTTCTGGTGCCCATGGAGAGCAACGCATGGGAACGGTTCCGCCGCCTGTTGAAAGGCGAAGGGCCGTGGTTCCACTGGCCTCGACGTGTAGAGTAGGAAAGAGGCCGAGGGCAGTCAGTGAAAAGTCGAGTGGTTCCTCCAGAAACAGTTGAAGGTGGAGAAGAGAGAGAGAGAGAGAGAGAGAGAGAGAGAGAGAGAGAGAGGGGGGGGGGGAAGTGAGGGGAGGGACAGAGGTGTCCGGGAAGGAGAGGAGGGAAAGGGGAGTGAGAGAGATCTATGGCTTTACACTGCACTGCACCATACCCTGTCTTAGGTTGGACCCATCTCTCCCCCCCCCCGCCCCCCAACCCAAGCCCCTTTCAATGTAGGAGCGTATGTGTTCAGATTACAGACACACACAGTTGCACACCGATGCACTTGCAGATCAACAATCACACTCTAGCACACGCACACGCACACACACACACACACACACACACACACACACACACAACCTCACGCGTGCGCACACGCATCCACAAGCAGTCAATCTTCCTCCCTCAATGGAGCCATGCAGATGGATAGTCCCCCTAACCATCTCTATGGTGGGGCTGACAGAATCAATTATGAATAGATTTCAAAGGGAAGACTGCGTATGTCTATGAATTATGGACTCCGAGCCACAGTGCGCTCACATCACAGCCCCCAGCAGCGTTGCAAAGCACAGTGCGTATTAGGGAGGGGGTGAAAAACACTGCACTGCACTAAACAGATCTACAACACCAACCACAATACAAGGCATTACCGCTGCATTACAGTGCGGCACCACTGCAATTCCGTGCAGCACCACTGCAATTTAGTACTGCGCTACCGCATTACAGTTCAGCGACACCAAGGCCATCCACGTTTGAGTCCCACACGGTGGTCCTATGCTGTAATTTCTTCCTCAAACAGCTTCCCTTCCGTCTTCACTGTCCTGACCATAAAAGGAACAGAAAAAGGACATAAAATAGCTTTAAAATGATTTAAAAAAAAATCGATATAAATGCTGAGCCATCTTTATGTCCTGATAACATCTTCCTCCTTCACCGCAGGGTATGTATCTCCTCTGGACAATCAGAGCAGCCTGATAGTCCGCCTATAACATGCATAGGCGGACCCGATGCAGAAAGGCAAGCAGAGAGGACCATTTCTCCCCTAACTCTGACTGTCATTCTGCCCCCACCACCTCTACTCTACCACTGTTCTGCCTCAGCCTCGGTTCCGTGCACACGTCCGTGGAACGGCGCCGCAGAAAAAGAACGAACAAGTGGCGATCAGAGAACAGTGAGCCGCTTCGAGCGGGGGGGCGGGGGATGGGTTTGCCCGGCTGAACATGATACGTCGCAAAGCCCCCCTCAAAATTCAATATGCTTTCTTGTTTATTTTGTAGAATTTGGAAAACGACTCTGGGTCAATGCCTGTTTGAGGCAAGCCTTCTGAGGTTGCGAGATGTCCGTTGTCTCTGTTAGGAAGCGGAGCTAAAGAGTGCATTAAATACACGGAATCATTTAAAGTAGAATGGAATAAATAAAGTAGAGAGAGAAGGACAGAGAGAAAGCGACAGAGAGCGAGAGAGAGAGAGAGAGAGAGAGAGAGAGAGAGAGAGAGAGAGAGAGAGAAAGAGAGAGAGGGGGGCTCTAGTCTAGGAGTTGACGTTATCTGTAATTGATAGCGATGTGGTCAGCCGCCTCACTGCCGTAAACGTGACGGATAAAGAACGGGCAGGATGAGGGGGGAACAGAGGGGGCAGGGGGGGAAGGCCAGCGAGAGCCACTCTGACATGATGTGCTTTAAAGAACTACGCCACCAATAAAAGCCCAAACTCACTTTTCACTGAGGCGTCTGTCAGACGTCCATGATGACCATCGCTCCGGAGACAACCCTATATCACTCCTGCATGTAAACTCAGCCCCGGACATACATTGTCATTTCTTAAATAGTGGTTGATTTGGAAATGGACAACTCACAACAACAAGCGTTTCGCAAGGGTCTCCTTAAAGGTTACCATCGTGTGAAACACGTCATGTGCGTGTGTGTCGACGGAGAACCGAGGAGGTCTTGTCACAGGGGGACAGACCTTTCAAACCTATCCTTCCTCCGGCCCCGCTAAAATAAAATAAAAACACCAAAGTCACAGTAAGTCTACAGTGCTACGTGCCACTGTACACGCTGAAGTCGTTCTGAGCTCCAATTCAACGTTTTTGGCCAACATGAACCTTAACCAATCGGCCATTGCCGGGTTCGACACACCACTTAGCTAAGAATAGGCAAAGCTAAGAAGCAAGAATTTCACAGATTTTGTTCACTCAATCTGACGTAGCATCCACAAATAACACTAACTCCATGAATATCTGTCTGAAGGTTGAAACACATCACATGACCGGTTGCAGCTTGTAAAACCAAGCCCATCCAATACAGTTTTCTCACTGCACAAAAACGCACATTTGAAAATATGTTGTTAATATCAGGTTGAATATGGAAACTAGTGGCTCCTAAACCTGAATAGTAGTGGTACGACTGGTCGCTGTAGGATAGAATATATTACATGAAGTTCCTTTGAATTGGTTAATTGGACAGTTCTTTCATACGCTTACCATTCATGTCTTTGTTCCTCCATTCGACATGAGGCCCATTTACATTCAAACGTGGGTGTGATGAGAGACACCTCCTTCATCTTTGAAATGTACTTAATGTTAACTGCCGGCAGTGGAGAGCGCGGAGTCCCTTGCTATGCAAAGGCATGCCACATGATGACATGTGCACAGACACTATCGCTTGAAACACCTGTGAGGCAATGGTTTGATGTCCAACAGCTCACACACTCACCCCCCCCCCCCCCACACACACACACACACCAACTGCTGAATTGAGATCAATGTGAAAATGGTGGGTGTTTAGTGTAATTTCTGGTACAGCTCTCTCTCTCTTTCTATCTCTCTCTCTCTCTTGCTCGCTCTCTCCCCCCCCCCCCCCCGCCCCCCCCCCCAGTCCTTTATTTTCCAGATTTATTAGCGTCCCCATTCCTGTCTAGCGGTATTGAACACCTTTGAACAATAGGGAACGGACAAAAGCTTTTTTGCCGGTACACATAGACAAAAGAAAAGAGAAAGACATGGGCTTATTTTTTAATCAGCAGCTATTTTTTAAGCACAAAAGTACCAATTTGTAGGTAACTGGGATTGTGCTGACACCCTCAGCTTCAACGTAAGGGAAGGCAGTTTTCTGGATCGCCTGAGGATAGCCCCAGGTACCGTAGTCTAGCATTGATAAAACCCTTTATCCTCTAATCAAACCGAGCATAGCTACTTTCCATTACAAAGCTTGCAGTCTTATCAGCAATTGATTGCTAATGTTGAATTCAAAATTGTCATCAGCCTTCAATTACAATCAAAAGTCTGTTTCCATGGTATATGTAAGTTCAACAGTGTGTGGGTATTCATTAAGGTTTTCAAAAGAAAACCACTTTTTTGATAGAGACAAACTTTATGCTGAGTCTCTCCCCCTCCCTCCTTATTTCTCTCTTCCTCTCTCTTCGCAAGGTTACAGTTTTCACAGCGTTATGTCCTGGCCTCACAGTGCTTTCACACTCTTGCAATGTGAATATTTCACACACACGCACGCACACACAAACACACATAGACACACACACACACACACACACACACGCACACACACACAGCTCTAAGTGTTTACACCCCAGCTGACTACATGACTGCTGGCAGCAGTGAGTCACGGTATGACCCAACAGCTCTAGCCATGAAACGCTTCCTCTTCCAACCACGCACCCTGTATCCACCAGGTGCTCCTTAACTCTATATCCACGTGCGCCCAGGGAGCGTCTGTGATGTGAGGGCAGCCACGGCATCATCTCCGGTCAGCCTATTTATTGTAGAGAAGGAGACCCACCTCTACCCTACCCCTGCATCTACAGACAAAATATACTCCTGCTTCCCAGCTGCAACTGTGGAGAGGATTTATTGGGTTGTTATGGGTTCATCGCCCATGCTTTGGCTTCAAGTATCTTTGGACGTGTTTGTTCTTCCATAAAGTCTGGGTGCAAAGTTCTTTATAGAAAGTATAGCAACTGTATTTGTGTGCACCGCACAGGCGAAGATATGTGTTCTGTACATTGGAGGGAAAGAACTAAACAAGCCAGCAATGTATGACTTGCAACGACATCCACATCCTCAACACGGTATTTCTGCACCACTTTGAGCCAAGCAAAGAGATAACTTTGGATGCCAGCAATGCTCCCCATTAGTTCCATCTTCCTCCTCCTAGGCCTTGCCTTGACACCTCCGAAACAAATGAAAAAAATAATAATACTAATAACACTAATAATAATCCAAATGACGTCCAACTCCCTCCTATTTGAATATCAATATGTGTCTCTCTTCCTCTCCCCCTCGATCACTCTGCTTCTGGCTTAAGGGGGCTGCCACAAAGTTGTTGATTCTGCAATACGTGCGTTTGGAGGAGGAGGCCGGGAAAAGGGAAGAGTGCTGACTCGGGTGGACTTTGAATCCCCCCCCCCCATGCCAATAGATAGGGTGACACCCGGGCCTTTAGCGGGGACGATCCAGTGAATACATTAAACACCCACCTTCTTCGCATCGATCTCAATGAAGCCGCGAGAGAGCGAGAGAGCGAGAGAGAGAGAGAGAGACAGCGAGCGAGAGAGTGTGTGTGTGTGTGTGTGTGTGTGTGTGTGTGTGTGTGTGTGTGTGTGTGTGTGTGCTTGTGTGCGTATAGGTTTCTTGGTTCGTACTCATCATTTTATCTGTGTAAGAGGAGGATGAAGAAAATGTATACGTGTGTGTGTTTTTCAAATATCGATAATCCGTTTAGGACAGATCAATAAAGAGGTGTGGCAGATGTGATAGCATCTTTAACGTAATTAGCTCTAAAGACACCGAGGGGACACACACACCCACACACACACCAACACACACACACACACACACATCCACATGCATGCTCACACACGCACACACACACACACACGCATGCACACTCACACACGCACACACACCTGATTGAGTGCCAGCCCTGCGACTGATGCACATGGATGGCAGACATTCAACAGCTTCAAAACAATCAACACTGTTTCTTTTTTAATTTCGTGTTTTTTACCGCAACTTTGCCTTCGTTTGTCAGTGACGAAGACTGTGGAGAGACGCCTGCACTCAGTTCACTTTTCCAACACCTCCCATTGTGGAGGCTTCAAATCTTCCCATTCAGCGCATTTAGCTTGCTTTTCACAGCAACACAATGGAACCCCCCCCCCATTTCAAATAGAGATAGCCTAAATTTAGCAGCCACCCCGGTGATGTCAAAGGGGTACAGACACAAGTGAGCCAGAGAGGGGGGAGAAAACAAAAGAAGGGAGAGGGAGGAAGCGGGAGGGTTAGAGAGAGACAGTTAGAGAGAGTGTTAGTTGGAGAGAGGGACTTTGAGAGTTAGAGAAAGAGAGCGAGAGCGAGAGAGCTTGGGGGAGAGGGAGAGCGCTAGAGGGAGAGGGAGAGAGAGAAAGAGGCGCCGAGCGCCCAGGTGAGAAGGGGAAACATGTCGGCTGCTCGCTGAAGTGAAGGACCACCCAGGACGGACGTGCACAACAAAGGGAAGGTGAGAGACTTTTGGTGGCGCCATGTGAGCCCGTGTTGAAAAACGACTGCAACGATTAGTCATCAGTTGATATATAGTGACATTCTCATGTAGCAGCGGCTTCCACATGGATGGAGCGTCTACACACACACACACACACACACACAGACACACACAGACCCACACATAGGGTTGCATACACACAGCTGTTTCTATTATACTTTCATCCACCCCCTTTTTTCCTCTCTCATTAAGGGCATGCCTGTCACGATTACTTTCTCACCCTCCCCCTCTGTCTCCCTCTCCGAATGCATCTCTGTCGATTCCCCTAGTGCAAACCTCCCCCATGATGTCAACTGCTCTGGTGGCCTCACACTCTTCTGTAAGCATGAATTATCCACCTGGTTACGCGTGTGTGTGTGCGTGCGCGCACGTGTGAGTGCACGCGTGTGTGTTTGTGTGTGTGTGTGTGTGTTTGTGTGTGTGTTTGTGTGTGTGTGTGTGTGTGAGTGCACACGTGTGTGTTTGTGTGTGTGTGTACGCATGAGTGTGTGTCCCCGGGGCAGTGCTGACCTGGTGCACCAGCTGACTAGCTCAACACAGGTCTTAGCCTTTCGTCACTACAGCCTCTCCCTTGCAGTACTCAATGTATCTGTGTACGTGTGTGTGTGTGTGTGTGTGTGTGTGTGTGTGTGTGTGTGTGTGTGTGTGTGTGTGTGTGTGTGAGTGTGTGTAAAGAATAAAGAACAACCATGACTTGAAACAACGAAAATGAGAGCTATAACAATACTAGTTAAATGGATTCAAGGTGAAAGGTGATGGAAAAATTCAATACTATGAATTTAGTATTGAAATTCCATATATTTCCATATCTTATCAATAACAGTATCACAGTATAACAGCTCTCAAGACAGTGTGTTGACACAGTGTTCTCATGGCGAAGGGTCTCTGGGGAAGATCCATGGGAAGAGACTGACATAATGGCAGGCATGTGTGGTCGCAATGACAGCGAATGTTGTGTGTGTGTGTGTGTTTGTGTGCGTGTGTGTGTGTGCATATCGTTGGTAACAAGAGGAGCACAAGAGGATCATAACTCTGTGCCAATGCGGCTTCATTCAGTCAATTACACGCATACACAACAACACACACACACACACACACACACACACACACACACACACACACACACACACACACACACAGTACACGGTCAAAGAGGGAGCTTAGGTTTGGTGGTGTTTAAATCCACCTGAAAGGCGGTTGAGTTGGTCTGTTGCTCTGTGGTGCCAGCCGACTTAATGCCTATGAGCAAGAATCGTGTAACAAAGGCCGATGTTTATTTTATGTCTTTGAGACATTTACACTTAGTAGGCTGCTCCCCCCCCCACACACACACATGAGAAGCCGTTCTGAATGCCTTTGTTCACTGGAGCAACTCCTGGCCTCATTAAACGAACAACAAACACTATCCCACTGACTATATTGCACCATTTGGAAACCGTGGTGTGTTCGAAAGCAGTTTAACAGCCTCGGCGAACGCGCCCCATTTCAAGCCTGTTGTAAGCACTTAAATATTAGTCTATGCTAATCAGGTAAGAGGTTGCCGGTGACGGTAAGGCAGCACGCAGGTGATGTCACGGGGTCACAAGAACGAGGATGTGTTTAGGATGTGTCATAGGTCGAGACACAACGACAGGGTGTCAACTCATTTCCGAAAATTAACTAATCAAATCACCATATTTGCACAGGTCTAATCAGCGTTATCTAGTATATATCAGGAATTCTAATGTGGAATTCATAATAACAGTCAGTGTTCAATAATAATGAAATAATGATCAAGATTAAAGTTCAACAGCACACTTAACGGTCTTCAATATTAACATATTTATTAACATAAATCAAGCCGCTAATAGGGCGGGACCGCTTTCAGGAGAGGAGGAAGTGGTTTGATCAGCGTAGGTAAGGAAACAAAGCCCGCCGAGGCACTTAGTCGATCTCTGTGGGAAGGCGGGAGTGATCGCCCAGAGAACAGACCGGGTGGATCTGACATGGACTTGATGGATGTAACCGTGGTTCGGGTCCTTAACGCATTTCAGGAGCGCACACGTGCGCACACCTGCGCGTGTGTCTCCCAGCCCGCGGTCAGGCCGCAGAGAGGCGGTGACTGGCAGACGAAGCCCCAGAGCCTTTGAGCGCAAGTGTATCGCGGCCTTTCTTCTGCAAGAGCACACTTTTCAAGATGAAAGTCCCGCGGAAGTCCAGCTGGACCTGACTAAATGATGTTAATGTCCACGCTAATTACCTTTGGATGAAGGGCTTTAGTCCCACACCAATCTACTGATGATGGAGGGGGATGGCTAATGTGCGAGGATGGATGCTGAGCGAGAACAGGGGAAAAAAAAAGATCACGCGTGTGTGTGTGTGTGTGTGTGTGTGTGTGTGTGTGTGTGACATTGAAACGCACACAAACAGACGCACACAGTGAGTAAAAGTGGTGGCAAGAGAAGGGAAAGATAACGAGTTGTGGGTAAGAGGGGTTAATCACTGCTTTCAACGAAACGGCTGCAACCCACACACACACAAACACACACACACACGCACACAAAGGTGAGGCAGGGAAAATTGGCTTGAACAGATTGATGGGCCAACACTATTCTAGTCCCACCATGTCCACTTGTATGTTTATAAATCCTCCCTCTACAGACAGAGAGAGAGAGACAGAGACAGAGAGAGAGATAGAGAGAGAGAGAATAAGACAGAAAGAGAGACAGACAGACAGAGACATAGAGAGAGAGAGAGAGAGAGAGAGAGAGAGAGAGAGAGAGAGAGAGAGAAAGACAACGAGAGGTGCGAGAAGGGCAGCCTTTTCTCTTCCTAATGGAGCCATTACCTAAGGCTGTGTGACCCCCTGAGGTCATACTAAGGCAGACACACACAACACACACACACACACACACACACACACACACACACACACACACACATAAAAGGGGAGGATGACATAGCCAGTGTTTGGGTAGATGTGGTGCGAGGGAGAGGCGGTGTGGTTATCTCCGGGGCCACAGCGCTGGAGGAGAGACTGTGGAGGAGGTGACGTTTATGATCCGTGGCTCCCAGGCTGGCTAGTGTCACAGACTCCTCGGTCCAGCCTCAGTGCTTCCCTCCTCCTGTACCGAGGGCTGAACCACAGCTTCTGTCCCCATATAGATCCTTACTATCTGCCAGAACGACATATAGCATGTTTTCTGGTAATTTACGTAATAAATAATTAGATGTACAGTATATTTACCACATGGTAAAGCCTAACGTTGTTAACAAACTAAATGAAACTCCTTGCCTATGTTACGAAGAAATAACTTGATATTGCGACAATGTTGGAGGGAGTACAGGTATTGGCGCTTTCAACAAATACCGGCACAATGAGATGTTGGGGAGATATCGATAAAGTGGGTTAAGGCAAACAATAGAACAGCTAGAAAAGTCGGGTAGGTTCAGGAAAGCACATTGCTAGGCACTTCTGCCATTTCACCATATTACAATATCCAAAATCTAAGACGATATCTATTCTCATACCACGCACATAACCAGGTTCTCTTTTCTCCACTCTTCTCACAGACACAGACACAGACACAGACACACACACACACACACACACACACACACACACACACACACACACACACACACACACACAGACTCTCTCTCTCTCCCTCTCCTTAATAAGTGAGAGTGACCTACTCTGACAAAAATGCTGGAGCATGGGAAAGACACACACACACGCAAACACACACACACACACACGTGCACTCACATGCAGGTCTGTCGTCGTTCAATCACAACCACACCCACACACACACATAGTCAATGACAGATTTGTGCCATGGTATGCGTGTGTCGCCTCCCATGGAATGCAATTACATCTGTCCTTGAGTATTTTCCAACTCAACAGCATCTCACATCTCTCATCCACTTGAAAGCAAGCTACGGCGCGTGTGTGCGTGTGTACGCATGTGCGTGTGTGTGTGTGTGTGTGTGTGTGTGTGTGTGTGTGTGTGTGTGTGTGTGTGTGTGTGTCTGTGTGTGCGTAAGCCATTTTGTAATACAAGGAGAGCCCAGTACAGCTGGCTGGGGCTGTACAGAACCTGTGTGCATACACTATATTAACAGTTAATCACGTACCCATGTGTGTCTGTCCGTCTGTCCTTCTGTCGGTGAGTGTGTGTGTGTGTCTTTGTGTGTTATTAAGTGTGCTTGCGCGTGGCATTTTTAATTTTTTCATCTCACTCATATTATTGTTATGAAGATTAGCTGAAGCCGTTGAGGGACACAAGGTGGTAGAGCGGGGGCCCTCAGGAGCGCTCCAGCTGTAGGGGCCGGGCCCTCGGCCCCTGAACAGCAGCCCTCTCGCAGGCTCCCGGAGCCCGTCCTGAATCAATGCCAGGACCTCGTTATACCCTTCGCCTGCGCCGCTGGAGACGGGATCCACCCCGCGGCGTTGGCGAGTGTCAAGTATTTCACTTTTTTCCCACCACAAACAACCAAGAAAACCCAACCCAAACACCCACGTCGGTTCCCTGATTCGTCTCAAAACACGTTTCCAAATGATAGTTACTTTGTCTCCGATATAATACATTTCCTTTTTTTTAAAGATTTGTTTTTTTGCATTTTTGCATGCTTCATTATAGAGTGAGATAGAGAGGAAGCTATGGGAGATAGAGGTGAGGACATGCAGCAAATAGCCGCGGGCAGGATTCAAACCTGGGTCCCCGCGTTCAGGACCGAGCCTACATAGCCTACCCCGTTGACCCACCGGGGGCACCCCCATGTATGCATTTCTAATTTCAAATCAAATGAAACCAAATGAAGTGCAACCTTCTCTTTTCTAAGCGGCCGGCTCTCAAGCCCCCGCCTCCCTTCAGGGGTGGGGGTCACCCGGCTGTAGGCCTCTGCAGAAGCCTTGTACTGCCACGCCCCATCCTGCCTGCGCCCCCAAGAACCACTCACACGTGGACACAGCGTCGCACGGGGAAGAGGATGAGAGGGCGTGAGGGAGAGGAGGAAGATAAGGATGCTGTCACACAGGGACAAGGACAGGGGAGGAGGGGGGAGAGGGGAAGAGGGGGCGGGGACGGGGGAGTTAAAAAAAGGACCTGTCGAACAACCGTAAGGAGCAGACAGAGGATCTACCAAGGAGGGGGGCGAGAGCTCTTGACATGTGTGCACGCGCACACGCGCACACAACTCAAAGGGTGTCACTGCGGGCCGAGGAACAACCTTGAAAACAAGTTCAGCCTTACACACAAAACGCACATAAACCCCTCACACATACACACACACACACACACACTATATGCAGGATTTATGGCCGAGCCATACACTGTGATGACCGAGAGAAAAGTCGCTTGGGGAGGGTGAGAGAATGTAGTTTGTGTTCCTTCTACGTTTTCCTTGGCTATTCTGTATCCGTCGAGTTACGGCCCGTTTTTTTTTCAGGGGACCCCATGGGACCAGTTCCAGCCAGTCCACTTGGGCACTGTAACAACCCCAACATTGGGCGACACTTCTGTCGAGGGGGAGTGTTTAAACGAACGGGTGACCCACTGGGGGGAAAGGGGTGAAGGTATCAAAGACACTGTCATCATGGGCATCACACCGACATGCACGAGCACACCGATTGCATCCTGCATAGACTGTCTATAAACTTTGATTATTAATAAGTACTCCTTTGTGCGAGTTGATCACCTGTGCATAACGACACTCCCTGATGAATGCCTCACAGCACGAGCACAACGTCCCTTAAAACGCATCGCAGCCCGTCACTCACCCAGTTCCCCCTGGTTCATCTTCTTCTAGTGTTACGTCGAACTATGACTGCATCACCAGAGTCCCGTTGACACAATGAGGTTGCAGAGCAGTGACACCGAGCAGTCAAACCCTAGATTAGAACCAATCGGTTAAACCGCGACGGTGTGCCGCACCAGAAATACTCACCTGCCAAATGCTCGCCTACTATGCTGAATAGGACATGCCGCATCTTTAGTGCTGACAGTCTGGAAGGCTGTTAGTTCACCAGTGGCGTTGAGCCCCTGGTGGAATGAATGTCCCCGCTCCACACATCTCCCACAGGAAGGCACGACCCATTACGTGGTGTAATTAATCGCAAAGGGGAGCAATCCACGTACTTAGATAAATACAATGATGCCGTGCCTTCAGGAAGATGAAGAGTGATCACTTCTTTACCGATAACTTAATCACAAAGAGGTGAGTCACCATTACCCAGAGTTGATGTATGCATGAATCATGGAGTAGGAATTTTAATTGTGATCTCAGCTTAATCGTCTTCATTAACGTTTTAATTGGCATGAGAGGGCAACATGCATACCGTGAGTTGAAAATGTCAATGTCTTGAGCTTAAAGGTATAACATGTAACGTCAAACTTCTGAATTTAAGGCTATTAAATGTAAATTCAACCTTCTGAACTTAACTTTACTTTACTTTCCCAAGATTACTTAGTTAAAGCTGCTATAAGCAGTGTGTGCTCGCCCCAGTTTGTTTGGATGAAATCATGTTCCGATTCAGCCTAATGGTTCTGATGCATTTGGCTCTCTTGCAATGGCCAGTTGTCAAACCAACGCATGAGAACCATGAGACTCAACCAAACACTATTTTTACAGCACAAGTAGCTGATTGCAGCTTTATGTTGTTTATTCAATGTTGGTTAGATGCTTATTTGATTCATAAATAGAACATACATTTATGCAGTATTTTGTTTACATTGCTAGTTGTGTTGATTCAATTCTATTTACTTTAATGTTTCTGGCTTGAGCTGAACGACTGAAACTAACTACATCCCCCTCGGGGATCAATAGAGTGGTCTGTATCTGTCTCTGTATCTTCAAACTGAGTCAGTGAAACTGTTTACCGCAGACCCGGCCTCCCATCTCTGGGATCAGAGCCTCGGTCCTCTTCAGCGACCCGCTGTCGGCGCCTCCAGCGGGGGGAGAGTGGAGGTCAACGTAGGGTGTGCTAGGGCCTCGCCCTGAGGCTAGCAGGCCGGCACCGAGAAAATAAACTAGACATCAATTATGCACTGATTAATTCATGCTTTTATATATTAAGCTTGTTTGAATAATGTATCACATGTTTCTTGTCACTTCATTTGCATTCTAATCAACCCCTGGAAGTGTGTGTGTTTGTGTACTTTGGATCTCAATTAGTAATGGAAATTAACATTAAATGAGGGGAGATTCTATTTCATTTGCATTATACATAACAAATCAGCCTGAAAATAATGGCTGTTGTGATTGTTGTAGATGATTGTATACTTATCTAGCTTGGTGAGACACCCTATCCTTCGAGTCAGTTCGGTATGGAGTCGACACGGGTTGAGTTGAAAGAAAACCGTGCACAGAGTGTTGACTGCTCTATCCTTTTCAAGTAGTGTCCCCCCCCCCCCAAACACACACACACACACACACACACACACACACACACACACACACACACACACACACACACACACTTAATAAAAGTTAATTCTCAACTCTGTGACTTATCACTGACCTCCTATCTACAGAGAACACAGCGAAAACATCGGAATGGAATCCAACAACTAGTTCAATGAGGCCGCGGCTGTGTCTGTGGCGGTGATTCAGCATGCGTACCGGCGTCTCCCTTGTTGACACCCGGCAGGCCGCTTCTCTCTCAAGGACACGCTGCCTGAGAGCTACTGCCAACGCGGGTTGACAGGAAGCAGTTGATCTGTTTTAAAAGTTTTTAACCTGAAGGACACCAAGCATTCTGCCCTTTTAAGAAAGTACATACAAACAAAGTTTGTTAAACACCCGCACTACTGGGGAGTTTAAATGCGTGGCAAAGCAGTTAATAGATGGTGGGAAGCATGGGCAAGCATGGGCACCGTGCTGAAGGGTCACAGGTCACCCACTCGTATGTGTGTGCTGCTTGGATGCTATGAAAAGGGAGATTAGGCTAACTTTATGAGGTTGATTTAGAGGTTGCTACAGTATTTGAACGGGGCGCGTGGGTCAAAGGAGCGGTCAACTTTAAGGAGGTGACTTGTAAACCGCATTGGGTTGCTGACGTGGGTGGCAAAGTAATGATGAGACACAGACACACACAGACTCACATGCTTTTTGTGACACAACAAATTTGTGCTGCTCAGCATCACCTGAAGTGTCGAGAAACTCAGGCTTCACACCAATTCAGGAATGTGACTTATTTCAGAAAATATGAAAATAATGTATGACTAAATCGAATCGCCAGAGTGACAAAAGTTAGAAACAAATTATGCAAGAAGGATGAATCAGTATCAACTGATACAAAGTACAAATTAAGCCAGGAAAGATTTTCATGATGGTTTGATCACCCACACAGCTATAACCGCTTATGATAATATATTTTTTTTATAAAAAGTAAAAAACAAAAATTTGGTTCCATTCTGTTCATTGACAATCTGAACAAGAGCATCAAAACAACTTGTTTTGCTATGACTTTCACTGGGGCGTGGCCTGTGTGCTTGGATGCTCCGTCTATATATAAAATCACTCGTCCCTCGCTACATCAGCTGTTTGAAAGGTACAAACACTATTTCCACCGTCCCTCTTCAGGGAGCGCTGACCTAACTGCAAGCTTCTCCCTGGAGCCACAGCTAACTCTGCAGACCCATTTATCAGCACTGACCCTGAACCTCCCACCACCACCATAACCCACTTTCTGCCATTCTCGCCACCTCCTACCCCGCCTCCTCCTCCACTTACACATCAGCGATGTTAAATCGTCGTGTCGCAGAGTTCCTGAACATGAATGTATCATGACAACTGGATACAGTGCGCCGAAAATGAAGCCTGTACATCATTAAAGATTGCCTAAAGACGCCCGAGATATTCTGCATCAACCAGGCCATCGAGCACACACATCAGCGGCAGCTATGCTGTTGATGACCCTTCGGTTGGTTGAAGGGAGAGCATCCCAGGCATGCCATGTACACCCCTGGAGAGAAGCATCGAGTCTGTCATCTCCCAATCCCAACGGTAATGCCTTTGAAACCCCCGCAAAAGCTGCACACGTTCACAGTGAAGTATTCACCAACATCATTAAAATTTAAAAATAAGTGTTTTCCTGTGTTTTTATTTGAGACTTCTGCATTAAACATTGAATAGGGTAGGCTACAGTATCAACATATGTTGAAAGGCCTGTATTCCTTCCAGTTTGCTTCATCTTAGTGTGGGCGGGCTAATAGGCACTAGTTTTGGGTTGTAGTCAGCAAAAAGCTTATCAAAAATATGCAGACAAGGAAGCCAATTAGAGCCGGCTTCTTTCAAATTACCACACTGCGCTTGCTGGGCTGTCAACTTTATTTTTTTTAATACAATCTTTTGTTCTCCTCTCCTTTTCATCTATCTTCCGATCTCTCATTCTCTCTCAGTGTTCTGCCAATTCGCGTTGCTCGATGTAACGGCTGGAGAGTCGGCCATCTTGAGCAAATTCTTTCCCTGTCAAGATTTTAAGATTCCTTGGCTTGGTTCTGCGCTCACACGCTGCGGCAGGAAGCCCGCCTCTCTACGTCACTAGCATGATGCAGAACGACACCTTGAGGACTACGTGTTAAGAATTGAGTGCAGATGAAAGAAGTAGTGAGTGCAGACGGTTAAAAATGACCTAAAAAACCTAAATAAGTCTCTTGGAAAATTCAGTGCAACACTGAAGTGCTGCAAGACCGGGGAAAAATGAAAGAAACAACAGGCGATCGACAGGGACATGTTCACTGGGAGATGATGTCAAAGTACCCGACTGACATCCACATCAACTCCTTATCGGCATTCTCCGCCCAAACCAATGTGTTTAATTTATAACATGGACGTATTATTTATTAATTCAACCACAGCACTTACAGCAACAGAAGAATACTTGTTAAAAAACTCTCTGGGTTATTTAACCTTGGTTTAAAAAAAACAGAAAGTACTTGAACAAATATATTGGAAATTGGATGAAAATCTTGCGGCAAATAAATGGGTCTTCGTCTGCCTACAGGACGCATCAAGGACACAGCCGCCCACCCACTGACTTGAACAGGCTTGTGTTCCGAGCCTCTTCAGAGCGAACAAAGGTTCTAACGGCTTCAACGTCTGAAGGCCAGAGAAGCGTACCACCGCTCTGCAGAACAAAAACCTAAGCGGCAGCGGCAGCAGCAGCAGCAGCGGCAGCAGGCCGCTAGACATACGACGCAGGACTGACTTTATCATGAAAGCCTGGTTAAGAGGCGTCTTGAAATCACCCTCTGCTCCTCCAGCCAAAAGAGAGACGATTAAAATGAACAGAGAGAGAGTAGGTGAAGAAAATAAAAGAATGTTTACGGCGATGAAAAAAACAACAAAGGGGCCTCCGCTGTTTCTCCGTCCCTCCTCTGCCGTTGATGCCTGGTTGCGGCGGCTCGTGTTCAGTGCTTGCCACACAGGCCGAGTCTTCAATCCCATCTACCAATCCGTCCGTCGGAGGCCTCGCCCAGCGCTACTCCGGGACAATTAACGTGGACTTCACGGTCCACGGAACCCTCCTCCATAATGGAGAAACGACGAGAGAGAGAGAGCACCGCGGCGTGGGGATATTTAATTCATGTCACTCTCTCTGCCTGGATACTTCCTCGCTCCCTGTCTTTTAGCACAGCTCACTGCCCCCGACATAGTGCGGGGTCGGGCTAAGCTACGCTACGCTAGTGCTGCTGGGGAGAGCTGCGCCCGCCGCGCGCCGTTCAAATGGAATTGTGTTGCTGGGGCTGGGGAGGGGGAGGGGGGGAGGGGGGGGGGGGGGGGGGGAGAGAGGGGGGGGGGGAGGGGGGGGGGGGGCGCGCAAGCCTAGTTCTAATGCGATTGCTTGCGTACACTGCAGAGCCACTGCAGAGTAATGTGTGGCGGTGGTGTGTGTGTGTGTGTGTGTGTGTGTGTGTGTGTGTGTGTGTGTGCATTGCTGTGTGTTTGTTTGGTAAGTTGGAGTAGAAAAGTAGAGAGAGGGCTGTGTGTGTGTGTGTGTGTGTGTGTGTGTGTGTGTGTGTGTGTGTGTGTGTGTGCGTGCGAGCGTGCGGGCGTGTGTCTAAATCGCAACAAAAGGCAATTTAAAGCAAAAGTAAATTAACTTTCACCTGTAGCATTAATCTTGCCTGTCTGTATGTCACTAAGCCCATCCTGTGAACGATGGACTTGCATGGTAGAACGCATAACACAACAAATTTATGTCACTGTTGCACACAACCCAACAAAAAACAAAATGTAATTTGCCTTTTTTTCGTTTTTTTCCTGGGATTGAGGCAGAAATTCCTTCTGCACATACATCTCTTCACAGGGCTGTGAGCCATCGTTTGGGGGCTCCTTCCTCTGAACTGCTCTGCGGTGCCTCTCCCAGACATCACAATTGTCACATTGTGTTCCCTGCAGCCATCGTACATGTACCCCCCCCCCCTGCCGCGATCCAGTGTTGGTACCGCCACCAACAGCGGCTGACTCATTGTTTTCCCATTGATGGAACAGAGCTTCATGTCACACAGTCTCAACCTCCATCCCATTCGTGAGCAGAGCTTTACCGAGGTCCAATCGCTTCACAGCTCTGCCCGGCCCTCCAGGAGGTACAGCATGTAGCGGAGAGGCAGAAATGACGAGTTCCCACAATGTAATCCTTCAAATTGAGTGTCTGAGCGTCATCTCGTAAGAATGAAAACAATATCTTGAGCGCATGCATGTCAGACATTGAATTTCGAGCCAACTGTAATTTAGGTTAATAACTATGCATTAACGACACAGGCGTAATTTAGCCTAAATGCTAGAATTCTGCATGTCTTATATATTACATACTATTATGTTATTTCCAAATGAAGTTAAAGAGCCTTTTATCCTGCCTTTATGTAGCCATCATTGTATATGCAGTGGATGAAACCAAAGTGTAGCCTTTGACTCAGACATGCAGTGCCACCATGTCAGGTCGGTCAAGCGTTGTCTTCTTATATAGCCTCACACTGATTCCACTCGACTGGCAACTCATGAAAAAAAAAGAAAACAGGACCAATGGAGCCATTTTGTCTCCATACTGTCAGTAGCACACTAGTAACCCTATGGCATTCAGCAGAAGCTGAGTGGAGCCAGGTAATGACGACAGGAACGGGCTCGAAGAAGGAACAAGAGAAATAAATGGCAGGTCAATCTGAGAAATGAACATGTTGTGATGTGACACTGACAACTTCTTTGAAATGTCAGACTGATAAGTCTCACATTGGAATGGAGAGTGAATTTCAAAGTCAATGGATTGTGTACAACACAATCTGCAGTTTCCCATTGAAGGAAAATTCGACGACATCCCAAATTATTTTTGGATTGAGTTAAAATTTTAATTAACAGAGGCCTGTGGCCTCCCAATGAGAATCAGTATTATCCGTATTACTATGGGACATTATGTTCAAAAGTCTTCTCAATTGCAATGCTGTAACCCCGAGAATCAAGAGTCAACGCAATGTAAACTTTCCCAACAAGGACAAACTTCGGGGAACTAATAATGGACCATAATTAAATATGAAAGTTAGGATTTTCTTGTTATCTCCCACTCGCTGTCTCCTGCTCCACCACAAGTGTGATTGACGGGTCCTTCTGATGGGAACGGTTTGGTTAATAAGTAACTGTCAGACACCATGATGGGGAGGATTGCGATTTGTAGAGAATCCTCTGTGATGGACAGAACTTGTTTGCCTGTGTGTAGCCTCTCTATCTCTCCCCCGGGGTGAAAGTTGTTTTTGTTTTTCAGAGTTTGGTTCAATGTAGGCCTAGCGTCATTCTGATGGTGATTTCTTTGTTTTGAAATGACAGTGGTTGCCGACTCCCGTGGACGCGTTATCAGCACACAATTAAGTGAAGCTCAAGCTGCGATGACAAAACTCTGTTTTTCCAAAGCTGTATGAAATGAACTGCACAGCAAGCCTTCGGCACTGTGCAATGCATTTTGCTGTAGGATGTCCACAGCTTACAGCAGCTGACAAGTATGAAGGCTGCAGACTGGATGTTAAATTAATGGGGATGGCAAAGCGAGATCGCGGACAGGCAACGCAACAGACCGACGGACACGCATACACATGGACTAACAGAGGGAAAACAAACACACAATGCAAACAAACATGATACCCAACGGATTAGTGTGATGCCAGCATGGCTGTTGTTTGGTTATCCTTGTAATGACACAATGGAGTCACGAAGCAACCGCACGCGGGGAAACGCGCACACGCACACACACACACACACACACGCACGCACACACACGCACGCACGCACGCACGCACACACACACACACACGCGTGACTCATGAATGCAGACAGTGTTATTTTGACAGAGAGAGCAAATAAATAAAATATAGTGAGATCCGAAGGAACATTTTGAGACCACCAATGTGTATTAAAAAAAAGTAATCTTCTTTTACTCATGTATGTTCCGAAATTATATTTCTGAAATCTTAATGTGCACGGGCAGCATATTTGTTTATTTTCAATTCCAGTCAGAGGTGATTAAAACAATGGGCGGTAGCAGCGAGCAAGCCAGTCGTTATCTATCACAGTCAGGCCGCAAAACATGAGGGGAGCCATTGTTTGGTACTTCAAATGCCTAGGAGACATCAAACCGCACAGCAATATATCCAAACGGCCAGACAGAGAGACAGAAGCTAGGTATGATGAGTGTGAGTGAGACCATTGAGAGAGAGACAGAGAGGGAGGAAGACAGGAAAATGAGGTGCAGAATGAGCATACAGCTCTGTTTCTCATGATGTGAGACATTCGTTCGCAAATTGATTGTCTCAGAGGGCCACGGAGGCCCTTGCTCATGCACAGGAGAACCTCATGCACCTTTTGGTATTAAACTGCAATCTGTCTGAATGTGTGCGCACGTATGCGATGACCCCACGTGGGCATACAAATGCACATACCAAACAAGCAAGTCAAAACAAGCCGGTTACAACAAGCGGGGTTAGCATGTATAGTGTTATTATGAGGAAGGTTTTAGAGAAGAACAATTTGCCAAGTTAATAAGATATCTGACAGCACTGTGCCAAAGCCGCAACAGACCGTCAACACACAAGGCACAGCCAATTAGAAGCTTACACGCTAATTACAATATGTTTCGCCGCGCAAACGTTCTGCCGCACAACCGTGAGAAGGGAATACTGCTCATTATAGTGGGGACGTATCGGCAAACCACTCGATTTCAATCAATAAACGACACATAGTCTTTAAGAGCCTGTTGTCAACTAACATTTAACCGTTCGGAAACTGCTTAGAATCATTTTTTTCCATGTTTCTTTACATCGTCACATCAATCAATAAGTCAAATGGCCTGGAAAAAAACCCAGAAAAAAATGTGTCTGTGGCTTTCGCAGCCCCCTAATAAGCCTGTCGAATAATTTCATTTGGCCTGAATTAAAGTATTCAGTATAAATAGTCTGGCTCCCTACGCACACTGCCCGGGCACTCATTGCGCATGAGTGGAGTCTTCCACAAGGCTAGGCAGACCTTCTGCTTGCGAGCTTGCCATAAGTTTTCGGAGGGTGTCTTTGGGGGAAGCTTGAAAGGAGGGGTGTGGGATTTTTTTCAGTTGGATACGTTCAAAATCTATATTGGTCTGGCTGGTTTCTCCAAATTGACTACCCTACCTTTGACCGATAAACTTCGTTATATGTTTATTATCCACTAGTCAGAGAACCCCAGGGCGAGGGGCATCTCCGACAAACACACCTGGCGGCGGCGAGGCTAAGGCGGGTCTTGCACCAGTGTTCCGCGCTGATGCGTACAGTGACAACACACGGAGGAAGACTCCATTTTAGCTCTGGTTCCGGGCTTGATATTATGGTCTTCGACTGATGGTGTGAGCGGCCCGCCGCGGTTACGTCCAGTTATGGAAATCCAACCCTACGTCTGTTTTTGTATGATATACCAACTAATTCATATAAACAGAATTTGAGTGAACAGGCCCCGTTTTTGAGCATATAGGCCTAATCTGCATCGGCTATGGCACATTTCAGCCCATGGCATGAACTGAGAACGCCTGCATTTTTCTTCTACCATGAGATCAAGAAGACCATCAACACACAAATATTGGATTAAAGTAGTACAGGCTGTGGAGAGGGCTTTAGAAGATTAAAGTGAGTTTTCCGGCAGTGTGGCTCAGCGGTGAGTATTGTTGTCACTAGAGGGGAGCCCTTGATTCTACGTCAGCTGCAGTGGGACGGGGGGGCAATATGTGCGGAGGTGGAGCAGTTGGTGCTGGCTGTCCAACGCTCCTCGGTTGTTTAGACCGGGTCAAATGTAGAGGACGAGTATCCCCGGGGGCTCCATGAAGTGTCAACACTTTGACAACTAAGACCCTGCGAGTCCCTTCGGCGGAACGATATCGCCCATTCCCCCTTGCGGAGGAAACACACTGTTAAAGCTTGTACATTTCTGCACAGTAAAGGGCTGTCGGATTTAAGAACTATAATTTGAGGCTAATTTGTGCAAATGCAACAATCATCCTTCAGCTTTACGTGAGTGAACTACGCCGTGATGATATCCTTTTTCGAGTTGACCTCTGTAGGAGACGATTTTTATTCAAAACACTCCCGGCTGACTTCTGACCAATCGGGGGGCATGTCTTCCCTGATTGGTTCGGGGAATACATCTTGCCTGTCAATCACAGATTCATGAATGCAACACTTCTCAATGGCGCAGGGAGGGAGGGAGGGAGGGTGCAGACCGTTTCAGGCTTGCACATGGACAAGCAGGCACATACCAACATCATCGTGAAAGAGATATCGTCAAAACATAATAAATATCTTGTCTCGTTATTTTTGGCTTCAACAAATTAAAAAAGGTTAGCCCCCAGCAGCAGCATATGCAGTTAACATGGATTCTTCATGCAGTAAACATGGATTTCAGGGTCACCCGCTACAAGTGAGCAAGGCTTTAATCAGGTCCGGCAGGATCTTCTTCCACTGGTGCAAATCAGTTCAATCAATAGAAAACCTCAGAAGGGTCGGACGGGCGTTAGGTTAAGGCGCTGAGGAGGAAGAAGAAAAGACATGGGCTTGAAGTGCGGGAGATCACGAGAAACACACGGCGCCTGCCTGCTGCCATTGGCCCGGCCAGATTGGTGTTTGAGCGCGAGTCGATAACCATTCAGCAGGACAACTGCACACGCACGTCTCCGGCAGACGAATGGCCGCGCGGCCAGAGTGGAGAAAGACGGAGTGTTTGAAAGAAACATCAAAACAAATACCAAATAATGTAAGGAACTGGATATCCAAAATAAATGCATTAAGAAAGTACAATTGTAAAGAGATCAAGTAAAGCATTTTACGCATTTTTTTTTTACGCCATGGTATTTTCATCCCATTATAATATTATCTTCAAAATGGTCCCATCAAGGGAAAATTGCTTAGTATGCATTTCATCCTCATTATCAATAATGTGTTCTTTACAATACGATAAAGGGATGTCTTATTGAACAAAGAAATATGATGTATCGAACAGACCAGGGCAGGAAGATACTCTAATTAAGGAGAGAGAGAGAGAGAGAGAGAGAGAGAGAGAGAGAGAGAGAGAGAGATAACAAGAGAGAGAGAGAACGAGAGAGGGAGAGAGAGAGAGAGAGAGAACGAGAGAGAACTAGAGAGAGAGAGAACGAGAGAACGAGAGAGAGAGGGAGAAAGAGAGATATAACAAGAGAGAGAGAGAACAAGAGAGGGAGAGAGAGAGAACTAGAGAGAGAGAGAACGAGAGAACGAGAGAGAGAGGGAGAGAGAGAGATAGAACAAGAGAGAGAGAGAGATAGAACGAGAGAGAGAGAGAGAGAGAGAGAGAGAACGAGAGAGAAGTAGAGAGAGAGAGAACGAGAGAGAGAGAGAGATAGAACAAGAGAGAGAGAACGAGAGAGGGAGAGAGAGAGAGAGAGAACGAGAGAGAACTAGAGAGAGAGAGAAAAAGAGAACGAGAGAACGAGAGAACGAGAGAGAGAACAAGAGAGAGAGAGAGAGCACAAGATGACAGGAGAGAAGAGGAGGGAGGAGATGAGTCATAACTGGTTCCTCTTTTAAAACTAGGGGGAGCTCAGAGAGAGGATTCTCTAGGGTTGACATGGAAAAGGCTTCAACTGGAAGCCAACCGCTATGAGATTAGTCTCAGAGTTCAAGGCACACATTCACAAACACACACACACACACAGGGTCCATCCATACATACAGCATTATTATTTTTTATCCATGTGTGTGGTTCACACACAAACACACACACACACACACACACACACACACACACACACACACACACGCACACACCCTGGAAGGCGTGCCTGACCATGAACCATGAAGAGTCCAACACACTTGGGGCCTTCCAGCTTGGGAGGGGTAATTATGGGAGTGGATCGTCTCCTCTGCACATTTCACTCAAGGATTAGGGCGGACCGAGTGCCCAAGCAGCAGCACGGGAAGGCTGGTATTAACTAGTACATCAGCCCTAACCTGCCCACTCACAACCTGTAGTGAAGACAACAATAGTCTGACAAATCATGGGATAATACCATGGACTTGACTGTCAAATACATAGATGTAATGCATGAAATAATTAGATGTCTGTATAGCCATTTAATGAACTATACTTACATCACACACACACACACACACACACACACACACACACACACACGCTTCCTCCATCTATTATAATTCCAAACCCTCCATCCTTCCCTCCCCCCTCCATTTCTTTCTCTATGCCTCCTCCCCCAACACATCCTCCTTATCGTTCCATTCCCAGTTTCCCTAAGGTTTTTCTATTTCCCATTCAAGACAGGCACAGCTTCCCTAACCCCCCCCCAGAGCCTATCTCCCTCTTGGGTCGTCAGGCACCCTCCTCTTCCTCCCCACCCCCCCTTCCTCTTCTCCACTAATGATCACCTTGCCTCCTCTTTGCCTCCCCTCACGCCTGTGCGGCTCAGGACTGTTTAACCGCCCCAGCCCAGACTCTGTGTTGGGCTGCAGTGTTGAGAGAGTCTGTTGTATTGTAATGGAAAAAAGAAGCAACAATGCTGTGGTTTCATCCATTCATCCCTCCAGAGAGGTCCAACAACAGCGCTTCACCATCGCTGGTCTAAAGCTTGCCATTGAGGTTGATTCTGAAACCGAAAGGAGGAACCAAACGGCAATTGCAATATCAGTTTGGTCCCTCTTTACAGTCCAGTACATCCATCACAGCAACCAACCCATCCATCCAACCAATCTATCATCTAGCCATCCACTCATCAACCCAACCAACCCATCTATCCATCAATCCAATCATCCAACCCATCCATCCATCCAATCTATCATCTAGCCAGCTATTCATCAAATCAACCAACCCATCCATCCATCCAAGCAACCAACCCATCCATCTAACCAACCCATCCATCCAACCAACCAACCAACCCATCCATCTCACCAACCCATCCATCCATCCAACCAACCAACCAACCAACCCATCCATCTAACCAACCCATCCATCCAACCAACCAACCAACCAACCCATCCATCCATCCAACCAACCAACCAACCCATCCATCTAACCAACCCATCCATCCATCCAACCAACCAACCCATCCATCTAACCAACCCATCCATCCATCCAACCAACCAACCAACCAACCCATCCATCTAACCAACCCATCCAACCAACCCATCCATCCAACCAACCCATCCACCCAACCAACCAACCCATCCATCCAACCAACCAACCCATCCATCCAACCAACACATCCATTCAACTAACCAACCCATCCGTCCAACCAACCCATCCAACCAACACATCCATCCAACCAACACATCCATCCAACCAATCTATCATCTAGCCACCCATCCATCCACCCATCTCACCGCCATGGTGTACGCACCTTGTCGGCCATGATCATGGAGGATCCCCCGTGGATGCCCAGGATGGGGATGAGCGTCTGCGAGGAAATAAAATCCAAAATCTGGGCGATGGCCTCCTGGTCGGTGCCGTCACCGAACACCACGCCGTGGATCTTGGTGCCGGACATCAGGTCGCACATGTGCGTGATGATGCTCTTGGGGTCCGTCTCGTTGACCAGCAGCGTGAGCACATTGACGTCCACCGGCTCCTCCTTGCTCCACAGAGCCCGGATGTCGCGGTCCGAGATGTAGCGGGTCCGGCCCAGGATCACCGCGATGTTCAGCACTGGCACCTTCTCCTGGCCGCCTCCCCCTCCGCCACCACCGCCACCACCGCCGCCGCCGCCGCCGCCGCCCCGCTTCTGGGCGGAGGCGGACCCGGCGAGGAGCGCCAGCGCCGCCACGACGACCAGCGGGAACAGCGCTCCACATCTGGTGGCGCTGACGCTGCTCCTGGTACAGCTGTTGGCGCTCGTAGCAGCGCTCCTGCTAGGGATCTGTCGGGTCCTCCTGCCGCTGCCGGCTGACATGCTGACCGACCTCTTCATCCCCTGGATGGAGGGAGAGGGAGAGAGAGAGGGGGAGACAGAGAGGGGGAGACAGAGAGGGGGAGACAGAGAGGGGGAGCCAGAGAGAGAGAGAGAGAGAGGGGGGGAGACAGAGAGGAGGAGACAGAGAGGGGGAGACAGAGAGGGGGAGACAGAGAGAGAGAGAGAGAGAGAGAGAGAGAGAGACAGAGAAACACAGAGACAGACAGACAGACAGACAGACAGACAGACAGACAGACAGACAGACAGACAGAGAGGCCAGGAGGAGGAAGGGGTGGGTTGAGGAGAAGAAGAAGCAATTCATGTTAATATTTTTATTTACAGACAGCAATATAAGTATGCCTTATTTATTCTTATTAGTACTTATGGCAAAGTTATTCAAGCTATTAACCCTGCATCGCACACTGAAAGAGAAGGTGGACGCGCAAAAAAAGAGAGAGAGAGAGAGAGAGAAAGAGATAGGATATCTTTAAGACATCGTAGGTAGGGTGTGGATAAGGAGGAAGTGGCGATGACTAAGAAGGATGTAGTTTGTGGTCACGATTTTTTTTGCAGGCGGATTATTCAGGGGCTGTCCAAAAGACGTAGGCACAGTTTCTCTTCCCTTCTCTCTGTAATTAGTGGCCCTAGCATCCAACGACAAAACATTCAGCAGCCATTATTATAACTGCGGCGCGGTTTCTCCCCCAAAAGCCTTCCACACTTTGTGTTAATGGCTTGATTACGATGGCAAATGTGTCATGTTGAGATAAAGAAAGTGTGCCTTCCTCTGTGTGTGTGTGTGTGTGTGTGTGTGTGTGTGTGTGTGTGTGTGTGTGTGTGTGTGTGTGTGTCGCGTCGAACATGTGCACTGCACGCGCCTGCACTTTTGTGTACATGTGTCTGCTGATCGTCATTGGATATAACAACCGTGTTTACGCAAGTGCCCTATTGCGTCACATTTTAATTTGAGGGAAAGTGAATGGTTTCAAGGTTCTCTCGTTGCCATGTCAGTGTTAACGAGACTCATTTCACCTTTCAATTTGTTTGATTTATTCTGTGCCAAGCAGAAAACTTCTCGAGGAGGATGTAGTTCAAAATGGTTCAAAATCTCCACTGTTGTCACTCCGAATAGAGTCCCGGTCGGATACGTTTGGGATTCCGCGACGACACAAACATTAAACTGTCCCTGCTTTCTCTGCGAAGACAGCTCAAACAATGGATTGCCTTTCCTTTTATTTTATTATTTTATTTTATTTTATGACGATGTTTCTGTGAAGCACTTTGAGTCTGCCTCGTGTATGAAAAGTGCTATATAAATAAAGTTGCCTTGCCCATTCCAGGAAAGCCCTACTGGTGGCAGAACCAACAGAGCGGAGATGGGAACAGCTTAAAGAGCAACGGAGCCCAGAGCTCCAGCCTCAGGAGTAGCACTACTGACTAGAGCCTCAAGCCTGTGACGTTGTGAGCTCCCCGGATTGACGCGACACAGAAACTGCTTTAAACAGCATGCTGGGGAAAAAAATGACTTCAGCCAGAATGATTTATTATAATTAACTCTGAACCTATGTGACACACACGCACACACAGATAGTCTCACACACACACGCACACACACACACACACACACACACACACACACACACACACACACACACACATACACACACACAGACACAATCCCATGGGGTAAGACAGAGGTAAATTATATAAAGATGGGATGGGAGGCAGTGCAGAGAGAGGGAGCTATTAATAGCACATGGCTCCTCGTATGGTTGAAGACATATAACACGGGGGGCTGCCCTTATCAAGGAGGTGTGTTTGTTGTAAGGTGTGACAGATAGAGGGGCAGAGGCGGGAGGGGCTCCTCAGTGTGCACGTGTCTACGTGCGTGCGTGCGCGCGCATGTGTTTCTGTTTGTTTTTGGTGTAGCGCCAGCAGGGTATGCGTGTGTATCTGATGGGAGGGATTTGCTTGAATGTTGTGATGGCAAATCAAATTTGTTTGAATGCGTCTGTGTTTGTCATGTGTGTGTGTCATATGTGTGTCATACGTGTGTGTGTGTGTGTGTGTGTGTGTGTGTGTGTCATGTGTGTCTGTGTGTGTGTTTTGTGTGTGTGTTGTTTGTGGGTTTCAGGATTGTGTACGAGAAGCCTTCCTGTGTGACGAGTCCAAGTCAGTCGGCAAATAGGAAATCATGGATGGAGCACTGTTGGTACACATTGCTATGTGTGCGTGCACATGACTGTGTGCGTGCACATGACTGTGTGCGTGCACATGACTGTGTGCGTGTGTATACGTTCTTCACTTTGCCTTTGTATAATATAGGTCCACAGTTAGTTTGTTGCAGTTTATGGGGTCTTTGCTCAAGTGTGTGTGTGTGTGTGTGTGTGTGTGTGTGTGTGTGTGTGTGTGTGTGTGTGTGTGTGTGGGGAGGTTGGGGGGGGGGGGGGGGGGGGTAGAGTGGTACAACAGAACAGAGCTGAGGAAGATCTGAAGCGACAGTAGTTAAAGCACCAAACCGAGCAGAAGAACACAGTGACATCACCGGAGACAGCACACACACACACACACAAGCCCACGCCCACGCACACACACACAGACACACACACACACACACACACACACACACACACACCAACATCTACGAAGATGGTGCTCCTTCGCTAACTTGGACATCCAGTGTTTCCAGAGACTCTAACGTTGTGCATGTGTCAGAGCTATAATAGGGGGGGGGATTGTCGCCCATGTGTGAAAATAACAGAGGAGGGCACCACTCACAGTCCAGTATTGTTAGGTGTGGCTGTCAAAGTAAACAAAGGCCAAATATTGGTTCTGTATTATGATGTGAATATCTGCGCACGAGTGTGTGTGTGTGTTTGTGTGTGTTGGGCGATACCTATTCTTAAAACCTCTCACCAAAGCATTGCGGTGGTGAGCCGTGGTTAAACCGTAAATATCAAACTTATATAATTAGGGAATTTTATAAGGTCTGTTTACAATGTGCCATGAGCTTCTATGCTCTCCTCTGCCACAGTGTGGATGCAATCTCCTGAGATTCATGTATTCCCCATTCTGGTTTCATACATAAACCCATTAATATTTCCAGTATATGCCTACCAGGCATGGTTGAGTAATAGACTAGTGATGAATTATGACCTTCATAAGCTTGCTATTCATAACTTGGTGTTAGTAGGCAAGGCGAGGCCTATAATCCATAAGGAAATATTAAATCAGCATTATATCTGGGCATGGGGAACTCAAACGTGGTGCTTTTGACAAACACGTTTCATCAGGAGATGGAACGACATTGCCAGCCGGCTTGAGAACAACGATAGCATCGTATTTCAGTTCTTCTCTCCATATTCTGCATGTGTAGCAATACAGTTTGAAACCTAATATTACCTTCCTTACTCATGTGCTCATCTTACAATTTTTTTTAAGGTTGTGGAGTATGAAGGAAGTCAGCATTTTATAGCTCGTGTTCATACATGTTTATATAAGCTAAGCTCGGCACACATATCGAACAGAAAGCCATAAAGGTATCAGACTTATTTGAGCAGGAAGAAAAAGATTGGAATTCTATCCGGCATTTAATTGAGATTTTAAAGTCAGCAAATCAAACTCAATGTATGCTAAAGGTCAATCCTTAAGTGTGCCTTCATTATGGAATGTCATCTCACAAGCAACACGCATCCAGCATGTTGCGTGTGTCGGAGTCTAAAGCAAGTTTTTTCAAACATTCATTTTATTCTGCTCTGCATGGCAGCCATCAGATTTCAGTGGTTCGGACAGGGGCCATCCCGTTCCTATTTTGGACCTAGCCCATGCGCAGTGATAGCGCAGCGAGAGAGCTGCCATTGTATGGCGTTCACTATCACAAGCCCGGGCACATCCCACTGATTGGCTGACGTCAGATCAAAGTTTCTGACCTGAAATAACAGCAGTGGACAGTACGCACAACCCCGGATCAGTGACATTTAGTGACATTTGAATGAGTGTGAGAAAACGAATCAAGCGCTAATAACAGGAGACATATTTTGAGATGGTTTTGGTATCATCTTATTATAGGACGGTGATATATCGTTCTACAAACACAAACACACACGCACTGATGGGATTCTTACATGGTGCTGTGCTCAACAACGGCAGAGCGCGAGCAGTGAAGGCAGGGCGCCCCCACCAACCTATAGACGCCTGAAGGATTCACTGCCGAAGCCACCTCTTTTATTAGTATGTGCACAGCATCATTGATAGGCTATTCCCCCTCCCCCCACCCCTGACACACACACACACATGTGCACACACGCACACCCACACGCACGCGCACACACACACACACACACACACACACACACACACACACACACACACACACACACACACACACACACACACACACACACACACACAACCAATATATCACCATGCCCCTCCCCTTGGTGGGGAAAACCAGCCATGAATTTAAACACTGAGGTGATCAGGAGAGTCCTGTCTCGTGGGATTTATGGACCTCCACAGACCCGTCGATACGGTCTCCTAATATAACATGGTACGCAGGAGTGCCATTAGAACCCCGCAACACACACACACACACACACACACACACACACACACACACACACACACACACACACACACACACACACACACACACACACACACAGACCCCTTCCACCTCCTACGACTCAGCCAGATGGAAGTCTTGATGAAACACACCGCAAACTTCCTTTTTTGCACTCTTGCACTTTTACGTTCTCGGTTCCAGCGGAATTTATTTACTGCTACTGAACGGGCATATTAAATGTTGCGACACCGCTTCCCCGTTTGGGCTGATGTTGCTACAGTCGGAGTGGTCTATGGTGGCTCGCAAAGCAGCGGGCTTCCTTAACACCGTGTCGCAGCTGGCCGATCAAGCATCATCCGTTAAACCTCAACACTCTGCATTCGAGCAAGCAGCGAAAGCAAACCGAAAAAACAACCGTTGACGGCAGTTGGGCTTGATAAGACTGGGGACTGTAGCCTGCGGCTGACAGCATCTACCGAAGCACCGGGTTTAAAACCAGGAACTTCTGAAGACGTCTTTATTGAACTTCCGATTTTTTTATTGCAGTTCGCAATTAACAAAAACGCACCAGCTGCTCTGTGAGGTTAGCGGAAAGAAAATATATTTTTTAAAACATTGCCCCTGAAAGAAAATACTGGTTGTTGCTGTGGTTCATTAAAACATCAATGGCCCACTGTGGGCCACAAAGCGCTACGTTAGTTGATGGTCGTACCCTGGTGTCAAGCAAAACGGCAGCACAGGAAACACTGCTGACCCCAACAAGAGTTTAATAAAGCCTCAGACGTCTACACGGGGGTCAGCTGGCGACAGCTTATGTTGTTAACAGCAGACGTGAACATGTGTTCGCTAGCATATAAAATAACTATAGTTTTACTGACGCACACTCTCGGTAAGAATGAGGTTGTGCGTGTACATGGAGTGACTTGGGGGCAGATCTCTCAACATCAACCGCTTAATAACAAAAGAGGGTTTCCGGGGTCAAATGACTCATATTTGAAATAAAAACATTGCGTAGTTGCCTTGCATCTTTTAATTTCTGTTTGAACCAAATAAAGCATGGGGTTTCACAAGCACGGAACAAAGCTGCAGCTCTCTGGAATACATGCTAGTTGTTTTTAGGTGTTGTGCCCGAATGCCCAAGTGCCCAAATGCACTGGAACATACGGTTCCAAGAACAGCTGACCTCACATGGGGCAGTCGCTGCTTATAGTGACATTAGCCGGCATTTGCCTTTGGAGGATAATCAAAAATAGCATCGTTGCTAGCACATTATTATTATGTGCTAGTCACATAGCATATGCTCTAGTCCTTAAAGCCTCTCAGGAGAAGTTGATCTTTTTTCACTGGGCTAAATGTGCAGGGAGATCTCTCAAGGGTTTGTGTTGGGAGGGGGAAGGAGCTGAATAATACATTTCAGTGGCGGCAGGGAGAGATATAAAACTGGCTGTCCTCTTCATTAATAACTGCAGTGCCATCGAGCAAGTTGCTGACATTGTCAGGGCGTAGTAACACCTGTGAATGATGATACAGGTGCACGCACACACACACACACACACACACACACACACAGTGTGCAAGAAGCTAAGGAAGCTAAGGAAACAGGTCAAATCTTTTCCAAAGTGTGATATAAAGTATGACTGCAGTCAGAGTCATCCAGGCCATTGTTGATGAGATTATTCTTATTGCCACAGAGGGCTGTGCAAAATCTGACTGACAAAAGAGGGATATTTTTAGTCTCCTAGTCTGAACTTTGCAGTATCGGAGGGGGAGATGGATTTAGAGAGAGATGGACGTGCAGAAATAAGAGAGAATCCCCCAAAATCTTTGAGAGATGAAGAGAGGCAGAGAGAGAGAGAGAGAGAGAGAGAGAGAGAATAAGTGTGTATGTGTGTTAAAGAGAGCGGGAACGGTAAAGAAACTTAAGAGAGAATGGGAGAGAGAGAGAGAGAGCTGTAGAGAGCCCGGTAGAGAGGTAGAGAGAGAGAGCGAGTGCGAGATCGAATGGGTGTTTGTATTAGAGAGAGAGAGCTCCATCAGCCAAGTTGAATTGAGGCGATTTGTTGCCACACAAAAGCTACCATTCTTTGGCACAACAACAGTAAATTATGTTTGGCAGGCACGTCTAAGCCATGGTTCTCTCTCTCCCGCGCGCACGCACGCACGCACGCACGCACGCACGCACGCACGCACACACACACACACGCACACACACACACACACACACACATACACACACCGATCAAGGTCACACGATTATTTTCCAAAATGAGCCTTTCCCAATTCGTAGACACATGGACAGATGCACTTTGAGAATGCATGGTAAAATATGAACACCACACTGCAAACCAACACTATTCATCCCAGCGCTCCACACTAGTACTGCCCTAGCTGAGGTCCCCCTCTTCAGCGGCGTTCAGCTCATGACCATAGGGTCCGACAGCCACATTACACACCCGTCAGGTTCACATGCACAACTTGGGTTTCTCACCTATTAATAATTCATACGGCATTACCTTGAAAAGACAATAAATATAAATGGCTGTGCCGTAATACCCATATTGGTTTGTGCTTCATCCTAAATGGCATTAATATTGAATCAGTGCGGTGCACATAGTATAAGGATGGATGTTTTATTTACGTGGCAAGGCTAACTTAGAGGAGAACGCTATACCGTATGTATGACGCAATGCCTGGGTTAATTGGCCACGCATGTGTGCATTTGTGTCTCTGTATTCAATATATGTGTTATGTTTTCTTTCCATCTATCCAAAACGTGGATGTATCCATCCCGCCGAACTCCTCCACCTGTATGCCCTTCTGGGCTAGGAGACAATTATATGAGGTCAATGGGTTTCTTTCATAAGTCGCTATAATCATCCAAAAATATAAATTTGTTCCCGGAGATTGCACTCCCAAATTGGCGAAAGTCGAACAGTCCCAAGAAGGTATACAATCAGTAATCACATTCATAGCCTAAAGATGTCCAGTTTGTCGATATATCTTGACCCTTATCGCTGTCTTTTAATTGCTGTATATTTGAAATGAAACAGACTACTGAATAATAATAAGTAGAGGCTGGCAGAGCCAAGGCCTACTGCCTTTCATGCTATCCTTGCTGCATCTCTTATCCATGCGAGTGAGCCTTTCTGCCTTCCACCGTCTTTCTGCACACCAAAGCTCAGGCTGTAATCTGCACTGAGGCTATGCATACTTAAAATACATACATGATGAAGGTATGATATGATCTGGATGCCATCACTCTTCCATAGCTCTGGTGCAGAGGTCTTTCAACATACTACAAAAACAGCTTAGGCATTGCAGCTATGTTTCAAAAATATTCTGCCCTCAATCTTCCAAAGAGAAATGGAAATGGGTGCTTCCCAGAAACACAACTTCCCGATTAAACCTGCAAATGATGCTTCATTATTGATACAATGGGGATGGGCTCAACATTTACATTTATATTTAGTTTTGCATGAATACATAATTATAGTGTAGGCTTAGCCGTCATATGATATCTGATTAAATGTAATACCAGTGATATTGCAAAGATATGTTTGCTCAGTTGCCGGCGCATGTATTTGCTGATTTCTCAAATTAACTATTACAACTGATCGTAAGAAAACCATTCTCATTAGCATAGTTGCATCAGTGGAAGCGCCTTCATTATCTTCAAAATGGATGCGATGCTCCTATTGTTTCCTGTTGTCTTTTTAACTTTGTCTAACTACACTATTTAATGTATCCACTTCACGCATGCCGCCACTTCCTTCATCCATTTCCAGCGATTCCTCTTCCTTTACACAAGAGAGTTGTTCTCCCTGCGCTCATCCATCATCATCCGTCCCTCTATCCACCGCTACATCCATCACCAGGGCGTCCACTTGCCGTTGCATCCCTCCTCCTACACTTTCAGGTCCTCCATAGTGTCTACCATCCTCTCTTATCCTCTGGAGGAAATCACCAGCTACTCAAGTAATGCAACAGATAAACGCCTTTATGCAATTACACTAAAAAATGTGCGTGCATTGCAGTTGTTTAGGCAATGCTAAACCACACCTAATTAAAACGCATCCCAACTATCTCTTAGTTCTTCTGTGTCCCACAAAAGATGGAAGCCCCACACTGTGCTGCATCATGTTTTGATTTAGTATGGACAATGCACAAGGGGTTACATAACGGCCCAGTAAAGGATGTCAACCAGGGACTGAATTGAGTGTGTCAGATCATCATTCAGTCAGGGCTATCTTGCCAGACCACCCTTAGCTGCGCCCCATGCACTTTCTTTTGCGGCAGAATGCTAAGGATGCTGCCCTCTCTTTAATTGGCTGAGGTGGACTAGTTGTTAGCCCGGGGCGATCAGAGAACATGTTGGTCTCGGGACAGCAAGCATTCTGCAAAACCATGATTTTCTTGCACTGTAGTCTACCTTTTCCATCATTCTCCAGCCCAAGAGTTTGAAAAGCCTTCATTACTCCCTTGGCAAGACCCTAGAAAGCTGAACCCTACGATCATCGCCATATGATCCTGGCTTTATCTCACCCCCAAAAAACTGACTGTAAAGACCGCCGTATCTTCACAACCCAACAATGGTATGGAACTGTTAGGATGATGAGGTTGCTATGGGGTGCTTGACTCCCAGCCAAATGGTTCCGGGTTTGATGCTCGAAGGCTGCTGCCAATCCAAACTACCTACCTGTGCCTGAATGATGTGGATCTGTATTAAGTAGGGATGGGAAACGGCAGGGACTTCACAGTACAATTTTAGAAAAGAGTTTTGAGTGCCAATACCATATGCATTGCGTTCCTGTAAATGTTTGAATATGTAAATATTGCAATACGATAGCATTTTTTTTGTGTGCGTTTGTATATTTAGTGTGGTAGGTTTAATGTTGGAGTTAGGGTTGTACAGGTCTGTCGTGTCAGCTATTGTTTTGTAAATGAACTTGGCCAAACAGAACAGAAGGAAGTTGTTGTTGATTGTCTATTGGCAAATGCACGACAGTGTCCTCTGTAGGATGGTACCATTCATTCGCATCCACTAAGATCCCATTGACTCATCTGGCTGACATTCTATTTATTCTGTAATATTTTTAATGTTTTTGAACCTGATGTTACAAGTATTGCAGAAGCAAAGAATCCTATTAATCACGTGATTCGGTTTTTTTCACCTGATCTCTTGTTTTTAGTTTGAGCTGCTTTGAATACAGGAGTATCCAAAATGCCAAAATAACCCAAAAGAGGGTCTCTGTCTTCCTGGTTACACTGTGATGAGTCCGTAGACATGCTACTATCTGTAGTCAGAGCTCTCTTGGTATTAGCCTACTCTGATTCAAATGATCGCTGCAGCAGCATTGGAAACAAATACAGAGGATGTCATTAAGGGGCATCAAAATTGTTAAAAAAAAAAGAAGGGACAATACAATTTGTTTTTCTTTTCATTTTCCATCCTTATCTTTAATTGTTGCACATTTAGTTCCTGTATTCGCCCCCCTTCTCTCATTTCAGCAAGACAAACACTCCCCAGCCATCTGACATACAGTCACACAAAGACGGAGTATGAATATGCAGAGTCAAAATAACAAGAACACCAGCCTAACCACACAAGGGACATAATTAAAATACAAGATGGCTAACAAACACAAGTATTAATTCAAGTAGTCTGCAGTATTGATTGTATTCCATAATTGTTCTATGAATCACTTTCAAGTTGACAGCTAGGCTGAATTAACAGATGTAAATACATTTTAGAGTAGCATTTTTAAATGTCAAACCAGCAGTGTGTGTGTGTGTGAGTGTGTGTGTGTGCACGCGCGAGTATGCACCGGGAATCTTTTTTCAATGTGTGTGTGTGTGTGTGCGCGTGTGCATGTGTGATGTATACATTCACTCTTTATAATTGAGATGACTGCCTCTTCCTCGCTCTCTACCCATCAAGGCCTCTGCTTTGTGCGCCCCCCCCCCTAGTGTGCCTAAGCCCCCCAGAGATGCCCGGTGCACGTTAGATCATCTGCTGGCCCTCAGCCTGGGACATGTGTTCTGCCTGCTGCACACACCTCTCAGCACCAACACACTCACCTGCCCTGTCCTGAGTGCACGTGTGTGTGAACCATTGGGGTGTGTGTGAGTGGGTGTGTGCATGTGTATGTTTGGAGCGTGTTTTTGTGGTTGGTGTGTTTGTGTGTGCAAATGTATGTGCGTGTGTTTGCTCGTGTGTGTCTATAGAATATACATGCAACGAGTGCCCTTATATAATAGATACAGCGACGGTGTAGCTCTCCCTCCCTTCTAACTCTCTCGCTCTCTGTCTTGCCTTCTCTATGTTCCTCTCTCGCCCCTCCTGCACCTGAGGCCTGTGTACACCTGTGCATCTCAGCCGTTTAAGAGAGACTGCTCTAATTCTTCATTATGCATCATTGTGTGGCAAGCACTCTCGCCGTCTCTCTCTTTCCCATTGTATTTTGTGCTCGCTCTATCATCTTTTCCTTCTCATCACTAGTTTAATGGGCTAGAGTCAGCTGCTGTTCCATAAGGGTGCTCTGATGCACCCCTTCCTCTTTTCATCCATCAAAACGGAAGAAGAAAAACTAAGCCTTTTTGTTCACTCAGTGAGGTTCACTGCAAGCGGCCAGGTAATAGGCTAGTTTGTTAAAAAAAAAAAAACACACCAATGCCGTCGTACAATGATATTGCCTTTCCACAATGGACACTTGCGTGAGCAGAGACGTCTGTCCGTTCCTTTATTTGAACTACGATTCACCCACGTGACGGAATCCGGAGCACGGAAGCGAAGGGGTGGGGATCGCAAGGAGGGATGTAAATGCATTTGGATCTACCCATTTGGGTCCGGCGAAGGCACTACAATGCAATTGCGACCCCTACTGGCGTAATTTGGATCCTAACCGTTTGAACAACCTATTCTTAAGGGGGGGGGGGGGGGGGGGGGGAGGCTTTTTTGTGTTTTCTTTTTTTTTTTTTTAACACAGCCAGTTTTCAGTTATGTAGGGTGTGTTAGGGGGTTTGGCATGTGGAAAAGAGGAGAGTGTGACGCATGTCTGTCCCTCATCACAAGACGAATCAATAAGTGGACAAGAGATTCGGAACCCCGAAACCGCTGACGTGGTGATCTTCTTGCGTGGGATAGAGAGGCGAACTTAAGTTAAGCCACGCAAACAGTGACGAGACAAAGCCACGCCAATGTCTTTTCCGAAGAGGATTATAAATTTTTCTCGTAAGAATATTCCGTCTGTTTGTTGATTCTCATGTCATTAACTTGTTTTACGTTAATTGGTCTGGAATAAAGAAACCCACACGCTTATCGCGTTAATACGGTAATTTGTGTGCGACTCATTTCCCCATTTGAATCTGAGATTAAATCTGAAACCACGAAGCACATGTAGACAGTCTACTAATGTAATTGGGGAGCGGTTTATTCCTTCGTGTGTAAAAAACGAAGCAGTCGTCCTCATTGCGCCAACGATATGATCCGAAATGTTGGAATCAAATCGAATAGGCTCTACACAGAACGCGATTAACATTTTGCCTCGGTGGTCCCCCAGTGTTTAAATTGTTTTGGTGGGTTGGGGGGCGTGAGGGGGGGGGGGGGGGTTGGGGGTACTATTCCTCATCGCGCTGTGGATGCCGCACTTTGGATAAGTGATGGCTATGCGTAAAAACAGCACAGCGCCCCGATTCTCAACAAGGAGCGGGGCCAGCCCCGTGCACAGCCCACACGCTCACCCTGAAAAACCCCTGCTATTCAACCGCTTTTTTAGACACGAGAGGAGACGGTAGGAGAAACGGGGCTACTTACAGCGTTTCCCTTCCACATAGCTCCGGAACGGCGGTGTGAAAGCACATTGCAACAGTGTGCCTTCTCTGCGAAACCATGCATCCACTGGGGGGGGTGAGCACACGCCGATAGGAAAATATCCCCACGACGTTCTGAGAGAAAAAAAAAAAAACTAAAAACGAATGAATGAAATCCCCGTTATAACTTCACCAAAAGGGCCGGCGAATCAATAATCAGTGTTGTAATCCAATCGTCCTATAGTGTGTGGACTCCTGCATGTAGTCCTGCTCCGCGGCGCTGCGATATCTGGTGGTTCCGTATAGACGCTGTAAGGGGGATGGGGGTGGAGTGGGGGTTCACAATCAGTCGCTGTTGAAAAAGCTCCGGGTATTCCGTTATTCCTGTCCCGGGTGAGGCATAGAGAGAATACAGAGGAGGTAGGCAGGCAGCCGCCGCGGACGCACACACACAGACATGGGCTTTGGGTAGCCTGTAAACCGCGGGACCCCGCTCTCAACTGTTCCGCCGTCTCCCGCTGTGCATGTGCGCCAGCGAAGGAGTAGGCGCGTGCGCGTGTTATGCGCGCATGTGTTCATGTAACCTATTTGTGCTCGCGCGCTTCTGCAGGGGCAGCTGGATAGACGCGAGTGTCTGTCCGTCGGGGGGGTTCGTTTTCTCTCTCTCTCTCTCTCTCTCTCTCTCTCTCTCTCTCTCTCTCTCTCTCTCTCTCTCCTTTATTTATCCCCAATCTTTCTCCCTTTTCTATTTTTATCTCTCACTCCCTCTCGATTCCGTTCTATCTAAATACCTCTATCCGTCTATTTCTTCCACGCCGCCGCGCGCCCAAGCATCTCTATGTATAGCCCTCTCGCGCGGCGGTGGTTTTGCGCTAGAGCCGCTTGAAGAAGTAGCTCAGTTGGGGACGGAGTCGCGCGGGCTGCATCACAAACGAGGAGTCGTCTTCCTCCTCCTCGCGCGCGCTCTCTCTCTCCCTCCCTCTTTCTTACAGCACATCACACACAATTCTCCACTAAAAAGACGCTGTGATTTATTAAAGCTGTACGCGGCCTACATTGGCGTCAAGACGTTGTTCTGCAACGCGCAAATCGTCGAGAAACGTGGCCGTTTTAGGATGACTCAAGTAGGGAATGTATACCTTAAGACCAAATGAAGAGGGTATCAACTCAGATGGGAGGATGTAAGCCCATGATGAGAGCACACAGCGGATTGCACAAAGGGCTCAGCAGTCAAGTGGGGGGCCTGCGTGCGATGCACATAAACACTCCCTCAACTCTTCTGAATTACTTTAATGGATTGTGGGCAACACACCGACATACGCTCTGCATCGTCCTATACGCCGATCTTGTTGGTCAATCATCAAGTGGTAATGGAAATGTCAGACTAAATGCCAGACGCCACTTTCACTCAACTTCCGCGCAAGCGAAGGTCAGGCAGAGCGCGAGACGGCTGACCGGTGTCCAGACGTTGTATGCCGGGCGCGCGAGGACCGCGAGCAACTGACTGACGGTCTGGGGGGGGGGGGGGGGGGGGGGGGGGTGCTTCCTCTTATGACGTCGATATTTGTCATTTGAGACGCAGACTAATATTATTCTCTTTGTATTAGTCTCTTTCCCGGATTTTCTCTCTCTTACTTGCGTTTAGGTCTTGAAAAAATATATAAATGAATCGATATCAATAGCCTAAGATAAACATTATCAATATGTGTAAAATAGAAATGCATGTGTACACAGATGCACATACGATGTAACTCTAATATGCAGTGAGAGTGGCTCAGAAGCTGGAATATTGCATTGCATTTAATTGAATATGAATGATTGATGATGAAAAATGGCTCAGTATATAAGAAAATTATGATAAGAGTAACAACAAAGACAAGAAGACTATGGAGGTTTGGTTTTACAAATAAGCTGAAAAAGCAATAATTGAAGAATTTTACGGAAACGGATATCCGTCCAGCAGAATTCCCACCCTATCTCTGGCCGATAACACAGATGGAATGGAGTTATGAGTGCGTGGAACACCCCACTGTTATTCTACTGGGGGACAACACTGTACAGACAGTGCCATACGTACTGTAAATATAGCACAACACGCACTGTACAAACTACCCTGGGGATGCTAAAATGAAGCCACGGTTATGTACCTTATTTTGGGGTATTTTCTACAAGTTCGATTATTGTTAAAGGGGAATAATGCTTTTTCAGTTATTCCCCAGTTATTTTTTTGTCAATGTAAAAGGTCTGCTAAGTTACGAAGCCCAAAGGCCACGCCAAAGGGAGTTACTCTTTCCCAGAACTAATTAGCATAAGGCCCGCCTCCAGGCCAGTTTGGCACGCCCCCGAACAAAGCTAGCCAGACAGAGGCCTGGGAGAGTTTGGTTAGGGACATCGAGAGAAGCTGTCACTGGTATGAGGCCGAATTCTCTCTTTAAGGACTTCCCAAGGAAGACAAAGTGAAGACTCAGTGGTTTAAATACATTTCTCCATCTATTCCTCGGCAGCACAGCCCAAACCTCTCATTGTGTTTCCTTCATATTTACAGAGGAATGCTTCCTGCTATAGGCACAGTTCAACGCTGGATTTTCACAACGATCATACTGAAAGACACGGCAATTCACACTTTGTTCATTTAGGATCACGATCTGTAAGTGTGCTATATTAGTTGTGGACATGTTATGTGTAAAACAAACAAAGTAGCTACAAGTGCGGACGTGTCAGTTGTAGCATAGCTGTACACCCAGCTGTGTTATAGTGTTCAAATGGTTTTGATAAAGCTGTAGATCTCACCATTCTTACTAGCTAACGTTATAGTGTTCAAGTGTTTTTACGCATAGGATGTAGGCCCATCTTTACCGCAAAGTGTCTTGAAAAAGGTCTTGAACATTGTTGAGTTGTGTTGAGCTGGATTTATAATTAGGCAAGCTGTAATGTTACGTCCGCATTTTACCATTGTTGGGCGAACTTGCTCGCCAAGTTGATAATATAATATAAAAATGTGAATGTGTAAATCTGTTTAAATACGTTTACAGGTGTGGTTTGCAGAAATTACAGGGTACACGACAGATGTTATCCATTTTCTTCTGATGCAAAATGCTTAATTTGATTACTAATTGAATAACTAACCCTATAGATCATTGCATTTTGCTATTCTATTATTGTAGCTTGTACTTTGCTGTCATGCATTACAATGGAAATGAGGACGGCAAGCGAGCTACACAATATGCAGGACAGCTGTTTTCAAGGTTGCGGTCATTTTTTATTGCAAACATAATAAAATAATGCATAATTTTGATGATGATAAATCACGTGTCTGAAAAACATGCCTAATGACCAATTACAAGAGTGTGGGCCAGCTGACCAATCAGAGAAGACTGGGCAGCTCTGATTGGTGATCAAGGCAAACAACATTCACGTTTCCAGACCCAAGGAATCATGATTATGTCCATTTGTTAAGTATTATTACTCAGAATCTAAATGGAAAAATCCTAATTAAAAGGTGACCAGAAGAATTGGAAGGATTTTACCAATGTGATGCTTTGTGGTGACTATACTAAATATAAGGTGGGGCCTATTTCTTTTTGGCCCCCATTTAAGAAAGATATATTATGAAAGTAACGGATGTGACACTCGACACGAGTGGGATCAACAAGGAGTCAGATTGTGAAATAAAGGTATCCTAACTGGCTATATCGTATCTTTTTATTGTAAATCTAAAGAACAACATACACACAAAAACATACACATGCGCGCGCGCGCACACACACACACACACACAAACCCACACCCTCAGGTTGTGTATTACCCTGGGGGGGGGGGGGTTATTGGACCATTTAGGATGGATAGTGGCAGCAGCACATACTACTCACTTTAAAACCGTTCAACACGGAGCGACTCCCGACTGTGTTATCATCGGCTGGGATCATATGTCTGGTGGCTCGGTGTTGGTAATACGGTCATAAAAAATGGGTTTTAGAGGGCATTAATGTGATAAGATCCGAGCGTAAAAAGCATAAAATGATAATAAAACCGATCCATATGCTTCAGTTCATTAGGAACTGGTTGTATATTTAATAAAAGGGGTAGAGGTGTTTCAAGATGCATCCCTCTAACCAACCAGTCAATCCACAGTTCCTCAGTTTATTCATCCATCAGGGCCATTTTTTTCCTTTTCATTTGAACTTTATTTCTAAATGATGTTGACTAAAAGGGATGGCTGCTGCAAAAAAAGTGACGTCATTTCAAACCCACTGTTAGCCTATTAAAAAATGATCTGCAGCAACACGGCTGACAAACCTGACTTGAAATTCATGGTCAACTAACCAACCTTCCAAACGGAATTTCAAGGCTTTGAACTTCTGTTTAATGTACTCTACATGTCAAGCTGTTCTGCAAGATGGAGAGGAGTGCTGGAGTTTACCGGAGTGTGTTTGGTCCTTGCCTAATCATGGTCCCACTCGGCTGTGCTGATCTAACAGATCGTAGCCTACCTTTGAACTTGAAAGTGAGGGAACTTAACTGAAAGGTTAAAAGTTCAAATACAACACACTGATTTTATAATATATTTGTAAAGTTTAAAAGCCATTATTTAAGCGAATGATACGTCACACACACACACACACACACACACACACACACACACACACACACACACACACACACACACACTTTGTTTGAGGTCATTCAACTTAGAAGATACCTATTTCTAAATTGTTTCCCCTGATTTCAGAAATCGAACAAGAGTCAACACACACAACAAATAAAACCAAGTCACTGTTTAAGTAAGCTTAGGCAGAAGGACTCAACTGGTATCTACATCCCTCAACTATGCAGTGAAAAACCCACCACATGCTCTTCCCAGCATATCTCTGATGAGAGTGGCTGTTAGCTTCAATGATTCCAGCATTCCTGGCACCCACCCTCTCTCCTGGCAGGAGTTTGGGTTTGAAGAGAGTGAACGAACCACGCAGAATAGACCCAGGTATGGATAATTACCCTTTTATCAAGATTAAGGTAGATACTCTTCTTCTGGCTGACTAAACAACGACAACTAACTCAATGAAGAATAATCTATACCGGGATAAGATAATTGCGTTATAAACGCCAAGATTTTCTACTGGTCGCAAATTTGTGACCAGGCCATGAAAGACGTTTCGATGCTCATAATGCCCCTTAAGAGACTAGTGAACAAAGCGTTTGTGTGAGTCCTGAGTATGTTCCTCTGTTATCTGTGCTCAGCTTCAGAGAGGAGGGTTTTGGAGAGGTCAACAAACACCCCGAATAGGTGAATCAATATAATGGCTTATCGTCGTAGGAGACTATTGTATTGATGCAACATTAACATATCGTAATTGTAAGACAAAGATCTATAATGGCAAAGGACCAACGCAAGTCACGACAGCCAGACATCTCTTATGTTCTTGCTTTTCCTGACAAGAAGACAGGATTTTTTTGCATTTTTGCTACGTATAAGCAGCAACAGCCTGGTGTTTTTTATTAAGAAAAAGATAAAAAGTTCAGCAGCCCTAGGTGAATCAACCTCTGTTTAACTCCATGCCATTTAGTCATTTTACAGATGCTTTGTTCTTTCCAAAGCTACTTAAGAGTGAGGCCAGGAAGAATCAAAGCATACAACTAATATTGGAGCAAACAGAAACATCAGTATCCCAAAAGTGCCAAACAGCTTTAGAATAAAGCACGTCTTGACAGAACAGGGAGATGAATCAATCTGATGTTACTCGTTTTTCTATTAGGAGGTAGCCAAATATTAAACTTGTCAGAATGTGTGATATATAGTGTAAAGCTCTGAGCGATTGTGATATCACACTTAAATTGCCTGTAGGTAGGTACACACCAGGGCTACATTAACTTTCTCTAGTTGATGCAAGTGTTATGAGACCTTAGGTTAGCAATAACCAAACTAATATCGAAACAACTTAATGTGCTTGCTCAACTTTTCTTGTTGGGACAATGGGTTAAAAGAATGTACGTTTTAAAACGTGGATGTTAGTTCACACCATTTCTGGGGACATGATGTGCAGTGGCTCAGCAGTTCAAACCCAGGAGAAGGAAAGTAATAGGCTTTCTGAGTCGGAGCTGGGGCCCGTTTTAAGAAGCTGGAATTCCAGGTAAACCGAATATTAGACTCTCCGTCGGGTTACCATGGCGACTCATGCTGCAAACCTAACCTGGAGCCAACCTGTTAGTTTGCAGGTCAGCTCCGAGATTACCCCGCCCACGGCTGCAGTGGCACCATCTATTGTGTCGCCTCGTAGGATTAGATAATGCCGACAGACAACGTCACATGGTCGTAACCAAAACTAGTGTATTCAAGACCTATTCTTGTTAGTGGTTCACCTCAACAATCAATTTACGTGTCTAGGTTGATGTCATAGGCGATGGAAAGACTCTCTTTGTTACAGTTAGTACTGTAAAGTGTGTTAACCCCGGCCCTACCTACAGTATGTAGGCAGTGATTTACATGACACTTCAGACCCTTTATCAGACCTGAGGTGTCCTCAGAGCACAGATCGTTGCCTGAGCAGTAACGGACGTAACACCAATGGTCAGACAGTAAACTAGAGCTTCACATTTCCTACAAAAAAATAAAAATCGATTGACACACAGTTCACGTTTTGTTATTTTTATCACTGAAACGGAAAAAGCCTGAAAAGTCTGGCGAATGTAAGCTAGTCTTCCATCCATAGATGATGGCTTTTAAGCCTTTCATGAAAACACCTTTGACAGGTTCACCTATCAAAGACTGAATGAACTCTTCCCTTGAATTCGAGCCACCGCTTGACCTGCTCCCTGTGTCAGACGTTCAGGATGAGTCACACGGTGACGTAGTGCAAATAGGGGGAAGAAGCCGACAGTATGAGCCAGGTTGCGACACAGGCATTGTGAGGGAAATCCACCAACCACGAAACCAAACAACGGCTAAGCTTCAACACTGTGTTCACTGCCCAGCGCCTACAGCCTTTGTCTGGGGTTTTCAATCCCTGAATTCTGCAACGTATTGAATAACTGCCACCACTATAAAGATCGCAATATGTTCGGATATGATACTGTATAATGTTCATACAAATTTCGCCTGTGGTGAATTTACCCCCTGGTGCGGCTATCCCCCCCCTTCTCTCCCTGATTAAAAGGCCACAGCCAACTAGAATTAAAACCACAGCTTCAAACCTGGGACAATTAAGTACACTCCGTTTTCATTACGTTTTCAGCAGGCTAAATTGTTTTGTCTGCGCTGGGTGGTCACTTTGCTGCTCTGGGTCAGAGTCATAATTTAACTTATGATGGCGACTGCAGAGCTTTCGGGAACGATATTGATTGCGGTGTAGATCAGGCACTGGGGAAAGCTGAGCTCCCAGCAGAGTTTGATCTGCTCAACCACTTTGCGGGGTAAAGCTGGCTTGAGGGGCTGAAGGAAAGTAAACTTAAGAGTGAAACCAACATTTGCTATGATAAATGCTACATACAGGAGGGCCAGATTGTCCATTTTCATGGCCATCAACTGTCTGAATTTATAATCCCCATTGACGCAATTTGGTCACTAGTGAGTCAATCAATTAAAGTCTGTATTCTTCATAATAGACCAGGTGCACGGAAACACAATGCGATGCTCATGAAAAAAAATACTTGTCCCTAACCCTTGTGTTGTGTTGTGTTTGCATCACAAAGGACGGTGGCCTTGTGTTTGGGCTTCATGCTCTTAGAAAGGTGTAGGGCATATGCTGTGCAGACTTTGTGCAAATGCCCACACACGTTCCGCCTCACATCAAGCCATTTGATTGGACACACAATCGATTCAGTGAGTTGTGGTGGACAATCCATAGAAATGAATTGAGGGTACCACTTCTTTGCATCTCTAAGCTTTCTTCCATTCACGGCACGTTGTCCACAAGTCAAACTATTACTTTGTGATAAACGTTGGAGGGGCACGTGGGAACGCCAGCTTCATATCAGCTGCACAACAAAATGAGTTATTTTTCATGGAACCCTGTGTGTGCCAATAGACAGGCTGATGGCTATACGCTTATAAATGCAGTACTTGTGATTGACTTTGAAATGATAAAGCCAGGAGGCACTGAATCTCAATTTGCATAACGCTTTGCAAACAATACAATGCACATCCACAACTACACTAATTGTCCTTCATACCTACCCATTTCCACGCAATAGGCGTTGTCAGACACACGGTACAGCCTCACCGGCCGCACTAGAAACAAGAAATCACTGTAAAACTGGTCTGGTTTTAGCCTGGTAGCCAGAAAGCAGATGCACCAATGTTATCTGTCCTGAGACCCCCTGCACGACGTGTCATATGTAAAGTCAATGAGGCGTATTGCCTTGGCAGTTATATTGAGTGACTGGGCAAGGGAGAGGGTCGCGGAAGGCATTAAAATGCATTATTGATACTGTAACACAACATGAGACAATGTTATCACCTAACAATGTACACAGTCTTAAAGACCATGCTTAATCCAATGACATCAACGCAAATCGTAATGAGCGGTTTGACCCATTTTGCTTGCCATGGGGGTATTCTTTGCCACACATTAGACAAGGCTGAAGCCTCAGCGTCACACATCTGCTTGAGAAACACTCCAGAGCTAATCAACAAGGAGCTGTCCCCAAACAACCACAGCAACCACACGAGAAAAGCCCTTCTAAAAAGGAACAAAGCACAACAGTGTGAGAAATTGTAAACCTCTGTCTCTGTAAACCCATAGGAGACGGTAAGATGTGGAGGGGACACACACGCGCGCGCACACACGCACACACACGATATATAGTTGGATACTACCACCTGGTGGTAGTTATTTAGCTATGCACTTAGAAAACAATTAGTTGGTATTGAATTTGCTGAATAGGCTCTGATGGCAGAGTATATAGGCCTATACGATAGAACACACTATTTAAGCCCAGTTAAACTGGTCCAGAAACGCAGGTTAAATTTAGGTATTAGGTTAGAAAGTGTTTGATTTAGGTATTAGATGAGAGATAATTAGGTTTAAACATTAGATTAGAGATGGTTAGGTTTAGGTATGAGGTTAGAGATGTTTGAGTTCACACATTATGTTAGCGAATGGTTAAATGTAGGTAATCTATTATGTTTAACTGAATGGCTATGGTTAGAGATAATCTGGGATCCATCCAACAATCCTACTAATTAACAGCAGAACTCTTGAAGAGACAGCCCAGAGAATTGTCCGGAAACCAACAACTGCAAGGGGCGGAGTTACTCGATGTGTCCTGTTTAGTTATGGAGGTATACAAGTCCTCTTTACCGACTCAGTGCGACCTCTAGGGACGGTCATGAGCAACGTGATTTTGGACCGTAATCCATTTCCCATTTATTTTATGGGTAGCAGGAAGGCAAATAAAAGCTTTAACCAGATGCAATATATATCCAGTTGGAAACATCAATATCAATTAGGCCATTCAGGAGAACAGCCGGCTCGGGAGTAGTTAGGGTTAGGTGTCTTGCTCTGTGACACCTCAAAACTGAGGGGAACTAGGGATCGAACAAGTTACATTCTGTGTTGACGCCAACGTGACTGGTCTACTAAAGATCTATTTTTAAGATCTACTAAGATCTATTATTATTATTATTATTATTGTTATTATTATTTTTAATATGGTTAACAGTATGACTCAAATATGTTGTGTTTTTTACAATGTGCAGCATTGTTATGTTTATATATATTGTTCAGTAGGCTAAGTCATTGCAAATATGTATACACGACTTCAGTTGTAGGAAAACGTAGGTCATATCATATGGCATGACAAAGGGACCATATGGTGTGACAGTTTGCATAACAATGTGTATGTATCTTAATATTTAAAAGAAAATCTACCATTTATATTAGTCATTTTCATGTAAAATGCGTCACACTTAAAGGTGACGGAATTGGAACGGAAAGTGGCGTGCAAAAACGATTTGATTTAATGACGACAAAACTCCCCTCGTCACCCTTTGAGACTATCTTAGATGGCCCTTGTACTGGTTGAGCTAAGGACCATTCCTCTACAAGGAGGTCCAAGTAATGACCATTTAAATATCACATTGTGATATTTAAATGATTGTGATAATCACAACATAGTCTGACAACATGATATAGCTTGTTCTAGGTCTTTAGATATAGTCCAATCACACAGGCGGCACAACCAGTCACTTACCTTTTGTTCTACTCCTTTCGTGTTCTGTATATGTCGGGACTCATCCAATCCCTTTCATTTTGGTCAAATTGTTGACACAATTATCCTCGTAAAACGTGCTTGAAACCGAGGGCACTGGTGCTTTGGCTTTGTTGTCGTCTTCCTGATTGACGTGTCTTTCTTGCAAGTGGCCGTGGCCTGTGCCTGACCTCGGCCGATACGCTCACACATGAGCTTTTGATTGGAAGGACAAATCCCCTTACCCCGCCTTTAAAAAAATGCAGGTTATTTTCAACGATGCATCAGGCCTATGTGTTGTAGTAAGATTGCTCTCACCCTCAATGTACATATCTAAAGGCAATTTTTATGGAATGTTATTATGGAACTGGTTAGGCAGATGTATTGATTTGCTTATGTAGGCAAAATATCCCCCTCTCTCTTGGTGGACTGCCATTCATCTTCCTCTTAAGAAATCGTTACATTATTTGCATATTGTACAATGTCAAGGGCATGGATTACTGCGAATTAATTGAATTTAATGATAACCATATGTGTAATCCTGCAAGAAGAAAATCAACCAAAAGACAGAAAAACACACTCTTTGTCAGGAATAAAAAAAAAGTTGTATATTTTTAATAGACGGGGAGAATCATCCAGGTCATTGGTTGATTATTACACAGGTATCAGCCACATTACAACGTGGAACCATGTCCAAATACATGTTGGTGCCTGAAACACCTCCCCATCTCTGGTCATTTTTTTGGGAGGAGGGGATGAGGGGTGGGGAAGGGGGGGTTATTGCAGAAAAATAGTCCCGCCTCTGATGGGCAGACGCTAACCTCCATCCCTCCCTAGTAAGGCTCGGCGGGAGAAGGGGCTGGCGATGGGCTTTGGAGGTGGTAAATCGCTATAGCCTTAAAAAATCATAACAAAACAAAAACTCGGACCCATTAAAAGTTGAGTTTCCACTGGAATTTCTGATCGTCCTGATAACGTCCTCGAAGGACACTTTGCGTTGGAACCGCACCGTCCCCATGTCCAACCCTGTTAAGTTTGAATCCAAATCTATCCATTACAAATAAGAAGTGATTGAGGGGGCCCTAGCGAAATATACAATTGACGTCGGATCAAACAGGAGGGTCTGCCCGACAAGGGGGCGAAGTACAAGGAGCAGTCAGCACGATCAGAAGGGCGGCTCTCCTAAGAGACGGACAACTGTTTCACATTTCCGTCACTAGAAAATCACACCGAGACGGAGAGCGTCGTCATCCCGCCGCCACGTGTAGGTGAAGAACAGGTTCACTTGATCGGTCTTGTACTGCATTTTAATCCATCTGAGGCCAGTGCAACCAGTAAGTTCATCTACAAATTGAATTGCCTAAAAATCCATATATAAAAGAAAAATCTCCCCTCCCCCCATCCCTTTAAAACGTGTGTAACATGCAATCAATAAAATGCTTTCCTCGATAAAACAAGAGGATTTAAATACGATCCAACGATCTGCAAACCTTTGATAACTATATCCCTATCCAATACCATATTGTTTAACATGAATACTCTATTTGTGGTCAGAATTATCCACTAAGAATGAGATAGAGGACGTATTCCTCGTCTATCTCATATAAACCTCTCTCCCCATCATTTACAAAACATTTCCCCAACAACTGTAAATGGCTACAGCATGTCAGAAAAAAACAGGTAGGGACAAAACTGATCATAACACACGTGGCCAGCAGGGGGCGACACGCCTGAAAGAGAAGAGTGGAAGAAGAGTTCATCAAAGATGACCAAGCTGTGCTTTTATCCATTAGTAACAATGAACATTGGCTGTGGACCTTGACCATTCCTCTTCCTTACGTTTAATTTAATTTCTTCTGGCTGAGACGGCCATTCCTTCCATTCCTAGCTCTGTCTATACCTTATTAGCCTTTTAAAACTCATTCCTTTGAAATCTGCCCTGATTTCTGGGATCAGAAATCAGCCCGACTTCCGTGTGAGCTTCCTACATCCGTCTGAACTTTACCAACCCTGAATATGGTTTTAAATAGGTCAACCAATCAGGACACACCTCTCCCAGGTAAGGTTAAAGGTCAAAGAACGCGGACGCAAAGTGCCCAAACCAGGCGCTATATTCTAAACTATTAAATGTAGCAATGCTTAAAGTTCCTTATCACCAAAAGGGTATAAAACAGGAGAAACGGGAGATGTTTCTCCAGCGATAAATAACACTAACATGAAGCACATTGTTATTCCCATAAATGTCATGTCCTCTACTGTACATGCATTCTGCTCGGGGAGAGAAGGAAGAGGATGCAGGTTGAAAGGAATGAGGCGTTCAGCACATACAACGCTTCTGCTTTTCTTTTTTACAATGTTCTCTTCACAACGTCAGCCAAATTATTCCTGTGTGTGTGTGTGTGTGTGTGTGTCCCTTTGAGCATGCGTTAGGGAGTTGTTGCCCATGGCAACAATGCAGCAATTCAATACTATTTCGGATTTACTATGGCTGAGCAAAGGAGCCACCAAACCCATCCTGGGTACGGTAAAGTATTCGGTGGCTGCCTTTGAAACAGGCGATTTAAAACAGGCCCCTTACTGGCTCGGGTCTAAATGGCCCCTCTGGGGGCGCTCAGTCTGGAACGCCGAATCCAAAGCCTTTTGGATCAGCCGGATCAATGTCCTATTTTTTAATCCAACGTTTTTTTCTAGCCACGACTACAAAGGGAGCGTATTACCAGCCGCATTCATCCAATAGGGGAACAGATGACCGACGTGCATTTTTTTCATGGTGTGTAATGTTTTGGTCCTAAGCCTGGGCCCTAGAGACCCAATGAGTGACAGGTGTTTCAAATGGAAGGAGCTTCCAGGGTCATTTGTAGCCTGTAGCCCTATAGGGTTCACTATTCGGTGGACTCAATGTGTTTCAAATGTGTTGGGATGGTCTGGACCTGTGCTAAGGTTTAAACAGTACCTATGGTGTTTACCATTCTGATACCACATCCAAAGTGCAATGGGGATGGGGGTTGTGGGAGGGGAGGGGGGGGGCAGGTACATACAGTAGCATCAACACTACAGATAGACATACTGACTGTCATATAGAAATGGCCTTCTAACACATACTATATATGGGAATTCTACAGTATGTATGAACAACAAAGAGTGGTGCTGTCTTATCTAGTGTGGATGTCCATATATTTCAACAAAGCATTTATTCATAATTATTATAATTATTATTATTATTGCACCCTGGCTACACATATTTATTAGGTTAGTTAGTTTGGTTGTCTTTAAATGTACAGAAACACTATCTGGTCCCAGAGCTGATCAGCTGACAACCGGCACTGAAAAACATGTCCCCTGATGAGATGCTTGTCACCGCCATCGCCCGCGGAAACCTCGGAGAGACCTTCCACCGAAGGTCAACTTTGGATCGCTTTGTATTCGTAACATCGAGTAATGTTTTTTCGACATATTTGGACAAATCAATTAGTTTTCTTGCCAATTCAAGCAAAACGCCCCTGTCTCCGAAAAATAAACTCAAGACAACACCCAGACTCCCAAGACGATCCGGGTGGATGTGACGTCCTGCTCTAAGACCGGACACCCTTTACGCTTGGTTTGAGAGTGGACGAAGGGATCAGACGGCAGACTTAAGCGGACAAACATCTCGGAGAACATGACTACTCCCCAGCTCCTCATCACTGAAGCCCCGGCTCCTTAAGGCTTGCCACACCAGATTACGGATGAGCAGGTCTGGGACACAGCTACGGAAACACATCACACACCTTCTCGTCATCGTCATCATAGTCGTCGCCATTATCATCGTCATCCTCCTTCTCCTCATCATCATCCTCGTCGTCATCTTAAAAAAATACAAATCCTGCCTCCTTCATGGCAATGTCTGGAAAGAGGAGTGAGCGCTCAGCCACCCTCTGTGTCTCTTCTCTGCCCTCCACAAACAGACAGTCACGATAGGACGACGGAGATAGAAAAACAAACAAGCAGGTTGAACTTCAAAATTCATTGTGTGCAAAAAACATTATAGATTTCTATAAAAATATGTGCATATGGATAGAGCCATTATTCTTTTCTTTTTTTTTTTAAAATCTCAACAAACACAATATTTTTCTTTATTCACACTGCAGGACACACCGTTTAAAACAGACACTACAATACCCTGCCTTGTCTGTGCAGATGCAAGACACACACGGCCCACACTGGTAACAATGGGGGGGGGGGGGGGCAATGGGGGGACACTCACAAAGAGGAGAAAACACACACACACACACACACAAACACACACACACACACACACACACACACACACACACACACACACACACACACACACACAAGCAAACTTCTACTCTGATCAATATGATCCAGAGAGCAGAGGAGTGGCAAAATCAGAGACCCCTCCTCGCCAGAAAACCTGAAGTTGCATATCCCACAAACCCCCCCTCCCCCCCCCAACACGCTCGCATTTTACAGAAACGCTTCCCGCCGAAGGGTCGAGAGGTTGTCAGCCAGACGCTGCTTCCTGATTGGCTTGCGTGGTTTTCGGGGGGGAGGTGGGGGGGAGGAACCAAAAAAAACGAATGAAAAACAAAAAGGGAAACGTAAAACTTTGGCTACGGAGTTTGGTGTCTCAAGTCCCGGTGTGGTGCACCAACTCAGTCCTCGACACACCGTCAACAGTGGGTGCGGCGTACCCTGCAAGCGGTTTCACAGGTACCCTCGCAATCTGTCGCCGACAAACCACCTCAGCCTACTCCAACCTAGCACGAGACGGCCGTGTCTCTGTGCTCTGAGGTAAAGGAATAGTCTGTTTACGTCTTATTTTTGTCGGTATCCAACATGTCTTCCCTTCCCCCAGCGTCCAATAAGTGAGACCATCCTCTTTCGGAACACTTATCGAGGGTTTGTAATCCGGCCAATCCGGTTGACTTCCTTGAGGCCACGCACGGCTCCTATTGGGCCGTCCGTCTGTTCTTGGCGCTAAACCCCGCCCTGTCCTCCAGTCTGCTGTCGAAGGGCGACGAGGGGCAGTTGGCGGCGTCTGCGTCCGGCATCCCCGCCGAGAGGCTGCTCATGTACACGGCCTCCGATTGGTCAAAAGTGAACTGGGGGAGGGGCATGTAGTCCCCTCTGAGCGGCGAGCACTGGGCGGACAGGGAGAGGCTGTGCGTCAGGGGGGGGAAGTGGGCGGGGCTGGCCAGGACGGGCGCGTGCGGCTGGACGAAGGCGCTCGGGCCGGCGGTCGGCGAGGGGAGCGGGCGCGCGGCGGCGTGCGCCCGTGCACACGTGCGCAGGTACGGCTCCGGGGTGAGGGTGCGCGCCAGCGGCGGGTGGGCGCGGAGCGGCACGTGGTCGGGGTCGAGGGGCCGGGCGTCGGCCGCGGCGACGGCGGCCCACGTGGCGGAGAGCGTCAGGTCGGAGGACAGCGGCCTCCTCCTCAGCATCACGCTGCAGTCCGGCGGCGGCGGCGGCGGCGGCGGCGGCGGCGGCGGCGGCGGCGGGGGAGCGTGGTCCCGCTCCGCCGGCGGGTGCACGGAGATGCAGGGCGGGTTGAGTCTCTTCTTGCGGTGGCAGCCGCCCCCCATGGACTGCACTCTGGTGGGGAACCCCCTCCTCGTCCTCTCCCCCGCCGCCGCCCCGCCGTCCGGCGCCGGGACGAGGTGGTAGGGGTCTGCCGGCGGGAACGCCGCCGCCAGCGCCGCCGCCAGCGGGTCGGCCGAGCACACCTCGATGGAGTGCCGGCGATGGTCGTCGCGGTAACCGGGCAGCGGCGCCGACGTCTCCGCCGGCAGCGCCGGCAGAGGCTTGTCGGGCTGACGCTTCCGGAAAGCGCCGCCGCCCTCGGGGAGGCCCAGCGCGCCTCCTCCTCCTCCTCCTCCTCCTCCTCCTCCTCCCCCTACTGCAGCAGCAGGAGACGCCGGGGGGGGTGGGAGGGGAGGGAGGGGGGCGGTGCAGTAGTCGAAGGAGAAGGTGGAGGTGTAGGGCGACAGGGAGTGGCTGCGGCAGACCTTGGCTCCGCCCGCCTCCGGCCCGGGCTCCTCAGCGGCGCCCCGGCAGAGGCTGAGCGCCGAGCCCGTGATCTGGCTCACCTCCTCGTCGGCCGGGTCGCGGGCCGCCGGGGGTGGGCGGGGCCGCGGCCGGCGCAGGCTGGCGGGGCGGGGCAGGTAGTGGGGGGAGGCGGGGGGGGCCGGGAACGACAGAGGGGAGGCAGGAGGAGGTGGGAGGAGGAGGAGAGCCAGCGGGGAGGAGGGCGGCGGAGGGGAGAGGGGCAAGGGGTCCGGTCTGTCCTGGAGCAGCTGCTGCGGATCACAGCCCTGGGACTCCACGGAGTCCAGCTTCACTGCCACCTGTGGACACACACACACATCACACACACACACACACACCAGACACACACACACACACACACACGCGCGCACGCTTGCACACATCAACACATGCAAGCCCAGTGAGTTGTTTTCTTTCTCATTATATTTATTTCACTTGCTTACAAATTGAAAGTCCATGCGTGTGTGTGCGTGTGTGTGCGTGAGCGGACCTGTCGACGCAGGGCCATGGGGGAGGGGCTGGGTGTGGGCGGGGCGATGCGGGGGAGGGGAGGGGGCACCCGTGGGCCGGGCAGGGGGGAGACACCGGGCACCTGAAGCAGGGTCCGGATCTCACACGGCTGGGAGTGGACCGACGTCACAGAACCTGGAGCACACACACACACACGCACGCACGCACGCACGCATGCACACACACACACACACACACACACACACACACACACACACACACACACACGCATGCACATACACACAGACACACAGACACACGCACGCACGCACGCACGCACGCACACACGCACGCACGCACACACAGACACACACACGCATGCACATACACACAGACACACGCACGCACGCACACACATACAGACACACACACACACACACACACACACACACACACACATTAATGGATGTAGTAGTGAGCAAAGACACATTATGAAAGGACGTCTTTCTCCATGTCTAATGACTAACCATACGGATGCTTTATTTAGATAGGACATTTCAAGACCTTTGGTACATCACAAGGGTTTTCAAATCAGATGAAATGTGCCATCAAAATAGAAAAGTCTTCCACAAGCAGAAAACATAAGTTCATCAAAGCATCGTACTTTCAAATTAAGTTGTGCGAGCTGTCATCCATGCCAAGGAACTTAAAAGAAAACACATGCAAGTACACACTGACACACAAACATGCATGCAGACAGACAAAATGAACCTAATTTGAGTCGGATGCATCATCCGATCAGTGTTTGGCATTGATAGTTAGTACTTGATACGGCAGCGTCACAATATTATTGAGCTCTCTAGATCATTTCTGTATAAGTGTCTTTTTGAAAGTGTTAAATGGTTGACTGTGCCAGATTCCATGGGCACACCCTTTGCACAGGGTTGTGTGGCTTAATACCATCCACCATTAATTTGACATTGTCTGACTAAAGTGCATCACATGTGGTGTGTGATCAGCGCCCAGCAGGAAAGAGGCAAGGAGGCCGGCAGCAGTGGGAGAGGGGGTGGGGGGGGTAGTAGGAGACCTCAGATCTGGGTTCAACACAGCCCAGGCGCTCACTGCCCTCAGCAGGGCAGTGAGCGCCTGAGGTTACACAGAGAGCCATTTAGCTGTGAGGTTTAGTGTTTTTCCCATGAGGTTATTAATAGACATGATGATCATCGTCAAGGCAACCAGAGACGAGGTCTCCGTAAGCACACAAGCAGTTATAGTTCCGCGCAGGCTAATTAGTACAAACTGAGGGAAAAAACAAGTCAAGGGTCTCCGAGGTCATTCTCATTCGTTCAAGGTTGCGGCAAGGTCCCCCCCAGCAGCCTATCAAGAGCTCTCATTTTTGTCCAAACTTCATGGCCAAGCTGGGACACATTTGATATAAATCCTGGTTAGCGAAAATGTGACTTTGCAATCGCCAATATTCATTCAATCTCTTTCCGATTTCTTTCACTTTGTGCATTTCAGCTGGGCAGTGAAGCTTTGAGCCCTCCCTGCATGTCCATAGAATTAGTGGGTCATTCTGGGTTTGATGCGGCTAAGCTCGTCTGTCATCTACAGGAGCTGCTCATCGGTAATGTAGCCTGCAGTACCTTCGGACAGTGCTGGGCCTGTCCACGGCCTGGCCTCAACATGCCATTAGAGTGTGACTGCGGATAGGACGACACTTCAGTCAGTACCTGGTGGTGGTGGTCGTATTTATACTCACTTCACGCCCGATCGCCTTGGGCACGTCGGCCATACTAATGCCTGTTACAACTATAATTCCAATGCAAATCGCGCGACAACAAGTCAGCCAAAAGGTCATATGTTTCTGTGTGCATTATAGAATGTATAATGGCTGTTTCGAGTCCTTTCATCATCAAATGCAGCACCTGTTTCTACCGCCCATATTTACCTCTATTCCCGGTCTATTTACATGGCTGGTGTGGCACAGGGCTGATCCCACTAGTGTGCTAACCATGTAGCCAATACACCTTTGAGGGAGCCTGGTTCAATTCCCCCTTGTGGACCAATGAGACGTGTCATTCCATCTCTTCCCCTGCCATGTCTCTCTCTTCACTGTCTTGTCCATAAAGGCATAAAAAGCCAATAGACTAGAATATATATATTAAAGTAAAACTTCCATGGCTTCTAAGAGTTGTACTGCGGTAGATTCCATTGTGGTCGTTTGTACAGGCAGGTAAAGGATTCCATTTTTGTTTAGTGGCATTGATGAAGTATTCAACAACATCTCATATTTATGGAATGTAATATGAACACTACTACCAATAACTCTAAGAATAAATTCAAAGACAGTGAGTCATGCATATAAATGTTGTGACTGGATTGGATCATTTAAACGTACACACACACAATCATAACAAACTGACTAGATGGTAAAATAGTTATATTTCATAAGCCCATATTAATCACACACTTGGGCTAATCTTATTTTCCAACTATTGGTACGACTTGCATGTTAGCTTAATTCTCCACAACAAGCAAGCGGTAGAAAAGGCAGTTGAGTTAATTGAGGCGATATCACATTAGTTAAATTCCTGTGGGCGATATATTCCTCCTTCAGCAAAACAAAGTCTTGCAGCAGATCATCTCCCGTGAAGGCTGCATGGTTAAAAAGTACCTGAGATATGTTGCTGTGGGCCGAGTCCCGGCTCCTCCAGTGGGTAGGGGGCGCTGGCAGGCCTCACCGGCTGGAACATGTAGCTGTCGTTGGGCAGAGAGTGCATCCTGGATACAGACATCTTCCTGGGAGACAGCAGGTTTGGGTTGGTGCACTGCACCTCTTCCTCCTGCAGAGGGAGACAGAGACCTCACAATGTCAGTGGTTTCATTAGAACTAGAGCACAGAGAGAGCTTCCATTCCCTGGCGGTGCACACAACATGAAGTGTTCTTGTTTACCAAGAACGGCACCGTGTTGTGACAGCCATCTCATTCTATTGACTTAGCATTATTGAGTGATATTACATTCTATCTATATTGTATATCTGTCTATCTTTAGTAAACAGTCCCTCCACTCACCTGTCCAGGTGAGTTGGGGCGTGGCCCAACATAAGTCCCTCCCACTGAGCTGTGGTTGGAGCCAGTGCTCAGCCTGCGCTGCCTCTCCATCTCCATTTCTAAGGCAATCTCTGCGTCCATCTCTGCGTCTTCTTTGGCCTCCTGATGATTGTGAAAAACAAGCAATTGTGAAAAAACGAGATCATGTACTTAGATCATGTAACAGCAGCATGGGGGTTCAGTATAGGATGGTTAAGACACTGATGTGTTCTGTATGTTGGGAATTGAAACTATGAAGCAATTTGTCTTACTCTACCATGCAAATGAAGGTTGGAATGCTAAACCAGAGCTGAGTGGTGGGTTTCCATGACAACGCGGATGTGCTAGAAGTGATCATGTGAATGACAACTAAATCCTGGTATGCGGTAAGGGATTGATGTGTGTTCACGCTCCAAAGGCGCTGCGGTCATACAACTTGTGCGATTAGATTTCCAATCCTGATTGCATCTTCAGCTCGTTTGTGGATGAGTGATTCAAACACAACACATTTGAATGTCTAATGTGAACCTTTTTCTCACATTTTTCCTCTCAGTTATTTATCAGATTCTTCTATCCAAAGTGACACATTGTGAATACAAATACAGGGAACTGAGGAGCAGATAGGGGTTAAGCGTCTTACATGAGGATGGAGGCTGCGTACATTGGGGAACCAAGAACCTTTTGTCTTGGTGACGCACACCCTAGCCATCACACTATCTTATCCCTTTCCCCATTGTAACGAGTTCTATGATTTAGGTACAATTACTGCAAAAATGTCCTCTAAATCCATTAGAATCTAAGTATCTACCAGTCTGTTCAGGTTTGAGATATATTGATGTGATCTAATGCTGTCATTTAGTGGTGATCAATTGAAGAGTTCACATCAAAATGCCATTTGCCTCCTCAGTTGCCATTCGTTAAAATGTCAGATTCAGGCTTCAGTTCTTCTCCAGGTCTGATATATTGAGTAATATTGTAATCGAATACCGTCTAATACCATCTAGAGAGAGAGAGAGAGAGAGAGAGAGAGAGAGAGAGAGAGTGTGTGTGTGTTTGTGTGTGAGTTGGAGTGCGTTTCTGTTTCTGTCTGTGTGTGTGTGTGTGTGTGAGTGTATGTGTGCGTGTGTGTGCGTGTGTGCGTGTGTGTGTGTGTGTGTGTGTGTGTGTGTGTGTGTGTGTGTGTGTGTGTGTGTGTGTGTGTGTGCGTGTGTGCGTGTGTGTGTGTGTGTGTGTGTGTGTGTGTGTGTGTGTGTGTGTGTGTGTGTTGGGGAGGGGGTGTTCTACCTTGTTGCTCTCCTCCAGGTGCTTCATCAGCACGGCCACCACCACGTTGACCAGCACAAACTGGGCCATCAGCACGAAGGTGACAAAGTAGAGCGGAGACACCAGCGGCAGGTAGGTGAGGCACTGACGGTCCTCCACACGACACTCACGCAGAGTGTCCTGGAGGGAGGAGGAAGAGGAGGAAGAGGAGGGACAGGAGGGAGGGGAGGGAGGGGAGGAAGGGGAGGGATAGGAGGGAGCGAGGAGGGAGAGGAGGGACAGGAGGGAGAGGAAGGACAGGAGGGAGAGGAGAGGAGGGAGAGGAGGGAGAGGAGAGGAGGGAGAGGAGGGAGAGGAGAGGAGGGAGAGGAGGGAGAGGAGGGAGTGGAGAGGAGGGAGAGGAGGGACAGGAGGGAGGGGAGGGAGGGGAGGGATAGGAGGGAGCGAGGAGGGAGAGGAGGGACAGGAGGGAGAGGAGGAAGAGGAGGGAGAGAGGGAGAGGAGAGGAGGGAGAGGAGGGAGAGGAGAGGAGGGAGAGGAGGGAGAGGAGGGAGAGGAGGGACAGGAGGGACGGGAGGGACAGGAGGGACAGGAGGGAGAGGAGGGAGGGGAGGGAGGGGAGGGAGCGAGGAGGGAGAGGAGGGACAGGAGGGAGAGGAGGAAGAGGAGGGAGAGAGGGAGAGGAGAGGAGGGAGAGGAGGGAGAGGAGAGGAGGGAGAGGAGGGAGAGGAGGAGGGGAGGGAGAGGAGGGACAGGAGGAAGAGAAGGGGGAGAGGAGGGAGAGGAGGAGGGGAGGGAGGGGAGGGAGCGAGGAGGGAGAGGAGGGACAGGAGGGAGAGGAGGGACAGGAGGGAGAGAGGGAGAGGAGAGGAGGGAGAGGAGGGAGAGGAGAGGAGGGAGAGGAGGGAGAGGAGGAGGGGAGGGAGAGGAGGGACAGGAGGAAGAGAAGGGGGAGAGGAGGGAGAGGAGGAGGGGAGGGAGGGGAGGGAGAGGAGGGAGAGGAAGGAGAGAGAAGTGACAGGAGGGAGAGCAGGAAGAGGAGGGAGAGGAGGAAAAGAAGGGAGAGAAGGGAGAGGAGAGGAGGGAGAGGAGGGATAGGAGGGAAAGGAGAGGAGGAAGAGGAGGCAGAGGAGGGGGAGGAGGAAGGGGAGGGAGAGGAGGGAGAGGAGGAGCAGGAGGAGGGTGGAGAAACAGGAGGGAGGGCAGGAACAGTAGGGGAGTAATTAGGGTTTTTTGGCCACGTAATTTCTGACGCCCGTGTCTCTTGCAGTAAGAGTCGGCGAAAGCCGGAACCACAATACAGCCCCAGTTTGCGCCAGATTGCAGTATCTTTGCATGCTTAAGTATGTGTGCATGTGCATGCATGTGCGTATTTGTGTGTGTATGTGTGTGTTTGTGTGGTGCACGTGTGTGTGTGTGTGTGTTTGTGTGTGTGTATGATTTTTTGAGTGAGTGTACTACCAGTCTTACCTTCATGATCCCATTCCAGTTGTCCCCGGTAGACACTCTGAACAACGTGAGGAAAGCCATCCCAAAGTTCTCAAACGTGGCGTGTCGACTCAGCCCCTCGCACGGGTTATCGTCATTACACTCTGTAACGCACAAAGAGGCACACACACACACACACACACACACACACACACAAACACACACACACACACACACGAGCGTGTTTGAACGACACACTCTGGAAACGGTTGCTTTGTGTCGTGGGCCCCAAAGAGCCGTCTCAGACGAGACAGTGGGACACTAATCCCAATCCCTAATCAAGCCCTTCGCCGTGACAATGCTGGCTCACGGCCATGCCTTCACTTGGACAATTGTGTGCTGCTGCTGCTGCTGCTGCTTCTGCTGCTGCTGCTGACGCCGTGCCACTGAGCAGAACCCAAAGAAACTAGACAACCTGAGGGAGGGGAAGGTTTCCACCCCCATTACACTGGGTATGGGAGATATTAGCCCTCCCATGCAAGGCTATATGAATCCAGCCCTCCCCCCGCCCAGGATAGCCTGAGGCCAGGCTCAACAATCTCCATTGGGTTCCAAGAGAGGTCTTTTATGAAGTGCTTCCATGAGTATCAAACGAGAAAGCTCATCATATAGAAACCCCGCGGAGCGACACTGGAGAAAATGCATTTAATCCTGTTTCTGGCCTCCAGGTTTCTGGAGGACTGTGGAACCTCCACAGTCATTGCGGGGAAAACAGAGTCCACTTAAAGCCATCCCCCAGCAATGGTGCCCGTCCTCAGTCTGGCAGCAGCCTCAGCCACATTAAAGTTTCACGCAATGAGGGCCAATAGCCACTGGCCTCTGGACATGTTTGGCCCTTTGGTACCCAACGCTGCAACAGAGGCCAGATGTTTGTTGTCAAAGGTCCTAAATAAGGGTAAAAAAAGTACCCCAATTTCCAAAGACCTTTAGGGGTTTAATCAACTAAAGTGTTTCTATGTTCCACTTTGGCTGAAGTAAACTTCAAGAGATGGAATACTGGGTGTTACTTTTGTCTTCCGACAGAATTTTGGGCGTCCTCAGCTGGGGCAAGATCTGACAAAATCTGCTTTGAGTCTATAAGGATTGAGCTAACACTGCTGCATGGGTGAACTCTGGGCTCCAGGCTGAGAAGGATTTAGTTGAACATGACTAGTCCCCAAATGCTCCTTTGTAGCAGAAAGAAAATAGCCTTTATCCCTGTTTCTGCCTCACTGGCCATGAGGACAACTTATTCTTGTTTAATAAATTACTCTCACAAACAGACACTGTTATCACCAAGTTTGTTAACCGGCTGTACCGCAGAGATTATATACCGGAGTCACCATCAAACACAACTCAGCTTCCCCACGCCATTACTTCATGTCTCTTCCCTTATCTGCGACGCCCATACCAGCAGTTGGCTGTACTTTTTTAATTTTAATTACTGGACACTCGATGTGACCAAAGTGAGCAGTTCTTCATTATTAAATCTACACAAACATGCTCAACCGCAGAGTATATAAATCGAATTCCATCATTTTTAAAGATTGTTTTGAACAAATTCTCAAACATCTCAAATATTAAAGCTGAAGTAGACAATTTATTTAAGAAACATTTCCTGTCATATTTGTTACAAATCTTTCAATGTCCCTGTAAAAGTCCCTCCCTTCAGGCTGGGATTCTTTCAGTTGGATACTTTCAATATTTAAGCTGGATAGATGAGCAACGTTTGCAAAAGTCCACTGGGTAGGCTGGTAGACTGATCTATCCATCATACATCTAGGTGGACACGCCCACTTGTGATGTCAGAAGAGGCAGATTTTCAAAACATATTGTAATGGCTAATAGCATTCACACATGGTGGTATAATATGTCACCTTTAAGCTTACACTGACTGTTTTCTCCAGTTTGCCTATGCTAGCTTGAATATAATGGGAAGACCTGACCTTGTCGATGGACCAGCAGAAACCTTTTTTAACCTCTGTTTAGTGTTTTCTACTGACGATCATCTCTCGTGTGGATGTCAAGGCCATTTGAAACCAAGAGGGGCTTCCCTGTATCTAAACTTTTGCATGTTGAGTAGCATAGAGACACATTATGCCCCAGTGGTCGTGAACATGCACATATTCCACCATTTCCAACACATTTGCACAAATTGTGAAGGTTACGCAAATGACATTAGAGGAATAAACCAAGGACATTGGAAAAGGCTAAGGCCATGTTTCAAATGAAAGCCAGAACAAACTGCACTCTGTATGTGTATGAGTGTGGACTCTGTGCTTGCCATAAATTCCCCCCGACGAGGGATTCTCAACTGGTGGGTCGTGACCTATAAGTGTGCCTTGAGGGCATTTTGAGTGGGTCGCAGAGCGTACGCCAAACATTAATCCTTTTGAAAAAAGCCCATAACCTTATTAATGTTTCAATGAAGATTCATGATTCAATGGCTTATTATTTCATTGAGTTTAGCCCCGATTGTTGCAGAGTTTTCTTAGCTCCATGTTTTTAACAGTGCATGAAGGCATTGTCGATTACCGTAATAATTGTGACTTGATGCATATTGACACATTTGGTTCCTGAGGCTGGACCAGTTGGGAACCACTGCTCCACCCTACGCCAGTCACCTTTTCATATCCCTGGCATGTCCTTAAATGATCAGGTAAAGTGACAGGATGTGACAAACGGGGTATACTGCATCTGTTTCCCTGTGTCATTATGGAGGAGACTGACGGAGAGAGGAACGAATCCCCTACATTCTAGTGCGTCATAACAGCATGCTCTCTTTCCCCAACCCCCAGATCATTCCCCTGGTCTCCACTTTAATTTAATCTAATTTAGTTTCATTGTGTTTCCACAGAGACATTTTTAGCAATTTTGACTCCCACTGCTCTCTCAATCCCTCTCTGCCTCAGTTTCTGCCAGCCTCTCTCTCTCTCTCTCCCTCTCTCAAACCCTGAGAGAGAGAGAGAGAGAGAGAGAGAGAGAGAGAGAGAGTAAAATGGGCAGAGAATGGATGGCCATATGAGGTAGCAGTATCTAAATGAGAACAATCTTCAGGAATGGATTCCCCCCTCCTTTACAAATATACCATTGATTGAAAGGAGAGGGGAGAGTGAGAGAGAGAAAGAAAGAGAGAGGTCTCTGCAGAGACAGGGCCCAGGGTGAAGACATTTCCCAAAGAGTCGTGACTGTGTTGCTAACCAGTATGCACGACCCATCATTCCAACCGCTTGCGCATGAACCGGGCCAATTGTTATCCATCTGTGCTTGTGTTTAATGCGTGTGTGTGTGTTTGTGTATGTGTATCTGATGTGTGTTTGTGTGTGTGCTGGCATTCTCCCAGCGACGTGACTGACCCAATTTGCCGAAGAGCTCCACTCCGAGAGCAGCGTAGATGAAGAAGAGTAGCATGAACAACAGCCCCAGGTTCCCCACCTGCACAGAACCAAAGGCCATCACAAACTGCCACGTGTAATATGCAACAGTATTCACATTCAGTAAATCACAGCCAATTTGTTTATTAATGACAATGGCCCATAACCTATATGGCTATGTGGCACCCAACCGGTTTGGTCCCCATTTCCTCAGTATATATAAATACAGTATATGTCTTATTTAAATGAAGATATCTTTATTTATAATCAGAATAAGCTACAATGACAAAGCTTGCCGTCTTACCAAAGCAAGATTAAAGTCTCAGTACAGTAACCTCTCTTGATGTATAGATCTAAACTAGACGTCTGTCTAGATCATACTGAAGACATTACAGCAGTGAGAGCGATGTGTCCCAGGGCTTGAAGTCTTTTTACCTGAGGCAGCGCCTGCATCACAGTATCCAGCAGAGCTCTCATCCCCGTGGCCATCTTCAAGAGCTTCAGCACTGAAAACACAAGACAATGTTGAGCTTTGTATGAGGGGTCATTTTGCCCCCCTGTGGATAGGGGACAAATCTAAGTGGCTACTAGCAGAATGAAGACCTGGTGTAGAATGATAAGTATCAATGGTAATGCACCAGCAAGGCTTTTGCTGTGTTTGTGTGTATGTGGGTTTGAGTGCATATGTGTGTGTACACGAGTGCGTGCCTGTGTGTGTGTCTTTGTGTGTGTGTACAAGTGGGAGAGTGTGTGTGTACCTCGTGCTATCCTGAGCACCCTCATGATCCTGATGATGGTGGGGTTGATGGGCAGAGCTGCGTTAATCTCCAGCTCCTCCAGGGTGATGCCCATGATAGACAACGCTACGATAGCCAAGTCCAGCTGGTTCCATCTGGAGAAACACACACACACACACACACACACACACACACACACACACACACACACACACACACACACACACACACACACACACACACACAAGAAAGCACACACAGACACACAGTAATACATTAGCCCAACATAAGCCATTACTTGGTGGCATAGACACAAACACGTCATATTTTATTATAACACAAAAGCATACTATTTTTAGCGTTAGCTTAAAATTAGCGGGATATGGCTGACACAGAGATGTGTGCTACATGAGCCTAGCATTACCAATCTTTGATTAATATGCATCAAGTAAAATGGTTAGGTCATCATCGCAGATATGAAGTGACACATTCATTCCAAACATTCAATCCATGGTGTCTTGGTTATCTTCTTTGAACACATTTGACAGCTGTCTCCACACAAAATACCCTTAGCACTCAGCGATCAGCTAGGTGGTGTCAAAAGCAGACACAGACCAGTAACAAGGTACGGGCTCCACTCTTTGGCTTTTATTTAACTCACTTGTCAAAACAGAGTTTTAAAGTTTGAGACTTGTTATGGGAGATTGGGTCTACAGAGCCTAGACCAAGTATAATAGCCTCAAGCAGGCAGCATACTTCTAAAGAAGAAAACTTATTCTTCTAGGATTTCAGTTTGATCGCTGAAAGTTCAATAAGTTCACGTGCCAGTTGTTTTGAACATGTTAATTTATCTTCTATGCGAGAACGCTTTTTACTCTTCTTACTCTTATTAAAGGTCCCACGGCATGCTACTTTATGAATGCTTTAATACAGATATTAGTGGGCCCCTAACAAAGTATTTGAAGACGTTCCCGAAAT
>NC_136944.1:19768312-19770812 GCF_949987615.1 Pollachius pollachius | reverse complement strand
TGAGATGAGAGGAACAGGAGTAGTGCCAAGGAGAGTTGAGGATTAGAGAGACAAGTATAGGAGCAGGAAGGCGAGAGGAGGTGATCAAGGAGACAAAATAATAGGGAAGGGAAAATTTAGGAATACAAGTAGGTATTCATATAACCCTGTGTGTGTGTGTGTGTGTGTGTGGGTGCGTGTTCACCTGTTGGTCCACTCCCACGGCATCCAGACCGTCGTACATGATGTTGACCCAGCCGTCCTTACAGGACAGCACAAACAGAGCCATCAGTGCCTGCAAGAAGACCACCAAGAAGAGCTGTTACCACAACACACTGAACCATCTCACTGCCTTCCTGGTGGCCCGCTCCAAACTCTCGGTTTAATGAGACGAAGGAACACTTTAGGTTAGACTTTATTTCAACGTTGATTATTAGGAAAACAATATGAAGGTTGTATGACTAAATTAAAAGAAAACATTGAGAACAATGTACCGCAAAATGTTTAATCACTAACTACCACTGCTCAATACCAATTTCATGGTTCATTGAATCTGGTGCAAAATGATTTTTATGGAAGCATTTAACATTATATTTTTTTGAATTTTCTTGCAACATGGAGTGTGCCTTCCCAAGTCCATGAAAGTTTCAGATGAAGTTTCCTGCATCTCATGCCCCTCCTTACCTGGCCCAGGTTGTCAAAGTTGTACTTGCGTCTGATCCAGCGGTAGCCGGCCTGGCTGCAGTCAGACTTGTTGGTGATGTTCCTGGTGTCTAGGCCCTCGCAGATGTAGAACTTCCCCTTGAACAGCTGCAACAGAGGAGGCTGTTGAGCAGAGCTGTCATGCTGTCTAATGTATGAAGAATCCCCCCTTCCCAAGGATGAAAGTATGCCCCAATGGTGGATCTTGAGAAAACTATGAGAAAACATAAACTTCAACTGTATATTGGTGTGTTTGAGTGTGCGTGTGTGTGCATATGCATGTGCGGTTGTGCACGTGCGGTCGTGGGAATGCAAATGTGTTGCATGTGTGCATGTGTGTGTGTGTGTGTGTGCACGTGTGTGCATGTGTCTGTGTGTTTTTGTGTGTGCGTGTCTCACCTGCACCCCCAGGATGCCGAAGACAATAAAGAAGGCGCAGCAGATGAGCACGATGTTCCCGATGGGCCTCAGGGAGGTGATGAGGGTCTCTACGACCAGCTTCAGGCCTGGAGCTCGGCTGATCACCCTGTCTCGCACACACACACACACACACACACACACACACACACACACACACACACACACAGAAGCACACAGACACACACAGAAGCACGCACATACCCACCACGTAAACACAAGCCCATTTCATTTCCAGCCATGAAAACCACCCAGATTCCAATAAAACAATATAGCAGATATATGCTGATGAATGAGCATACAACATCGATGATGTTGTATCTGTCCTTTCCATTCTCTTTGTCCTTTGTGTTTGACTGAGGATTCATCGGCTGGTTCGTGATTGGTAAATGGTTGTGGGTGTGTGTGTGTGTGTGTGTGTGTGTGTGTGTCTGTGTGTGTGTGTGTGTGTGTGTGTGTGTGTGTGTGTGTGTTCAAGTTCAAGTTCAAGCTCAAGTGCAACTAGCAGTCAAAGGTGCCTGCGTGTGTGTCTGTGTCATCGGTTCTGTTGATAAATATATTCTCCGTTCAAAGTTTTCCGTGTGGACACAGGATCCTTGGCAGCCTAGGTGGGAAGTGGGCATCCTATGTTACAACGAGCGTCCCCTGGGGGCTCATAACACCTTTTACAAGGCAAACAAACGAGGAGGCATAACACAGAATGGAGTTGTCTTTCCTGGAGGACCCACACTCACAGGCCCATAAACACACATACACACACACACGCACACACACAGTAGGGGTGTTTCTGTACCTGAGTGGGCGCAGCGTGCGAAGCAGACGGAGCACCCTGAGGATACCCAGTATTCGGTTGCCCCCCGTAGAGGCCAAAGAGACCAAGATGTCGACCAGGGACACAAACACCAGCACCCCGTCCAGAACGTTCCAGCTGGACTGCAGGTAGGACTGCTCCCCCCAGCAGAAGCCCAATGCCATGACCTGCTCGTTGTACACACGCACGCACACACACACACACACGCACACGCACACACACACGCACACGGGCACACACACACATTAAAGAGCACGGTTCGTCACCCTTTGAGCATGGTGTTTCATGAGGCTGTTCTTTCTAATGTCAATCACTGTATTCATTTATCAGTTAAACACATTTAGTGTCCAGGCCTTTTACCTCTGACCGACTACACAGAGCGAGAGCAAGCGAGATTACATTTTTTATGGGCATGCTCCTATCTTTTATGGACAGGAGAGCGTTGAGCGTCAGGAGAAGTGGTTTGAAAAAGGGAGGGAAGACCATGCCGCCTAACACCACAGGTCGGAATCAAACCTGGTTCTCTGATAACCAGGAAGGCGCGTGGCCCACCTGGTTAGGGTGTAAAGTGTGTTGAGCCACTAAGTGAGA
>NC_136944.1:19733312-19760812 GCF_949987615.1 Pollachius pollachius | reverse complement strand
CAGGAAAAGGCGAACAGAGTCAGAGACCGAGGAAAATGTGACGCAATTAGAGCCATTCCTGGGGGTTTTGGGCATATTATAAAATACAGTATTGAGCTATTATTATTGTAGTTTTGAGGCAATACGTCATTTTGACAACACCGACCGGACCATTGGGAGTGCATGTGCATGTGTGTGTGCATGTATCAACGTGAGTGATGGATGCATTTTAACTGAGCATTTTTTTATGCTGCAGCATGATGAAAGTCTTTGTCAAGAAGCCACTACGCTGCACGCATGTTTGTGTGTGTGTGTTTGTAAGTGAGAGACTGTGAGTGTGAATGTGAGTGTGTGTATGTGGGTGAGACTGTGTGTGTGTATGTAGAACTGTGTACCCGCGAGTATGTGTGTGTGTGTCTGTGTAACTGTGAGCTATGAGCCTGCTTGGTAAGTAGAACTGCCATTGGCTAACAGCTTCGGCTCATTAGTTAGTGAAATGCCTTTTCAGCACCTCTCTATATTTTCTCTCTCTCCTCCTTCCCACTCTCGCTCCTTTCCTCTAGCTTTTTTTCTCTCTCTATATCACACATAAAAACAAACTAACCCCTGCAAAACAGACCAGATGCAGACACCAACACACACACACACACACACACACACACACACACACACACACACACACACACACACACACACACACACACACACACACACACACACACACACACACACACACATGCTAGCCTTCTAGTGCCAGTGTTGAGCTGCATGCGATAATAGAAGAGAGGGACAATATATCTGGGACCACTACTACGCTATCTCTGCAGAGAGAAGCAGTGGGAGGGGAGAGAAGGTGGGAGAGAGAGAGATAGGGTAGAAAGTTACACAGAGAGCACACCATTTTCTTTAAGCAGCACTTGACTAATGGGCACGATTCAGCTCAGACACACAAACATGCCCACAGACGTTCACACACACATTCAAGTGCACACGCAAAGGAATGTCCGGTTATTTTCACTAGCCAAGAGGCATTTACAGACCAAAAGATATCTATTAATTGCCTCCACCAGAGCGATTATTGCAGAAGCACTCCGGTTGTGTAGGAGCCAATTAGAACTGAGCCCGCAGGTATCAGCCTCTCAGAGGACGGAATCAGTCTCAAGAGGCCAAGAACTGTGACGGAGACCATATTTTGGTTCTAATCCTGCTAAATATTGATGCCATTCACTCCTGAAAGCTGGGTCCTACTCACCACTCGGAGAAGGAGTACAAGTCTAAGAAACCCAGACAGACAGACACACCCACACAAAAAGACACACAGAGACACACACACACACAACCGTAGAACAGCCAACGAACGACTCACTACTCCCCAGGCGTATCAGACTTCAAAACTACCCAAGCCCCAGAACATTGGCAACACATGTGCACATTAAAAGAGCATTTACAAAACTTCTTCAACTCCAACCCATACATGGAGCTAGGTGCCCAAACCTGAGTCGTAGCACGCTCTGAACTGTTTCAAAGCCAGCATCCGTACTGCCAAATGGAATTAAACAATAATACAATTGTTCAAATCCCACGGTTTATCGTTGGCAAGATGGTAAAGGCGTGCCAGTATCCATCCACACATTGGACGTGACTGACCTGAAACACGGTGACGATGGCCCAGAGGAGCGAGTCAAAGTTCTTGCGGTCTGGGATGGTGTCTCCGTTCTCCGTCTGCAGGCTGAATTTGCAGCCGAAGAGATGCATTCCCAGAATGCTGTGGAGACGAGAGAAAGACACACACACACACACACACAAACACACACAAAAGGCACAAAAGCACACACACACACCCACACACACACACACACACACACACACAGTAAAGAGTGAGCGTATGTCTATGTACACACGTGTGCGCTCGCTTGGCTGTATCTTAAAAAACATCAACGACAACAATGGCGTTTGTGTGTGCTCCCATGTGACTAATCGCCCTTCTTCAGCTCACCTGAAGGTGAAGATGAAGAGCATGAGAAGCATGCAGAAGGTGGCCACGTTGTCCATGGTCTTCATCAGGACCACCAGCTGCCTGCGCAGGGCCGGCAGGAAGCGCACCAGCTTCAGCACCCGCAGCAGACGGAAGGTCCTGAGCACCGACAGCCCCCCGTCCGCCTGCCCGATGATCTCCCACACGCTGCGGACCCCCCCCCCCCAGGCCGACGTCAGGAGATGGAGGAGGCGCGGGGAGGAGGAGGACGAGCACCAGAACGATGGGTTAGTGTGCCTGCCTGCTGGGATTCCGCTAGTGCAAACGAAGGCAATGTTAAGCAGAAGTCTCTCCTCCCTCCCGTCACATCGTTTAGGTTTCTTAAACAACAACAGACATCGTTGTGGGGCGTGTGACAGCACAAGACTGCACAAGTGTGTGGGTGTGCATGAGCACTCAAACCATGAATGATGATGAGGACGCCGTCGGGTCAAGTACTGTGGCGTATCAATTCCTAAAAGGATACTAAACAATGCATCTATCAATGGTTGCAACAATGATGACGGCCACAATGAAAGCTTATTCTACAAAACGATGCCTCAGGTTATGAACTCTAGCAGACTGATTCACAGATGACCCAGCACACCTCGGTGTCTCGGGGACCGCTCCAAAGAACAGGAACGGCCCAGACAGTGAACATATCTATTGATCCAGTTAAGAGGCTATAGAGCCCTGAAATGGACCGCTAAACTCTCCAAGGGCTTTTGAGTGGGCGGACGGGCCCTGAGGGATATCAAGATCTGAGACGTTGGAAAGAAACTAGCCAAGGCATTCAAACTATTCAAATAATTTGAATTGATGCAAACGCAAAGAGGACAATTATTGTATTAGTCATATTTGATTTAACCGGAAGCCATGGGTTTATGTCTGAGGGAGGAGTGCAGGAAGAGGCATGGGGGAGCTTAGCTCAGGAGGTAAAGCAGTTGCCTTGCAACCGAAAGGTTGCTAGTTCGATCCCCAGCTCCTCCTAGCTGATTGTTGATGTGTCCCTGAGCAAGACACTTAACCCTAACTGCTCCTGACGAGCTGGCTGTCGCCTTGCATGGTTGACTCTGCCGTCGGTGTGTCAATGTGTATATTAACCGATGTAAGTCGCTTTGGATAAAAGCGTCTGCTAAATGCCCTAATTGTAATTGCATGGACAGCTTAGCAGCTGAGATAAATGACTGTATTTATCAAATGACTAAAAACATATTTGCGAAAGTAATTACAAACACACAAATCTCGGTAATACATTACCCAGTATTTTGACGTTGGTGGCTAATTCACCAAACCTATCATCACAGAAGCTCCTATTGAAAGAGGGACAAATACAATGCGCTGTTTGCATAAGCTTAAGAAAGCTGTGTTGGTATTCAGCTTTTTATTTAGCCTGGCCATCCGAACTAATGAACACAACACACAAATCCATTGATTTGAGTCATGATCCATCGTGTCAGAGGTTGCCAGAAAGCAAACAACAAAGCGATGAAGCAGTTAAAAGGATTTTCCATTAGAAGTCTATGGGGGTAGAGTTTAGTCAATATTATCGGTGTGAGCAGAATTGCAATCCACCCATACATTTAAAATGTGTTTGTACATTTGTAATCTGTGTGGATCTATTGCCAAGACGTTTGAACACAATATGAGTCTCCCATATTAGTCTCGCAAGAGCCGGATCCAATTACAACAAAGAGACAAGCAACACTGAATTAAAAGATAACATTAATTCGTCAGAGTGGAAACTTAAATTGACTTGGAAATGTTGAAGCCCTGCTGCCCATCACTGATTAAATCAGTGATGGACGTAGAAAAGTTCAAACACAGAAATTTGCGTAGGGTGCCATTTGTGCATAGTACACAAGGATCTCCATGAAACACAAGTTCGGTCCATTAAACCCCAGTTCCTGGCGCTGCACACAGATAGCTCTGACAAAGTGTGCTGCCCTTCGCCCCCTCACTCTCCAACATCACGTTGTCAATTCTGTGTCATTCAACAACGTCCGCCTCAGATAGATTAAGAGAGAGCGGGAAGGCCACATCGGCTGTAAATTGTGATGTGACGAAAGGGGATGAGTGTGATGGACGAGCTGTAGCAGGAGTACTTATCACATCAAGGCCTAGAGATTTACTACGACATTTCCCACAATGCATTGCGCTTGTTTGAACGGAACTCACATGATGGATGAGATGGCAAAACAGTTAATGGACGGTTGGCTGTCCCCCTGCACTGTATAAATTATAACTAATGAGTCGAATATACAAGAAACGCTTGGCTCTGTGGGATAGTATCCAAAAATCACACGGCTGTTTGATCAGACCCCACAGGTGGGTCCAGAGAGACCTCAGCATCCTTGTTGTTTCCAATGTGTTAGTTCAACCCTCCCCTCTCTCTGAACCTTTCCTCATTTGACCTATTTTAACTTGTTGTTGTAGTTGTACACTAAGAACAAAGTGAGACTTGTTTAACCATGGAACAGATTCTCAAGCATGTTTGTTGGCCGTTGCTGTTTGTCAGATTCACTGAACAACTGCATGTGTGTTGAAAGAGCTGATGCGGGAAGGCCTGGAGGGGATGCCCTTTGACATCTCGACTGTGGCACACACAGTGAAATTGTGCTGTGACCCTTGGGTTGATCTGTAGCAGGGGTGAAAAAGTGTAGGCGCTATGGGTGTAACCTACATGAATTTCGATATGTGTAATCGGTGAGAATTATCGCAAAAATGTTTTACGTGGACAAAAAGAAACAAAAGAAAACGCATAGAAAACGAGCACTCAATTAGTCACTGAGATTGGGACTGTGTTAGATTATAATTGTTTGGTATTCATTACATCCCCAATCCATACATGGTTGGCAAATTGGCAAAACACAGCACCACCAAAACACTAGGACAGCCATGTCCTTTCTCACCAATGGAGGGCTAAAATTTAAGCTGGCCTCTTTTGGGAAATAACAACCTGAAAGGGTCAAAGTTCACGACGCCAGAGGAAGAAGACGTAGTGGGAAAGCCCAGGGCCCTTCTCACCTGATGATGACGATGATGCTGTCGAAGATGTTGTAGGGGTTCCTGATGTACCCGAAGAGCCCGAAGGCGAGCAGCTTGAAGACCATCTCCAGCACGAACATGCTGGTGAACACGATGTTGCTGATCTCCAGAATGTCGGTCAGCTCCTCCGGCTGGGCCAGGGGATGGTAGAGAGACATTGAGACAAACAGGTAGCGAGGGAGAGAGAGAGAGAGAGAGAGAGACAGAGAGAGAGAGAGAGAGTTAGGGAGAACATTTTTGATAAAGGACCTCAAGAAGGACAGACAATAAAGACACATAATCTGTTGTTAGACGTTGTGTAGTTATCTCCTCACTACGATCGCCACAACACTCCTCCCCAGTGTTTGCTCTTGCCCTGTGCACCGAACTGAGACATGATCAATCAAGCCCAGAGCCGCAGTCTGCGAGGCTCCATCCATCAGCACGCTGATCTACTCCACTTAGCTGATCGTACAGCCAGCGACCCGCGGAGACTGCAACCGTGGCGACGCTCATAAAGCAATGCGCTTGTGTTTTTTCTTCTCTGATATAAAACAGGCCATAAAGCACACACAGACACACACACACACAAACACACATACTCAAGTACACACACACACACACACGCACACACAAACATGCCTCCATGTATACACGGCTTAACCACATGCATGTAGAAGCATCTGGGCCAAGGGAAGAGAGAGGTGGAGAGAAAGAGAAAGAATGTTGGTGTGTGGGTGTGGGTGTTTCTTGACGTTACTATTACGACTATCACCACATTATCAATGCGATGACATAATCACAAAGCATATGGCCACGGAAAGAGCGTCCATCCCGTTTCTATTGCCTCTTCTGATGTCTTCCATCTGCAGTCGATCAGCGAATCATAATAGCAGACAACAACGAGTTAGCCGCCGGAAAGCGGATGAATGTCATATTAGGGCGGATTTACCATGAAGATCTGTTCTATACACCACGCCCACTGACCATCTGAGCAGCAGCAGCAGCGCTAATGGGCAGAAGGAGCAGGCCGGTTTCATGGAGGCTGTGTCATGGATGCTCTCAGTCCCCAGTGATGACCACCCTGGACTGAGTGCGAGGGGGACTTGAACGTGACGCGTTATCTCGTGTGATGACATAGAAGTCGTTACGCTAGACTGAGGTCGGTATGACCGCTTCTCCTGCGCTAAACTATTCCTAGATTTCCCTCTCAGTGGATCTGCTTCTGATCGGACCAGGTGGCGCACGGACACGTGCCAGGGAACACACAAACGTGGCTTCAACTGTGTGGCTGGCAACCCCTTCCAGTTTATTTTGGGCAGGAATTTGAAAGCAAAGTGTGACGTGGTTTTTAGATAATTTGAAACAGAAATATGGCATTAAACCAATTTGAAGTTTACTCGCTGTCCTTTGGCAATGCATCATTTATCGAGTGGACCGAAGGAGCTGCCGTGATTGTCATCCTAATGTAGATCACCGTTCAATAAATATATATTTTTTGAAAACCAATCTGGACCCTTTCACAGAACCGTCATCGTAGGTCAAACCCAGGTGTTGCTGACAAAACTAACCGCATAAACACCTGTTTCAACATCAATAAAGAAGGTGAGTCAAAGCACCAGTAAAATTCAATGTTTGTCATCTTCACTAACTTGGGGAGGTTTCCTTGAATGAAACTCATTATCACACCTATGAGGCACCACACTACACAGCAAAGTGAAAAGGCACAAAAGTGCGCACACACAGGGTTACCACACACACACAAACAAACCGTGAGGTATAGAATACGGTTTGTGTAATGCAAGGCATAGCCATGAACAATGATGTTTGCTTGACGGTGGAAAATGTGCCAAGGACGATGATGATCTAAGGGTCTCTTTAGATTGAAGGCACAAGTGGAAATGTGAAATTATAAAAGAAAGGCAGATTTTGAGAGGTACATTTAGTACAATAAACTCTGATTAAGAAGTGAAATCCGAAAACAAAGGAACAACATAAGCGCCTGCACTCTTGTTTTTGTCTTGGCTGGATAACTGCAATGTGGCATCTTGTACACACTTGTATTTAATCACGAGTAGATTCTCTAATTCTCTCTACTTCTACTTTGCTGACTAATTTAAAATCATTGTTAATTGTATAAGCCATAATACCCACCCCAAACACATCCACACCGACAAACCCACCCACCCACACACACACACACACACACACACACACACACACACACACACACACATGCACACACACTAATCCAAAGCTGTGCTTAAACTTACGATCGGCAAAAAAAGTTGTGCCTCTCGGGTTCAATATCAAATTTGCACACACACGCATTTAAGGAGCCCAAAACAATACTGCATATGTATGGCTGGAATGGATACTCAGTGCTGAATAGAAGTGCGTATAGTGGACACTCAGAAAGTGATCAGACCAGGGGCGTAGGAATGAGTTTAACATTGGGGGGGACACATATCGGAAACCTGACAGATCCGTTAATGGTTTGAACAGAAATATGTCATAAATAAACTACACTGAAAAAAATCACAAATATATTTTATTCTACTAAAAAGATACATTTGTAAATGTAAAGGAAAACACATTTTGAATGGCAGTAATGAACTGATAAATATCAAATCAATTCTTTAATTGCAAGCTCAATCATCCAGTTTTTTAGAATAAGAAGCGGTGACAAGACGCTGTGTTGCGCTTTCAAAATAAAATAAAATATTTTTCTCCCCCGGAATAATTTTTAGGTGGGACAGATGCGCCTGTTTCCAATATTGGAGGGGACACGTCCCCTCCGTCCCCCCCGGTTCCTGCGCCCTTGGGTCAGACACAACATGGAATTAATCTGTTTTTCTAAAAGCTAAACGTCTCTAACATGATTCCTAAACATAAAGGCTGGTTCCAGATTCTTCCTTTTCTTAAATCTAAACGTGTGACATGGTTCCTAAACATATAATACTCAAACAAAACTCATTATTCATACATCTACAAGGACTATGGGTTCCCTTTTATTAGACATACACATAGACACACACACACACACGCACACACACACACAGACACACACATCTTTTTCAAAGAAAGAAGATACCTGTTAAATATCCTGCAAGGTAGTATATAATGTGCAGACTTTGAACCCTCATAAACATGCACATGTGGTTTGACACTGTTTAGTATATGGTCCTTTATCCTGAGCTCACACAAGACGAGCAATGTCAATTGAAACCACTCTATGTCTCAGACTCCCATTAAATATACACCAGTGTATGTGTGTGTGTCTGTGTGTCATCAAAGTGTCACAAACTAGACATTAGAGCAGATTGATGTAGTGCATCTGCTAGACTCCTATGTGAGTGTTTGCTTGCAATAAACATTTCAGTAAACCCAACATGTAACCGTCTCTCTACCCTTCTTTATGTTTCTCATCTCTTTATCCTTCTCGCTTTATCTCTCTCTCTATTTGCACCACACACTCTGTGTCTCTGTCTCTCTACCCTAACAAATGTGTTCTCTCCCTGAAAAAGAGTCATCCCTATCCTACCTAACCCCTTCTTAACGTACTCCCCCACACCTCCCCAAACACACACACACACACACACACACACACACACACACACACACACACACACACACACACACACACACACACACACACACACACACACACACACACACACACAGTGTTAGGATGAGGGGAGTCAGGAATTCTTATATAACACTCCCCCGCCCACCCCCAGTAGTTCTCCACCTTGTGTGTGTGTGTGTGTGTGTGTGTGTGTGTGTGTGTGTGTGTGTGTGTGTGTGTGTGTGTGTGTGCGTGTGTGTGTGTGTGTGTGCGCGTGTGTGTGTGTGTGTGACAGAGGGAGAGGAGCGTGGGCTGTTGGCTGAATATGGCCATGGCTGTCCCCCCAGCTCTCTGTGTTTACTCCACAGAGATAGCAGATAGAGAGACACCCCCCTCAAGGAGAGGAAACGATGCCGTGTGTGTGTGTGTCTGTGTATGTGTGTGTGTGTGTGTGTGTGTGTGCGTGTGCCTGTGCTTGCGTGTATGTGTGTGCATGAATGTGTGTGTGTGTGTGTTTGTGTTTCTAGTGTGAATTGTTTAATCTCTTTGAATGTTTACACAGACATATGGGTCCATGAAGGAAGTTAATAATGATGTGTGTGTCTGTGTGTGTGGTGTATGTCATAGAAGAGAACATATTGTACATGTTGATGTCTGTATAATACATCTCCACACAGATGTTGGCCACACCGGAATCACTAGAGAATTTCCTCCATGCCATGCCCGTGTGTTTGAATGTGTGTATGTATGTGTGTGTTAGTGGAATTATTTTTAGTGTGCGTGTGCGTGCCCTTGTACTTTAAAGCGACGGCTTAATCTGCTGTCTTTATCTCACTCTGGATGTACCATTCACTGTTGTCTTGCAAAGCCTTTGGTCTTTTTCTCCGTATAAGCTGTAAACTCTGGCCAGCCTTTCCATCTCAGCCTCTCACCCGCTCTCACCCCTGGGCTGCCTAGTGTGTTATTCTTAACGTCTCCGTTAAAAGCTCCATAGCCTATCAAAGAGGCTCTTATTCGGCTGCTAAAAAGAGTCGGGCTGTTTAAGCAGGTTAATAGGCAAGTGCTAATCCATTAAGTTCAGTTTAGCTCCACTGTTTTCTATACTGCTTTGGGCTCTATTGGGGTTTGATTAAATGTGGCTTGGCTAGGCTTAAGTGGATCTATTCCACCCTCATTTCCTGACAAACTCCTTTGTGTGACAGTCGGTGGCCATGTTGTTCACAACCAAATTAACGCAATATGGTCAAACCAGGGATGGGGAAAATGTTTTGGTTCGTGTGAGTATCGCTATTTTTTGCCTTCCCCAATACTAGACACTAGAAATAAAACAACAATGTTATCTTAGATGCGGCCCACTATGGTACCATCCTACAAAGGGCGCTATAGTGTATTCACTTTAAGTCATTTCAAATCAACTACGTTCTGGTTTGTATGGTCACATTAATTAAAAAAAGGGTTAGGGGATACAGGTCCATGAATCAGGTCCATCTTTGGGACACAGGTCCATGAAGGACCTGTATCCCAAAAGATACACTCAACAACTGCTCACAACAAAACATCAGATTGCAACATATGCCGAATCGCCATAATGACCGAATCGCAATACATATTGTGTAAGCACTTGGGGCAATTCTGGTCCCTAGCACACATCCCTAATAAGCCAACACGGTAAGGTACCTGCTTGTGGTACTCTATGCCCATGCTGAGCGTGTTCACCAGGATGGCGATCATGATGCCCCGGTTGAAGTACTTGCTGTCCACGATCCTCTTCAGCTTGTCCCGGAAGCGTCGCCACAGCAGCACCACCCGGTTCTTGGGCTCCTGCGTGTGCCCGTTACGCCGCCGGCTGCTCCGGCCGCGCCCCGTCCGCAGCTCCGCCCCCTGGTGGGCGGGAGGTATGTAGGTGTTCTTACGTCAGAAGCACCAACATGGTTGAATTGATTGTTCACAGAGCGACCAAAACAAGAGCAACGTTTTGTGTTGTTTCCGTCTTGGATTTGTCTTGTGGGCTTTATATTTGGTTATTCCGTTCTCGCTTGATTACTTCCTCTTTGTCTTTTTCCTCCTCTCTTTTTCATTTATTTCAGTCTTACTGAAGAAATGTTTGTATTACCATTAGAAACATCAACAGAACTGTCGCTCAGCATTTCCTTGCTCTTTGGGGACTGTTTATTAAACTGGAACGATACCCTTCCACCACCACCTTTACAGCTGAAATCAGCCGTTTTTGACCCTCCCTAGTCTGTATTGATTCAATTGTGTTTAGATCGAGTCTCACGGTTGCCATTTTATTCGGATCCATAGCCATGGCAAGTAGTCAAGGGAATGCTTGAGAACTATGAAACTCAATCAAAACACAATTTGACCAGAACACAGTGAGGAGAGGCAACAATGTCTGAGTGCAGCTTGAAGTATTTTGTTTGGTTTTCCTTTGCTGTCTTTGTAAACCTAAAGCTCTCTACTATTTGCGAGAATCACAGGCCGTGAAGTTCTAAAGGACCGTATCCCACTGCTTGAGGCAGCACTAGGGAGAGGATGCAGAATAAAAGGCTGTATACAATCCAATAAAATTGTTTCCTCCAATTCCTCCTAACCCTGACCCATTTCAGAATCATACTATATATCATAACATCATACTCTTTTATGACGCATATCTCTCTCCGCCATCTTTGCTTGCATCTTTCCACATGTATTACATAAGTATTGAAGCTGTTATAGGTACGATGGGAGAAGACACAGCTAGAAACAACGCAGTGACGTTGACACTAAACCACCAAAAAAAATGGTTTCTCCCTCTCGTCTCCCTTCTTCCCTAGAAACTCCAAACCGATATTTTCAACGATCATTTAGCTCAGACGTAGGACGGCGTTGCCATTTCACCCCAATTACGCAAGAGATGACAGCTCTTGAATTTAGGTTTGGGTTTAGGTTCTAATTGATGAGGTCAACACCTCACTACCGAGTCCCCAACATTCCCCCCTTTCGTCCAGCTCCCACCCCACCCCCAGCGAGCTGACCTGGGTGTAGTCGTGGTGTGGGCCGTCCGTGTCTCCCCCGCGGGGGCCCGTCTCCAGCTCGCCCAGCTCCAGCTCCAGGCTCTCCAGGCTGCGGGCGCACATGGGGCAGCTGAGCAGCTCGACGAGCAAAGGGCTGGGGACCACGCCCGCCAGCTGGTACAGCAACCGCTGACGACCTGCCACCAGGGGGGAGGAGAGAGTGGGGGTGGGGGGGGGGGGGGGAGAGAGAGGAGGTGGAGGAGGAAGGGGAGAGAGGTGGTCGAGGAGGGGGTGAGAGGAAGTGGCAGGGGGGGGAGGAGCGGGAGGAGGAGGAGGGGGAGAGAGGAAGAGAAAGGAGGTGGAGGAGGGGGAGAGAGGAGGGGGAGGAGGGGGAGAGAGGAGGGGAGGAGGGGGAGATAGGTGGTGGAGGAGGGGGAGAGGAGGGGAGAGGAGATGGAGGAGGGGGAGAGAGGAAGAGAAAGGAGGTGGAGGAGGGGAGAGAGGAGGGGAGGAAGGGGGGCCGGGGGTGGAGGCGGGGGAGAGGAGGGGAGAGGAGATGGAGGAGGGGGAGAGAGGAAGAGAAAGGAGGTGGAGGAGGGGGAGAGAGGAGGGGAGGAGGGGGAGAGGAGGGGAGAGGAGATGGAGGAAGGGGAGAGAGGAAGAGACAGGAGGTGGAGGAGGGGGAGAGAGGAGGGGAGGAGGGGGAGACAGGTGGTGGAGGAGGGGGAGAGGAGGGGAGAGGAGATTGAGGAGGGGGAGAGAGGAGGGGAGAGGAGATGGAGGAGGGGGAGAGAGGAGGGGAGGAGGGGGAGAGGAGGGGAGAGGAGATGGAGGAAGGGGAGAGAGGAAGAGACAGGAGGTGGAGGAGGGGGAGAGGAGGGGAGAGGAGGTGGAGGAGGGGGAGAGAGGAAGAGAAAGGAGGTGGAGGAGGGGGAGAGGAGGGGAGAGGAGATGGAGGAAGGGGAGAGAGGAAGAGAAAGGAGGTGAGATGGCCAGCAGTGCCCACTGTGTCGGTAACACATATGATATATATAGCTCATTGTAAACAAAAGGTATGAAAAAAAGAAAGAAAGAAAGAAAGAAAGAAAGAAAGAAAGAAAGAAAGAAAGAAAGAAAGAAAGAAAGAAAGAAACAGCAAAAAATAAAAGAAAGAAAGAGGAACATAAAGATAAAAAAAAATACCACACAAGCCCACCGGATCAAAGTCAACAAGCAGAGTGAAGAGGAAAAACAATCAATGCCATTACTCTGGTACCATTTACAACGTGACCAAACATAGACATTGTGCGGTCTGCTGCTGAGGCTCTGTACCTTCACCCTGTAAGACCCTGTATGCTCCTTAAACCAAGCTTCACCCATTTCTTAAGCCGTTGCTTAATTCCTGTGCAAACTGTGTCACCATTAATGATGAGCTAGTGAGAGCGATGGAGAGAACCAGGGAGAGATCGGCTCCCATTGGGAAAACAGAGCCAGGCATATTAGTGAAGGTGCTTGTGTTAGTCTGCATAATGCAGATGCATGTCTGTATAAGAAATTGTGTCCATCAACATGGTATCACACTTCAAGTTTGTTCTGAACAAAGTGTAAAAGGTAATTGGTAAAAAGGAAAAAGTTCTCGAAAATGTTCATAATATACGTCCAAAAGTGCCTTGTTTGTGATTTTGCTTGATTGTATTTGGAAATAACTCATTTTAATAAAGTCATTACATTCCATCGGTCATCCGTCAGAAATGTAAGTTATATGAGCGAACATTCAGTCTAAATCAGCTTTAAGACATCAGAAATTGGACATGACTGATAGGTAATCATTACCAGCCAACAAGCTGCATGGGGGGGAGTAAGGTGTGGCACTTTCTATATCGTACCGTTCATCTGGAAGGCTTTTACTAACGCTCTGTTTCTCTGTTGCCTTATGTTCCTCCCATTTAACCGGCCCTGGATTTCCAACATGCCACACATAACATCAGCCCTCACTCCCGCTATGAGCTAAATGATGTGTGTGCTTAATTACATCGGCAGTCCTGCCGAGACAGCCTGGAGTCTGTTTCTATGTGTGTGTGTGTTTGTCAGTATGTGTGAGTCTCGTTTGTAAGTCAGTGTGTCTGTGAAAGTGAGTGAGAGAGAGTGAGAAAGTGTGAGAGAGAATTCGTAAAGACAGTGTTGTTCCTCTGATTGCATTTCATACACATCAAATAGTCATAATAATATCAAAACGTGTGTGTGATACATAATTCTATATTCTTTCAGATCTTTCTCTTGACCATGTGTTTAAACAATTAAGACAATGCTGCTTATGAACGTCAATTTAATTGCAATTTGCTTGCTTTCTATGGATAGTCTCATATGTAAAAATACTTTAAACAAAAATATAATTTGATTGTTGAATGTTCACATTATACAGCTCGGCCTTCTCTCTGTGCCACTTCCTTGTGTGCCACTCAGCTCTGGACCTCTATAAATAACTATATACAGTAACTATAAAGCAGTGATTGCAGGAAGCTCAGCTGTTTTAGTCCATTCTGAGGCTGACCTTCCAGGGAGAGACAGCGGTAGTAAGAGGCAGTGAGCCGGAAAAGCAGAGAGGTTATGGTTCAAGAAAGAGCATACAGAGAGATCAGTAAAAGCAAAGAGGAACAAAAATGGGTCCCAAGAGGCAAAAGCTGCCGTGCGTGAGGAGGACAAGTGAAGGGGAATTGAAGGGAAATAAACAATGTTCCCGAAAAGAGTAGGGATTGGAGAGGAGACAGGTTATTCAGTTAGATCTGCTGTGTGGGTTTGGGTAAGTGTGTGAGAGGCGGTCTGAGTAGGTTGTTTCGCTGGTCGATTTTTTCGGGAACCTGTGTGCGTGCGTGTGTGCGTGCGTGCGTGCGTGCGTGCGCGGGCGCGGCCTTACTGTGCTGTCCCATGAGCTGGTGCAGCTTGCTGAGCGTGTCGGTGTGCTCCGAGGCCAGGTGGTGGGGGGGGTGGTGGTCTGGGCTGGGCCCGCAGTGCTGAGCGTGGGGCGGGGGGGTCTTACTGCCGTAGCTGCACACGAACGAGGGCAGGATGGTGGGGTAGTTCATGCCCCCGTTCAGCCGACCCAGCAAGGCCCCCATCCCCTGGGTGACGACGGGCGAGTCGCCGCCGCCGCCGCCGCCGCCGCCGCCGCCGCCGCCGCCGCCGCCGCCGTTCCCGTTCCCGTTCCCGCTCCCCGCCCGGGCCACCAGGGACCTCATCTCCAGCTCCTCCAGGCCGCACTCGGTGGGGGGGGAGGGGTGCTTCCCCCCGTTGCTGAGGTGACAGTGGTGGTGCTGGTGGTGCTGCAGCAGGTTGTGGATGGGCCGCAGCCAGGGGGCGCTGCCCGCCGGCCCCGACCCCCCGCTGCAGCCCCGCGCCAGGCTGTGGCTGCTAGTTCCGCCCCCGTTGCCCCCGCCGTTGGGGTTGACCTTTTTACGACGTTTACTGCACGGGAGGTCAGGAGACAGGAGAGTTAGGACACACACCCACGTTCGGCGGCTCGACGGTGTCTGGGTTCAAAAACGGAACTGTTTGCACAAGGGCGCGTGGCGCTCACAAGCGCTTCAGTTGTTTACGCCCAGGGGCAGTTTACAAGAGACCTCGGCTTTATATGCACATGTACCTACAGGTCTCAGGTTTGTCGACACGTCCATGGTTTGCACAATCCCTGCGGATGGGCAGAGATGTAGCAACCGTGGTGTACCAGTAAACACTGCTTTGGATGAGGCTGCGAATGCTTGTTGTGTGGTTAATAATATCAAAGCAAGGTCGAGGACTTGTTGAATCGTAAAAAAAAAGTAGGCATAGCACAGCGACATACAAATGATGCCCTCTTGATATTGGTCCATGACTGGTCTGAGTATGTGACTCGACAGCGCTTGCGGGAGACATTCAGTCCTGATGACAGCCTATCTCTCGTCAATCTGGATGCTGGAGTGTTTGGACGGCGGTTGTCTACATCTCTCCCACAAACGCACTCTCGCCTGTTTGGACGGAGAGAACATCTCTCTTTGCGATTGTTTGCAATTATCGATAAGTAGATTCCAAGCACTCCTGTAAACAAGGCCATTGCATCCAATTGTTATTGTTGAATCAAATTTAAAATATATATCGTGTTCTTGTTGTAGGGAGGCGCACAGCACAATAAGAAGAAGGGACACAGACTCAAAAGTCAAAGCTAAATGATGAAAGAGCCTGAGAGCCCAAGAGACTAAGTGCATGTAAGAGGGGAATTGCAGCCAGTCAGGCAAGCACAATGAATTCTGGTGCAAAACCTTCTGCAATTGAATCCTGCGACATTCGATTTCAACCACAGCGACATCAACAACAACAACAGCTAGACGAAAATCTTTTTAAAAACGCTAGAATAAAATACACATGACTTTGTGAATCTGGGGACCCCATCCCACACCCACATACCTAGACGAACACAAACACACCCACACAAACACACACACAAACACACACACAGACAAACAGACACATGCACAACTGAACGCACACAAAACACACACACAGACAAACACCCACAAAGACAAACACACACAAAAACGCACACACATTCAAACCTACAAACAAACAGACATACTCACGCGCACACACACACACACACACACACACACACACACACACACACACACACACACACACACACACACACACACACACACACACCTGTGCCAGCCAGAGTATATCCTCTGGACCCTTCTCCGGAGCTTGCGGTACAGGTGGCTAACGTAGCGTAGCATCTCCTCGTAGCAGGAGCCCGGCTCGCTGTAGCTGGCCAGCGTGGAGTCGTTGGACATGTAGCGGGCGCGCTGCTCGCGCATCAGCGCGTTCTCTCGCTGCTTGGTCTCCGAGAACTGGGTGGCGATGACCACCAGGCAGAGGTTGATCATGAAGAAGGAGCCGACCTGGAGAGACCAGGCACGTCAACACACTGAGAACATCTTAGCTTGCTCTTTAACTTAACACTTGAGTCTTGGTCGATTCAAGCATTGACTGTGTGAGTTTTTTGCCTGGTATAAAGACAATAGTTGTACCATTCTCGGAAGTCTTAATCTCCCCAAATGTGTAAACTAAAAACAGCGTTAAATGTTGCGGTTGTGATGTTGTAATAGAGTGTGAGTTTGTCCCACTGCCTTTGCTTTGCTCCAAACGTGTCCTAAATTACAGGTATTAATGATTCAAGTTTCTAGTTCTGACTGTATGAGTAGTTTTTGGACCGTATAAACAGCAAAATGGAGCCATGCTCGTACCGTTTCAACTCCTCAAACGTGTTAGCTAAATCAGTGTTAAATGTTGCTAAGCGGTTGTGATGTCGTAATAATAGTGGTATTTTGTCGCACTGCCTTTACTGTGGTACAAACAAACCTTTCCCAAGTGATAGCTATTAACAAGAATTCCTAATTCAAACCCTGGTCGATCGTGAGCGACATCAAGGTCATACTCAGCATCCGCATTCATTTCTTCCCTCGCCTCCACTCATATTCCCCTTCGACCAACCCCCACATCCTCCCCCTGCCCTCCCCTCCACTCCGACCCCCGCGACCTCGCTGCAATGCAAACCAAGCACTTCTCCACATCACACACCGGCCAGGGTGGGGGGGGGAAACTAGGTTGTACGGCGATGCGATACGTAGCCCCGATCCCTGACACAATCCAGAGTAAATACGACGGCCTCAGCGGCACGGAGACCCAGAACACACTGAGAACGCTGTGTGTGTAGAGCGGAGTGGCTCGGGGCAGGTGCGACGAAGGGGAGGGGCGCTCCCGCTAGTGCTCCACGACTCAGGGGTGATGAAGTGACCGAGGTTAGCGGTCCGTCACCGTGTGGGCTACAATGGGCCATTTTATTGCCCCCCTGCTGAGCATCAACTCGACGCCACGCAGGTGGCTCCGAATGTATTGCCTCACCCGTTCCTCTTTGTGAGATTGGACCTTGCAATTCAAAGTATTGAAATATTGGTGGGCTGGGAGTCTGCCAGGGAAAAGACAGCATAATAAAAAACAGTGCTACTGGTAACTAACTAATAGTTGAAGTGTACTTACTATGATGAGCAATATGAAATATATGAAATTGTAGAAGGAGTGAGCGTCCATGACATAGTACATGATGTCTACCCATCCCTCCAGCGTGATGACCTGGGGGGAGAGACAGCAAGAGTGGGAGGGAGAGCGAGAGAGAGAGAGAGAGAGGGGGGGGGGGGGGCGGTGGGGGTATGGTTTAATAACAAGGCAGTTAGCGAAACAATTACACACACAAAGAGCCTTAAGCAACAGCTACTCCTCTCTGGCCATAATCACACAGACTCCCTAATATCCTACTTACTTACACACAGATGAACATGCACACACACACAGACAGACACGAGCAACACACCCACACACACACGCACACACACACACACACACACACACACACACACACACACACACACACACACACACACACAGACACACACACTTGGAGGCAGTGCCACATTTCTCAGCTCTCTTCTGAACTAATCTGCAGAATGAAGCCACTCTAAAGTGTGTCTGTGTATGTGTGTGCGATTGTGTCTGTGTGTGTGTGTGTGTGTATGTGTGTGTGTTTGTGTGTGTGTGCGTGTGGCAGGCCATGGAGCTCTTACGTGACAGAGGAACAGAGATGCTAAGAGCGTATCGCGGAGGCTAAGCTCAGCCAAGCCCATAATATACTGATGCCCCCTCTGGCACCACACACTACCTGCCTTAACACACAAACTTACACACACACACGCACAAAAACACCACACACACACACACACGCACCCACAGACAGAAACACACACTTACACCCACACAAACACACGCGCACAGCCGTAAATAAAGGCAATACACACAGACATAAACGTCATCCTTATTGCACACACATACACACATACATACACACCGTATGCAAACAGCATATTCCTGGAAATGTGCGGCTTACGGCTGATTGGTGTAGAAGTCAAGGTTTCATCCTGTAAGGGCTCAGCTATAGCGGTTCATTCCGTACACGTTTGCAGATAAGCTGCCGCCCTCATACCTCGGTGGATCACACATTCAACCACATATTTAACAGGGCAAAAGGACAAATCATTGAGTGCATTCTGGCCTGGGACTTTTTCTAAGTCCTCATATTCTTAAGGTTACATCTGCCTTAAACTGTTCCAAGTACTTGAGCAAGCAAGACCTGGCAGCTCGAAACCGAAGCAGTTTAGAGTTACCGTACATAAATAAATAATGACGAACTAACTCAGAAGTCCGTCAGCAAGACCGTTATCGGTCTCAAATAGTGGCAGTGTTTTGCAGGTACAAGAGAAGTGGAAAGTCTTGGTGCAAACATCTCTTTAGGATTTCTGAGAAATTAATTCATTTGATATTGTGGGGAAACCAAAAGATGGTTATGAAATCATATTGTAACCAGACAGTTTTGACTGTGACCTTGGGGATCTACATGTAACGTTTCAAATCCCTAATTTCAGATATTTCTCATCTGGATTTAATAAAGTCCATCTCATCTTATTGGCATGTCTATAACATGAACTCATAACTGTAGCTATGCTTCATTGACATTTGCTGTTCTGGTTTTAACATTTATTGCGCTAGAATGAGGTTTCTGTACTGATTGTACTGATTCAGGAGCTGACCAACGAGCCAACGGTCAATGGTCTATGAGCCCTCGTCCGGTCAGGAATAAAGTCAAGCGTTGGGGCGTGTGACAGTCCTGGAGAGAGGGTGACTGGAGGCGGAGAAGAGCGGTCCTGCAGGACATAATGATGTCCTGCAGGATCGCAGGGAACACCAGTGGAACCTCTCTGCCCACGCTGGTACGAACACCGTACCTCATCGCGTTTCGGAACGGAACGATGGAACACATCGCATATATTTATTGTTAACCACGCTGTGTGAGGTTCCAAGGACATGCCTGGCGGAGCTGTCGTACCTGTCTGTTCAGGGTCAGCTGTTTTTAACCCCTAAGGCTCGGTCTACACACATCACACACACACGCACACCTCACACACACAGGGTGCAGGGACGGATCCCCCACGAGATCCTTCAAACAGACCTCATCAAATGCCATACCTTAACCTGATTGCCGCTTGAGGAGATGCTCTTATGCTCTCAACAAGGTCATGATTCTGTCGCTGGCTGTTTAACGGTCTGTAAATGTGAAAAGTTACCAGTCGGCTGAAAAGTGTGTGTGTGTGAGAGAGAGAGAGAGAGAGAGAGAGAGAGAGAAAGCGAGAGAGAGAGAGTGTGTGTGTGTGTGTGTGTGTGTGTGTGTGTGTGTGTGTGTGTGTGTGTGTGTGTGTGTGTGTGTGTGTGTGTGTGAGTGTGTCTGGTGTGTTTGTCTGTCCGTCTGTCTGTGGGCCCAGGAGTCCATTGACCTGGGGTTCATCAGCAATTGTTATTAGAGACCTGCTTTGCTGGGCTGTTTTATTTATACAGTTTATAATTCAAGAGACTTAGGCAGAAATGCAACTCTACAAAGTGTTGATGAGGGGAATTCAGAGAGAGGCAGGAAAAGAAAAGCAGGCGATAGAACGAGAGAAAGGAACAGGAGAGAAAGGAACAGGATACTTGTTTGCCCTTGGTTTTATGCAATGCATCTGAATCTACGCCTGAATCTACATCTGATCAGTGATCTTGTTCCTGTTCAATCAGTTAAAACGAAAATTAAATCAAATTATCACTTTGTCTAGCTCTCTTCGTCCCTAAAGCAAACTAAATTAAATTCCAAACCAATGGCTTTTAAATGTGTTTTATGATGCTTTGCATATTTACCAGCAGTAATCAATATGCACGCACGTACGCAACCACACACACACAAACAAACACACACACACACACACACACACACACACACACACACACACACACACACACACACACACACACACACACAGGTCGGAGTTGTTCTAATCCCCATAAGAAATTCCATCTCTTCTAATCTCAGGCTGAAGGAGATGCTCGCTCTGGCATTGCAAAAAAATCATTTGATCGCAGCGACCTTCAAATGTGAAGCTGGGCCCTCTTATTTAACCTCTATCCATCTCTTTTACACCACACACATTAACTTTAACCACAGCGACATCAAGTACAACAACAGCTAGACAAAAATCTTTTTTAAAAACGCTAGAATAAAACACACATGACTTTGTGAATCTGGGGACCCCATCCCACACCCACATACCCAGACGAACACAAACACACACACACACACACACACACACACACACACACACACACACACACACACACACACACACACACACACACACACACACACACACACACACACCGTTGGATCTTCCTTTAATCCCTGTTAGGCCAGCTTCAATCCTTGCAAGGAATCACACACAGCATCATCCATCGGCACTCGGCTCACATTCTCAGAGTCCCCTGGTGAACCTGTGCATGTGTGTGTACGAGTGAGGTGAGGACTGCCAGTCCCAGTGGAGGTATGTGCACCAGGCTGAAGTTGCATAAGCACAGGGCCACGACTATCTTCTCTCACCTCGTATAAACAGAGCGGAGCAGAGAAGGCCTTGACAGTCTCTCCAGGGGGGAGTACAACACCCGGTCTATTAACAGGAACAGCCCTCCGGAGAGGCATCCACAGGCATACTGAGCACCGGTCTGTCCACACCCCCCCTCCCCCCTCCCCTCCTGTCTCTCACCTGGAATATGGCTATCCAGGCGTAGGCGATGTTGTCAAAGTTGACCGAGCCCTTGTGCGGGTTGTTGTCTCCCGCCCGACAAATGTTGTAGTACTGGTTCCAGTTCACGCAGCCGTTCCTGCTGGCCGCCGCCACCACGGCAACCGCAGCCTGGCCAATCGCGGACGAGCCCTGAGCCCGGGCGTCCAACGAGCACTCTTCGCCGGCCACACTGAAGGCCGGGACGTCGTGGCAGCGGAGCATGCCGTTCTCGCGGGCGGCCGAGCAGATGAAGGGGCTCTCCTCGCCCTCCTCCGACATGTAGTAGGAGCTCATAGACACGTTGTACATCCTGGGGAAACGGCGGGGTATTAGTTCAAGGGGTTTGCTTGTCACACTTTTGCAGGCTCGCAACACTTCCCAAAGAGTTCCTGTCCTCTAATGACTCGGAGAAATAAATCCTTTGTTTCATCACGCGTGGACTAATTTTGCACCTGCCTTCCTCAGAACCGAATACCACGCTTTTCGGCCGATCAAACTCTCTGCCGCAAGTTTATTGATGGTTTGAAGCAAAGGGAAGCTATTACGCCCCGTTCTGGCATCACTGCACTGGCACTGCCTATACATTTTGGAATAGAAGTAAAAATTAAGTTAAGTTATCACATTTATCAAGAGCGTATCTTGTAGAGGCTTGGACTGTATTTCAGATTTGTTAATCCTCTGTTAGACTGAGCGAAGCTGGAATACTGGGGGGGGGGGGGGGGGTCTCTCCTGGTGCTCCATGAAGTTGCTGTCTAGACCAAAGGGGGTCAGGGATGTATTTTTACGACTTCTGGCATGCGCTTCCTTTTGAAATCAACGCAGCATCTGTTGCAGCTTTTAAAACTCTCTCTGAGACCCACAATTGTTGAATTGCATTTTTCTAAGCCTGACCACATTTTAATTGTCACTTTAAACTGTTTGTACGATGTTTAGTTGCTGTGTCAAGCACTTTGTAACATAGTTTTTTAAAAGTGCTGTATAAATAAAATTGTTAGTATAAATATGGGTATTATTATTATATAACAGAGCTCTACAGCTTCAGTGCTCAGCCCCCAGCCATTCTCTCCCTATGGTAAACCACAGCAATGTCAAGTTGGATTTATATGTACATTATTTGCACATACTGTTACATACTCAAGGGCATTGGGGCAAAAAGAGATCATGGCTAATGTCACTTTCCCCCGGTGACGGCTATGTCTTAGGGCTAGAGGTCAACCATGCCCTGAGCAAGGGTACAAGGCCATCTCATGGAACTACATACGATAATTGGCCTTATATTCACCTGGCGGCCATCTTGACTCCATCTTGGTTCTTAATGCTATCTGGGTGTTGGAACTATCTGCATTCGGTTCCCCTCCCCCAGCTAGTGTTTACAACCAAGAATAAGGCACATGATTACATGTGTTAAACACAACATACGTTGTATTTGATGATTGCCTATGCTTCACCATCCGGAGCACTTTGCATAAGTATTAGCTTTTGGAATGAAGCAGAGATGGGACAAAGTCAATGTTTGGCAAGTCCCAAGCAAGTCCCAAGTCTTAGCAGTCAAGTCCGAGTCGAGTCCCAAGTCAAGACAGGGAAAGGCAAGTCGAGTCCAAGTCAAAGTCACACGAAAGCCAAGTCGAGTCCAAGTCCCAAACGTTTTCAAGTCCTGAACAAGTCACCATGTATTTTTACTTAATGTCATTATCAGGATATTGATCATAATTTCAACATATCACTCTAATGTACAGTCATTTCTTATCAATACAGTTATAATATGTTCATTGTTTCTGTCTTCAAATGTGTTATGATATGCGCATGCACCGAAATCTTATGTTGTTAAAAGTAGCCCAATAGGGTGGGAAAACCGCCCAATATGGCAACACTGCCTGAACGTCCTCAAAATGTAGCTCAATAGGGTGGGAAAACCGCCCAATCTGGCAACACTGCTGACCGTCCTCACCTCCAGCGTCAACGTAAATCAATGAGACCAACTGAAACGAAGCTTAAACTGTGATTCTGAAGAAAGCATAAATGATATCAAAATTCAGTTTAGATATTATTGAAGATACGAGTGTGTAGATTTGTTACATTTTTTGAACGAAGGTAAACGGTTGAACAATGATTTAGTTACGATGTCTTACGTGTCAGAGGCTGGCCAGACGGCTTCAATGGGACCAACTCAAAACGCAGCCGATATGAAACTAAAACTGTTACTCTGAATAAAGTATAAACGATATCGAAATTTCGTTTTGATATTATTGAAGTGTAGATTTGTCTTCACTCGCTGTTTTCTTTTTCATCTTCACGGAAGTGAATGTGTCTTGGGTGTCTAGCCCTCTAGGCGGGAAATAGATTAGATATCTAAAACAATAAAAGTTTTTGACTCAAGACATGTCGAGTCATTACAAGTCAAAGAGGCAAAGTCCGAGTCAAGTCTGAAGTCAATAGCAGTCAAGTCTAAGTCGAGTCGCAAATCATGTGTAATTTTGTCAAGTCGAGTCTGAAGTCATCAAAATCATGACTCGAGTCCAAGTCATGTGACTCATTCCACATCTCTGGAATGAAGACTTCCATTTTGTTAAGGGGTTACTCTATCTAAGTACCACATTTAATTTGATAGTTTGTCTGCCTTTTTTTTATTTCCTAAGGCGAATATTTTACCTTTTTAATATTGATATGATTACGTTCAGATGACAATGGCTTGAAACTAAGACGTCTTTGCGAACAAAGCATCATTGTTGAAGGGTAGGGAATCAGGCTTTACTAAGTGGGATGAAGCACCCGATGAACGATAAGAAAGTGCTTTGAACCACACAATCATGTCCTGAGGGCCATTGTCAAAGCACAGCAAAAAGCATGCATCAACATTGCAGTCCACACCGCTGTACGCGTCATAGAGGAGATTAATCAATAGCCAGAATGGATGGGGAACCAATGAACCAAATAATGAAGCACAAATAGCAGCAAATCTCAACATGATACATACATGACATCAAATATTACGATAACAAAGAGCAGCAAAGAGACGCTTCCAAATAGAAAAAAGAATATCATGAATGCACACCAACAAACACACACACTCACACACACACACACACACACTCACACACACACACGCACTCATGCCTACTGATTCACATTGAAGACAGACACAGGGTACAACAGGGTACAGTCATCTTCTTGAACTCCAGGAGTGTTTGCACCAATAGATTAAAAATAGAATCAGTTCCGGAACACCTCTGTGAAATATATTATTTTCCGACGTTCCAAGAGGCTAAAGTCTGCTCCTCTCTCCATAGACAACTTTACCCCCCATGGCTAAAGCTTGCACCCTCTGTCCCCACCCACTTCCTGTCTGTGTGTGCCCAACTATGAGTCAATCGGCCATTACAACATTCACATTCAAGCCACTGTATGTTCGTAGTGTGTGGGTGTGTGTGTGTGTGTGTGTGTGTGTGTCACGCCCGCGCCAACACAAAAACACACGCACACCCACATGCACAAAACCGCACACAAACAAACACAAACACAAACACACACACACACACACACACACACACACACAGAAGGACAGGAACAGTGGTGTGTGAGACCGCTTACGTCGGAATGTCCTCTCCCAGGAAGCAGCGGTTGCGCAGAAGCCCCGCCCACAGCTGCACGCCCACGATGCCGAAGATGAAGAAGACGAAGAAGCAGAGGAGGAGAACGTTCCCCAGCATCGGCAGCGTGTCCAGCAGCAGCGTCACCAGGATACGCATGCCTGGTGCACACACACACACACACACACACACACACACACACACACACACACACACACACACACACACACACACACACACAAACACACACACACAAAATAAATAGAAAGAAATATGTAAGTTTCAACAAAGGCACACGCGCATTCTTGATATATCACATCCACATAAATGGGACGCATAATCACACAATAAATGCCATATATCCAGAGATACATACTTGGCTTGCAACAAACAATGCAACAATACCATTCCTACATTCAAGACAGACAAGTCATTGTTATTTGCAGGCTTACATAATTGAGCGGGAGATCTCGGGCGCCATGCTTTACATTATGGGGTGCAGATCTCCGAGTACGGCTCGCAAAGTGTCTTCACGTGTCCTGTCACTCCCGCTCAGCTGGAACCATCATCACCATTCTCCACCCCCACCGCCAGTTAATGTTATCTAAGAGCTGCCAGAGATGAGGGGCTTGACATGTAGGAGAGGGCCGGCTATTGTCTGACGCACACCCTCTCTAGAGGTTGAGGCCCTGTCACATCCCGTACAATCACTTATCGTGTCACTCTATCATGTCCACTAGCAGCGACAGACACACACTACAGGGACAGACACACACTACTGGTACAGACACACACTGGGTTTCTTTGGCGGGAGAGCCTCTGCAATTGTGCGTGGGTTTTAGTCCGTCCCTGTTTCTGGGAACTTGATCCTCACTTTGTGATTCTTCACTTTTCTACATTATATATATCTAGATCTATATAGATATATAAATATGCTTTTATATTCACAGTTATCACATTATTCTTCGAATAATAACAACTATACACTAAAATATCATTAGATGTGAACTTTAAATTTTAGTTTTTAAGTATATTTATTAGTACGCATCTTCAGTCAATCGATAAGAACCAATGGGATTTGAAATGAGGAAGGATATAAGCGGGCATTTACCACAAACAAGAGAGTTCAATGACTTCAGAGTTGCCGTTGAATCAGTAGATATATCTGTGTTGTGTTTCCACTGAAGTCCTAATGGTCCTTGCTTGGAAGTGGCTGGGATGAGTCATCTAGCAGACAGGCATGTCTGTCTCTTATCAGACATAAAACAACAACAACAACAACAAGGACAACAAACGTCTGGGCGCTTGCCAGATTTGCTAATTAGAAACCAAGTTGTTTTCGGTGGACGTTTTCCGTCGTCACGACAAAGCAACCGATCGAGGTTGACTTGAAGGAGTGTTCAAGTTGGGATCTCTAAGCTATTGGACAGCGTTGGTTCTATCTACTCTATAGATTTGAATAGACATTCAAATCTATAGACATTTTTGTACATTACATTTATTTAGGTGACACTTTGGTTCAAAGTGACTTACAGTAACTGCACTCAACATTGAAGATATAGCCCAAAAAGTGCAAGAATCATTTGGGTACATAACATTTCTGAAAATAAGAACAGCAGCTGCTTTAAGTGCTAAAATTGAGAAACAGGTCATATGTATCCCCGATGACAAACAAAAGACAATGCTTTCTATCCCCTGAACACAAGTATTTTGCGATATACACACTTTGTGACAAATGGATCCTTTATCATCGTCATCCAAATATGCTTTATGGTCAGCAAACCCCTTCCTTATCCAGACTTTGTGTGTGGATACTATTTTTCCTTCCGTATTAAGCATTGCGATGCAGTTTGTTGAGAAAGTTAGTGGCCATCGTCAAATGAAAGAGATCCTCCATTTGCCTTTGCAAATAAATCTTAACAATGGATACTGCTGACCAAAGACCCACAGTGGCCCTGTGGTTCATTGTAATCTATTCTGGGGTGTAACAACATTTTTGCCTCTCTTTGGGGTATTTGTGGTGCAATAGCAGGAGCAAAGCATTTCATCCTTGATATTATCGTGTTTTGGACTACAGAATTCCACCCGTGCGTTGGCCTTTAAAGCAAATCCTATCACAGCCTGGGTCTGTCCATCCGTTATGTACCCTGCCACCCTGTAGCCCTGGTCAGCCAGCAGTGTTCCTGCAGTATAGGCTGTGTGTGTTTGGGATAATATAAGGCGAGAGAGAGACACACAAGGAGAGAGACAGAGAAAGAGTGAAAGAGAGCAATAGAAAGAGCAGGTGAGAGACTAAGAGACAGAGAGGGTTAGAAAGAGAGGGAGAGAGGCAGAGAGAAGGAGAGGGTGAGAGAGAGAGACAGAGAGAGAGAGAAAGCGAACGAGAGAGAGGGAGACAGAGAGAGAGCCACGTGAATCACGATTTCAAAAAGGTCAAATGCATCCATATAAATGTATACGTTTCCTCCTTTACATTGAATCGACGTAGCTGTAGCATAGGGCTTCTATCCGACAAACGCCATCAGAAGTGATGGCGCTTGAACCAGGCTTTGGCTGGTCCTGCTTCCCAATGTGTGGCCAGGGACCCGCCACAGCTCACCCTCTAAAGGGGTCCCAAGGTTCACC
>NC_136944.1:19715812-19728312 GCF_949987615.1 Pollachius pollachius | reverse complement strand
CCCGGTGTGTCTGAGAAGTGAATTGAATGTATTAGCTTGCCTTTTCTGACAACTCCTTTTATAACTGAGCTGACACTTGACATTGATGAAACAAAAAATGTAGATCCTGTGAAGTTACATCCATCCTGTTCCTCTGTTGAGTGGGCTGATCATTTCAGTGTTATTTCAACACATGGGTCGTCGGACTCCACTTGAAAGAACGCGGGTCTGACGAGTTGCGTGAAAAGACTGACATTGCACACCTCAGAAAAGCACATTCAAGTGATGAGTCACAGAGCTCACCCGTTGCATAGGTCATCTCCGGAATATATTACCACAGTGTGCAGGGATTCATTTCCCTTAAGTAGCTAATTTCATATTAAACATGAAGCATTTTGGGTAATGCAGCTTTGGAGGGGGTGGGGGGGTGCACTTACTGGGCACTCTGTTGATGGCTCTTAGTGGACGGAGCACTCTGACCGTACGGATGGCGGACAGACTGGCGTTGTGGCCGTCCAGAGAATACTCCATCATCCTGCAGAGAGTGAGAGACATATCATATAGAAAGCAGAGGAGAAGAGAGATAAGGGAGAGAGAGAGATCAAATAGCATTTAGATTTCACTTCGACTAATTCCCCATGCACACTTTCTTTGCCCATTTGTACACACTCAGACATGCCCTCACTTGACCTGAGCATGGGTGTGTGAATTGAACAGAACAAACATTGTCCATCATCAACACACACACCCACAGGAATTGGTGCAAGAATGTCCTCCTCTCCCCATGAACAAAGAAAGGACAAGCTTTAGGCCTATTCTTTTCGCTGTCCCCTCATCGCTCATTGATTTAAATGGCAGCTCATTGAAAGCGTTTTTGAAGAGCAGATCTTTTCGGGGCTTTTGTGTGAAATGGGTTCAAGGCGGCTGCTTTTGTTGCTGTCTATAGAAACTTAAAGTGAAAGTGAACCCCCTGTTTCAGCTTTGTTTCGAACACTATGAGACTCAAAGTACTTTGTTTTGGGCTTAGAGTTCCATGGAAGATTGGGGGCATGTAATCCCGATGGCTTTGACCTACACCAGCTTTGTGATACCTCTAGTGATGTTTTTTATGAAATGCCCCACACATAATGTCCATTACTCTCTAAATGTCATAGAAGCCTAAACTTATCTCAGAACCGGCCAGTTACATCAATCGCTGCCCAGACGAAGCTCCACACGTCCACACACACCTTGCCCATGGCGTCCCTTCGTCGTGACATCAAAGTGCCTCGGAAAGACACCTCAACCCCTTTAAAAGGGACACTGTTGGACGCAGAAGCGAAGAACACCCACCCCGCCATGACGATGAAGAAGTCCAGCCGGTTCCATGTGTCGCCGAGGTAACACTTGGAGCCAAAGATCCCCAGGGCCATCATCTTGATGACCATCTCCACCGCGAAGAAGGCGAAGATGCAGTCGTCCAAAACCTGCCGGCACAGTATACACACAGGCGCACACACACACAAGCACACACACACACATGCAAAGATTGGGACTCCATGATGAGGGCTTGTCATATAATGAGTCTTCCCCATGAGGGAAAGTCGCATGAAATCAATATTGACTCCATACTAACTACATACTCTGTCTGTAGTGAGACTGAGAGACGCTCACGACGCTCAGCCAAAGTTCTGTTTGCGGCTCCATTAATTAAGCAGTTTTTATAACGAACCGGAGATAACGAGCGACTCGTAGCTGAGAAATAATGAACACGTCTCGCAGGCTGAGGAGTGACACCGCAAATCACCGGAGCCGTGCGAACGATGGAACAAAAGATGCAGACTGAGAGGAAATAATAGGGATACATGAATGTTCTGGTGATACGTTTATGGACACAGATATCGTGGGTTGATAAAATAGTGGGGGAAAACTGTGTGTGTATACATATATATTTATATATATTTCTATAGTATAAATATATACATATATATATCGATATATATACATGCATATAAATATATAGCAATGGTATCTGTTCAGTTAGAGCAGCTACGCACAGCTTTCGTCACATCTGATTGATCATTAATTCATGCCTTCGTGTATTTTTATATTTTGTTTGGGGGAATGCAGCAGAACTCCCAAGTCCCACAGCTGGAAGGAATATAGTTCAAAGTTGAAGGCATGTGGTTGAGTGAGTGAAGGGCCTTCCAACAGACTGGGGTAAATAAGCGGGACACTAAGCAGCACCCGTCCGGGGACACTTGAGTGATCTTTCGCCCCACTCCCTGGGAGGTAACTGCATTAGCGCTCAGAGGATGTGACCCCAGCCCATCCCCTGGGTCGACACAGACTCAGTCTATTACCCAAAGCTATTCTAAGTCGGACCGGACGAACGGCCGGCCAAGTTTCCCGTCTGCGTGAAAAATCAGGTTCAAACTTTTTCTGTGATGAAGAGATATTGGAGGGGACGTGAGGTGATGTAACCTAAAAACCTGGTATTTGAAGATAGTGAGAGGCTTTCTTAAATATGTGGCGTGTTTCCAAATATCAGCCGGCTGTCCAACTTCGCTGGCCTCACAGAGTCAGTTCGCTTCGCCCATTAGGTCTGAAAAACCTGCCGTCTGCACTGCAGTGTTTGTTGAGAGCTGCTGTCAGTCAACCTTACTTTGCAGCTGGTTGGATTCGATTCAGCGGGTCGGATCCCATAACCCTTCCAAAGTCCACATCATTACCTTACCTCTACCAGTATTTAGTATTTAACTAAATCCAAGGCTACATAAATATAATTATATTAAAGGATGGATTTTTCTATTTTGGATTCTTCTAGAGTGGACACCACCAGTTCGACAGCTTAAATTCTTCTTTAAGTAGTTTGATCCAATGTGAGGCCACGTTGTCAATCAGGACTGCATCATCCCAACAGCGTGTAGGCGGAGTGCGAAAGTTGACCAATGGTTGAAGTGAGCGCTTGGTTTACAAAGAATTCATACTTCATTATGGCCCGGCTGGGTCACTAAATAAAAAGTCAACACACGCAACACTGAAACAATTCACATCACATTTTGTCAAAAGTGACGCTAACACACATATACACACTCACCTGTAAGATGAGGCACCAGTCCGTCTGGCAGGTGACGTCTTCGCAGGGCTGGAACATCCCCAGTGTCACACAGTTGAGCAGGATCACCAGCATGGACACATGCTCGAACCACGTGAAGGTCAGGTGTTAAGGACAGCAACTCATACCGGTCACGGTACACTGGTCAAGACACACTGGTAATTACTGACTCGTCACCACACCCTGGTGAATACACGCTAGTGATGTTATACTGGTGAACATACACTGGTGATCATACGCTAGTTATCGTATACTGCTGAACATACACTGGTGAACGGTGAACGCATATACTGTTGAACGCATTCAGGGGCACACATACTGATGACCTAATATTGGCGAATACAATGTTGAACATGCACGGACACTGGTGATTGTACACTTGTGATTTTTTACTTCGATCACAAACTGGTGAAGACTGTGGTCATGATAAAGTGGTAACCATACAATGGTGGGCACATACTGGTGTTCACAAGTGTATATGTATGTGTACAAGTGTGTATGTTATTTTACCAACGGTTTTTGAGCCTAGCAGCTCATGCTAAGGATAGCTGCCCTCTCAATGTTTTACTGTGCATGCATATTGTTGTATAAACATATAATTATCTATCATCATTCATAGAATAACAAGGGTAGAATTTGAATCTATAGTCGCCTCGTTAGTATGGAATAGAAAAGGTTTCAGCAATGTACATCACAACCAAACTATTGCCAATTGATGCATTAGTACTTTAATCTAAAATGATACAGTAGCAGGAATAAACTAAACTAAATAATTGCACAATTTGTAACAATGTCTCCACAAACAATGCACCCTTTGATCAGAGGGATAGAGCGAGAGAGTGAGCGAGAGCCAGAGGGATGGTCATGCCAGGGAGGTAATATAATTCCAGTTTGTATTAATTTAGATTGGCTTCTGTCCAAAACACACACACACACACACACACACACACACACACACCCACACACCCACACACACACACACACACACACACACACACACACACACACACACACACACACACAAATTAAGCTAAAACACACACCTCACTCTCACAATGAAGCTCAAATGTGGCTCATTAGCATGAATGAAGCAGCGTGGTCATGGTTGAATGTGTGTGTGTGTGTGTGTGTGTGTGTGTGTGTGTTTAAGTGTGTGTGTTTGCAGTGTATAGATAATGTTCAACGCTGGTTGGCTATAGTCCATGGGCCCTGTGCAATTACATCAACACAAGCAGCAGGGGGAGAAACAGCCCCCTGCGCTATGGCAACACAAGTTACTGAACTATGTAAACTCATAAAGATTCTTGAAAAACACCAGCACCCATTCTTTAGCCCCGCCAAACAACGTCATTTAAAATAGATTGTGCCACCTATATTTGGACTCTTTGTAGAAGGAGAATTTAAACAGCACATTAGGTGCCTGCGTCATAATAATCTGTTTGAAAATCCTTAGTCACACTCACTTGCTGGAACGATGTGTCAGACGCTTGGATATTCAGAAGGAAAGAATGACTACCAACGTAGGAGTGATCAGTTGTTCTTAAAGTGTTTTTGTGTTGATACAGTAAAATGTAAAAAGTCCTAGGAGGATGGCTTTTGTGGTAATACTGTAATATAAATAAAGACAAAGATAGACCGAGGATTTTGAGGCTGGGGTGTTAGTAAAGCAACTGATTGACTTTTGAGAATGCGTAAATTTATATGCTTGAGAATGTCATTTTAAGGATTGATTCTAACTGTGGCCGTCTGATCGATTGCTTGCCTGATTCATTGATTGATTGCTTTATTAATTTCCCTAGAGGGAAACTAAATAAGCCTCCTCATTGAGACCACAACACAAAAACATTAGTGACAGCAGTCAAACAAGAACAGACGCATGGAACACACACAGACTAGCAACAAGGGGCCCTGCATGGATGAAATAAATACATCAATAAAATAACAAAATAAAACGGTGAGAGACTACCCAAAACATACTTGCATACATCAGTAGCCCTCACACTACCACAAGAGAACAACACTCACACACACACTGGAGAGTTTATATAGTGTCATTAAAAAAGCTGCAGGCACGAAAGGAAGATTGTTTCTGATTAAATATGAACATTATTTGATTTAAAAAAAGTGTTTTGGGCTGAGAGTTTCAGTAAAGAGGTGGGTATTTTATCCCAATGGTAATGACCTACGCCAACTTTATGATACTTTTTTAGTAACGTTGTTGTGTAACTGTTATGAGCGTTATGATAAGCGATGTTGGATATGAAATCCGCCACACACCATAGCGTTATACTATATGTGTCCGGGAAGCCTTACCCTCAGACTCAGGTATTAATTACACCGCTGTTCAGACGGAGCTTCACCATCCACACACACTGTGGCGTATGCTACTTTCTTGCGGAAACCGCAGTCCACCGCTGGCCAGACAGAGCTCCACAAGTCCAGAATAAGCTTGCTGCCCGTGCCCCTTGGTAGAATAGAACGCCACCAGCAGAGTAGAACGTTCACAATTTCTTTTTCAGGGGAATTTAGTCCCAAATGTATTCCCTAAATCCGGGACTAATTTCAGTATCAGTGATGAAATGGCATATATTACTACAAATCACCACATTTAAAACCAAAAGAAAGCAGTTTTGGGTTCACTGGCTCTTTAACCCCGAACAGATGAATACCAAGCACTCAGAGGTAGGTATTGAGCAGATCTACGGGCCAACGGTGACGTTAACATGTAAACATGCCCTGCGATGGGCCCTACAGCGTTAAATACCCCCATCACAGCGGGTACCACACTTAAATTGGTAACTGTTAGCCGTCGGTTGACTGCTAGCCTCAGCCATTACATTTTTACACGCGCCACTGAACGATAGCACTGCATCACCCCGGGGGGGGACGCAATAAAGGGGCAAACCAAGAAGTCAATAAGCGCCATGTTAAGTCCCAATGTGATATTGTGGGGATTAACACTGCGATGGGAAGGGGTTAAGGAGCAGCCTGCAGCTCTTTCGTCTCTGCAGTCGCCAAATTACATGCACAGCCACTCGCCCCGCACATAGTGAGCGCTCAGGGAACATGTTGGGAGAAAACAACATGTTAAGAGCCTGGAGGCGATCCAGTGCACTGATAGGTACACACACACACACACATACACACACACACACACACACACACACACACACACACACACACACACACACACACACACACACACACACACTCACACACTCACACACACACACACACACACACACACACACACATACACATTGTTAAACAAGCACACACACACTGACACACACACACACATACACACACACACAAAGACACACACATGTACACAGTGTCAAACAAACACACAGACTGTCACACAAACACACACACACACACACACACACACACACACACACACATTGACACACACACATTGACACCCACATGCACACACCGATTCACACACTTATGCACACACAAAGGCTGAAGAGCAACCTAAGGTCAGTCCATCCTTTACAGATGAAGGGTGTTGTAATCTGCCCTGGAATCAACTAGAAACATTTGAATATTCAGAGGATCTATTATTTCTGACCCTCTTGCTATGTTTTCGCTCTCTCTCCGTTCCATCTCTCTATGTCTCTGTGTCTCTCTGTCTCTCTCGCTCTCTCTATTCCATCACTGCTGTATTGCTCTGTGGCACCATGTGGTTTGCTCCCTTTAATTCCACTTTAATCTCCACAGTCAACACCTCCTGAGCCCCCTTCTGCCTGGAGCCCACACACGCTCACACACGCGTGCATGTACCCACACACAAACACACGCGCACAAGCTCAGACAAACGCGTGCACACACACAGACACTAACACAGAAAGAGCTACTGACACCTGATTACGTATCCAAGTTGGCGCATACAAATGGGGACACATTATAATGCATGCACACCAATCTACACAGATCCACAGATGTGCTTGTGCCTGCTAACACACACATACATACACAGATCGGACGTTGTACATCAGTACACCTCACCAATAGAACATTTGCCATGCTTATGTCTTGTGATGTAACCCACAAGCAAGCACACACACACACACTCACACATACACAGGTCGGACGTTTTACATCTCACCAATTGGGATGCAGTATCCCAGCTGGATTGGAAAAAGGGAAGGGTGTCGACTTTATTAAATCTCATTGGCTGGAGATTTTTGTTGGCCGCGTAAAGTCAATTGCTGCCCAGCAAAAACCAGACTATGTTCATTGTAAAAAGCAAACTTGAGAATCTGGATGGTCTCATGAGGTTTAATGTGATCCCTTGCAAACTAAAAAACATGCATGTTAGGTTAATACTGCTGCCACTGCCATTTATTTGAGTGGAAGCAGAGAACAGAAAAAATCTAACAAAGTTAGCTAGGCCAGCGAGCATCACTGAAAAACATGATAGAAACACTCTGCATTGCACTGGCTGGAGATGAAACACCCTAATGTGCTTAATAACGTGGAAAGCACATTGAGTGTGAGATATTACTGAATGATAACTATTCTAAATATTGGAGGGAAAAGCAAAGAAAATGGTGTACTATTAAAATGGAGTAGACATGAATAATAATTTAAAGTCCATTTTACATTGAAACTCTTAATAGCAGCTTGAATTGCAAGGTATTGCAAGACATTGCATCATATAGTCTTCTTTTTAAACAGTGATGCACCAAAAAATGTGATGGAGCACATTTTGAACAGTCATCATACTCTAAGCAAGTGATATATGTTAGCATATGTGGACATATAGTTAGCATCTAACTGATGCACCATGCAGTGGTTAACTAGCAGGTTGAATGGGTTCACTTGGTGCCTTTTCATCATTTTAATAAGAATTACAACTGGATGCTTAGTTATTCTAGACTTTTGGTCCAGAAGTACCAGAAGTAGAGAATGCAGATTGGAGCTTATTTTATGGAACTTCTAGTGACAGGATTGAAACCCTCTGTGGCAGTATATTGGTTTGGTTGAGTGAACATCTTCAAGGTGCATACATGCATGCTGAGTGGGCGATGACAGCAGCTGGATTTGACGCTACCTTGATAGAGTGACCAATAGACCATCCATCAGCAGACAAATGCTGCACTCACACCATACGGGAGGCTGCTGACTTTGAAATTTGTTCTATCAGACTAACAATAAACTTCAAAAACGTCTCCCAACCTTGGACCTTGGAGAAAGCATGAATTGGACGTTGTCTCGACTCAATCGGATCGGATCTATCAGAAAGCTCCCAACGCTCCTGCTTGGGGAAATAGAACTCTGAGGGTGGCGTGGGGGCTTTCTCCCGCCCCCAAAGTGGATCATTAAGGGTCACTCCGACGTGACTTGAACTAACCTTAACTGAGCGGTTTGTCCACTGTTTAAAGGGAAGATTCGCAAGGTGTCACAGGTTGATCTGGGGGGCTAAAGAACATCTACCTTGTCCCAGCTGCACGGCCAACCTTATGCCCCGATGGTGGACTGACCCGCAGAGGGTAGCCTTTCTTAAGTCTTTAAAGCTGTTCATTTCTTTAGGGGGGAGGTTGTTGTGTTATTTTTTGTCCTGCGGTGCAGATGGGTTGCAAAGCCTCTCAGTGGTTTGGAACAGCGCACAATCATGTATAATTCATAGGCAGCCAAGCAACAACACAGTGTTCTTATACTGTGAAGCACACACACACGCACACACAAACACACTGCGAGTGCCCTAGTGTACTCCCACATGGAAGACGTCATGGCAGAGATGTTCCTTCAGTTACAGTACACTCCACGGTTTCCCTCCAAAAAAACATTAAACTGTGCAACATACACAACATTGATAGGCTATACCTGATCTCCCCCAGTAATCACAACTCAAACCGGGGGGGATGCCCAACAATGGTCTCAAGAGTTCAGTATTTCATCTTTAGGCTTGTTGTCAATAACCGTTGATACAACTGCCATAACTTCACAGAAACAAATATGGTGAATCTAGCATCGCAGAACTCTCCTTTGTTTAACGGATGAGGCGGATGAGGATGCAATCCAGAGACACAAGCTGTACAACAGCCGCCGTGGTTGGAGGCCTGCAACAACACAACACCACTTAATACGACTCATTGAGTCCAATGCAAACCGCACACAATAATCGTATCCGCAGTATCAACATCATCTTCACATCAGAATGCATGAACTGCAATCCAAGTGCTGAACACAGATTGGAAATATGAACTAAAACCAGTCGAGCGGATGCCTCACCACACTGTAGTAGAACAAACGGACTTAGCCTCTGACTCCTTAAGAGGCATGGCCATTTGATAAGCTTAAGCTCTTTTCTGTTTTGCCCAGCTCTAGGGAAATCACATGACACTATTAACGATAAGCCTATCAAATCCTTTTCGAGATCTGCCTGTTCCATGCTTTTCAGACAAGGACAACTGTGGACATGGTCTAAAAGCACCAGCAGCCCCTGAAGCCAAACAATCCTCGCCTCGCCTGCTCCTCCTAATTGCAGTACAACATATCCCACCCCCCTATTAGCATAATTAACTAAGAGCGGGTGCCTGACATGGGGAGGGAACAGGGAAGACCAGGCACACCCGTCATATGACCTCAGGCCTTTGGGAGAGACATGGATCTATCTTCTATCGAGCGTAGTCTGTGTTGGGAGTTACTACTTAATGCAACTGCAGTAGCACAGAACACACACATTACAATGCAATATTTACCCTGTTAAAAAGGGTGTGATTTTAGTATAACACTCTGTCATAGCAGAGTCTAACACCTACAGTGAATGTGATGAAACGCACACACACAAGGACACAGACGCACACACGCAAGGATGCAGAGACACACACACACACACAAGCAGACAACACACACACATAAACACACAAACACACACACACACACACACACACACACACACACACACACACACACACACACACACACACACACAGAATGATTTAAAAGGATGTAAAATTTCAGTAGCAATGCCCCAGGAAACCACCAAACACATGCATACCTTCGCTCCATTACACACATACAAACACACACATACACACACATACACACACGGCCTTCTACACAACCATAAAGGAGGTAAAATGGAGTGAACACAGCGGAAAACTCAAAGTGTGTGCTTAGAAAAACTCAAAGTGTGCGCACACAGAAACACACACACATGAGAAAACGAACACACTCACACCAGGTACCTAAACGGGGGGACCCCACAGAGCTGTGATTGAGCTGTCGGGGGGTCTCTTGGGGCGTACACAATAACAGCCGAGTGGGCAACTACAAAAAGTTGAATGAAGAATGAGTGGCGGGGAAATAAATATGTAGAGTGAAGAGAAAGAGTGAGGGAGACGGAGAGGCTCTGAGGAGCAGAGGCTGGTGGATGTCATGTCATGTCCTCCAACATCACAACCCTCTCCACCTAGCCGGACCTCATTTCCCCCAGAGTCTGGACAAGTGTCGCGGATAACAAGAGCACCCCCCTGATGCCACGTTCCTTTGGATGACAGATGATGAAAACACCTTAAACCGTAAACCTGACGCGCTTGAAAGGGAACGCTCCTTGGAGTCACCCTTCAGTATTTGAATTGGTTCATGATTATGGCAACAACCAGTGAGTGTTTTTGGACCGTTGACAATATTTTTTGTGCTTTCATTTCACTCGGCTTTTGGGGAGGTCGGGCCTCTCCGAGAGGACCTCTCCGTGGTACCCTTCTCCGGGGTCGTTGCGCTCTCTCTCACTCTCTCTACCAGCTGGCCTCTGTCCTGCTCCCCAACCTCCAAACCTCCCCCTCTGCCCAAATCCCCAATCTATCCTCCATCTCTTGCTCCACTCCATCCGTCTTTCATTAAAGAGAGCAAACTCAATCGCAAAGCTAATAACCTAATCATGCACTGTACTCAAAGAGGGTGGAAGAGGATCACAGCCCGAGCAGAGATGTGTGTGTGTGTGTGCTATGTGTGTTATGCATGTGTGTGTGGGTCCTCATGAATATCTGCACTTTGACCGGGGCGTAGCTAAATGTGATTAGTGTGTGCATCAAAGCACTAATGCTCTTCTCTTTCACCTTGAACGTCTTTGAGCGTGACCCACTCGCTGCTGCTTCGATTTCAATATTCACATCCCATGCTTGACGACTTGAGTGATTGAATTATAACCACCGTAAAGAAATACATTATAACCACCATAGAGAGACACGAAGCTATCACGCTGAACAAGCCCATTGGACTCCTGCCAGCAAGATATCAATCTCTTAATATACTTATAATAGAAGAGTTAATGGCCTCGGAATGGACACATCCCGTGTTAGATAGAAGAGTTGTATGGCTGGGTCGATTAGGAATGTCTCCCAGGGCTGGGAATATGTACACTGCTTTACCCCATTACAGAAAGGTTAACTGCCTGTCAACGTTTTTTGAGCTGCAATGTGTGGAGGGGAAGTTAACGACGGAGCACAGTTGAAGTTCTTAAATATTCCCTCAGTGAATTAAATAGCAACAGTCAAGCAGTTTTCTAATATTTTCAGCCAATGAGCGAGCGGGGCTCAGTATGACATTACTTGGAACCTGGTTCCCAGGTGTTCTTGTCTCAAGAGAAACGAACGCATTCTGAGGGGTTCTTCAAAAGTGTGAAATTGGCGCGTGGGACTTCCGAGCATGGAAGTCGCAGGGATATCGGTTTCAGGCAGATGGGTTCAGTGGCAGGAGAGAGAGAGAGAGAGAGAGAGAGAGAGAGTTTTCATGTTTTCAGATATTGCTCTGTCAAATTCTTCGTCAAAAAAGTGATTTATACTCCAACTGTTTGTTGTTGTACCTCTTGTCATGCTCTTATTCTACTCGTTCCGAGAACTGGTGGACCAGTGAAGCAATGCAACTCACGATCTTCTCTCAGTCGTATTCTGCACTATTTTGCCTTGCAGACATATTCTTCTAGCGAAGCTGAAGAGGATCTCGACTCAAATTCCTGAACCATTAATGATGACTCGATAAATTAGTAATAATGTTTGAGACAAAGGAGCGACATGGGAGTAGTCAAGTGTTTAATAAACAATAGCTACTAAAGAGAGGAGCAAATAGTTTATTTGTTGTGTGTTATGGTGACATAAAACTAAAGGAGGCTTTTTATTTCCTGGCTGGATGTGACATCTGCACAGCTTAAGGTAGTCAGTGTGAACCGAGAATAATTGAGTATAAAGAGTACTGACAGATCCCTGTGCAATGCGAAGTAAAAGAGATAAAGCTGCAATCAGCAGCATTTCCTCACCCCACTTAGTTTTTGATTAAATTCTGTTTGGATTGAGTCTCATGGTTCTCATGCCTTTGGCTCTGCAGCAATGGCCAGCAGTCAAAGGACTGCATGAGAACCATGAAACTCAGTCAAAATAAAATGCTGCTCGCAGCTTTAGAAGTAAAATAAATA
>NC_136944.1:19673312-19700812 GCF_949987615.1 Pollachius pollachius | reverse complement strand
CAATATCACTGTGAAAATGCCTTTTTCATTTCATAAACACACTCTCCCCTCACAAACACACTCCTCAATCTCTTTTTTTAAACACACAAACCCACAAACGCACACATACGGTTCATACAAGAACAAATCCCTGAAAGAAAAATCATGTGCTACCTTCAGCTTTTCAAAACACTCCACATGCAGAACACATGTCACACATACCGTTAAAACACATGTTTATATTTCCTGCAGGACTTCCATAAAACTGTCAAGATGTTCCAAACGGCAGTTTATCACTGATAATTATAGAGTAATCATTGGTTAAAGGATCTAGCGGTTACCCCTTTTCCTCCTCTGCTCTTAGATGAGGTAGCACATGACTTTCAAATCAATCTGTATTGACACCAATATGCTTTAGAATGATGGAATCTTCTGGCCCAGAGCTGTTCTGTTAGATGTCCTGTGCCTCATGGTGAATATAGACTTTCTTGTTCCTCGGCCTTCGATTGAAACTGCTTTAGGCCTACTCCTGACATTGAATAATACTTCCTTTTGGACTTTTATAATGATTAAATACATTTTCTATTCAAACGTTTGGTCAAAAGTACTTCATTGCTTGATTTAATTTCACGACATCTGTATTGCGACCGCACTTCTCATTCAAAGACTAATGGTCCTCCATCTCTCTCTCTGTCTCCCTCCCTCTCGCTCCCTCATTAGTTAGCAGTTGGCTGTTCCTGGCTCTCAGGAAATCGCCATGCCGACACAAGGACGCTCACCGGAACAAACCAGACCAGACCTCAGTGTGTGGGAGGTCTGTCGACAAACATGCATGTTAGCACTCCACTGTTCATACCAAGCTGCTGGTCACACGCCTATGCAGAAGACACATACATGCATACATGCAGTACATACATAGACACAGTCAGGCCAATAATCAAAATGTATAGCTTTACTGAAAATGTGCATTTTTCATTGGCAATTGAATGCATACACTAAACTATAATCATCTAGATCTAGCATTCATGATGTCACACAAAAGAATCATACATCCACCCTCCTTTCCATTCTAAAAATCCCTCTCTGGTCCATTTCAAATCACAGAAGAAGACTGCGGCTGTTGTGTGGTACAAAGAATGACGGCGAACACAGTAGAAGACAGACAGAACGGTTTGGGGAAATAATCGAATTGCGATTGTATTTTAGTACGCAATTTTTTATTTTCAAAGTTCCTTATTTATTTATTTATTTTTGCAGCCTCGGCGATTTGCAAAATCGCGTTCTATTTCATTGCGATTGCACACCTTCTCAGCCCCAGTGAGAAGGTGCCTAATAATTAAACAGCAGACAGTATGACCAGAGCAGGCACCTGCTGCTGGCGAGCGCTGGGCCCAGCTGGGACATATATACAGTTTCTTCTCTCTTGAGACAAGTGCAGAACGCCCCCATTACAGAGCCACGTGGAGCTGAAGCCTGGACAGTTGCCACAGCTGCCAGGCTTGCCACACCCCCGCTGGCACACACACACACTGCACCGTGAAGCTAAGCAATCAGGCAGCCATCAAGGAGCGAGAGAGCGTTTGCGTGTGTGTGTGTGTGTGTGTGTGTGTGTGTGTGTATGATGAACCTCTATAATAGATGTCTATTAGAAAACAGACACAGGGCCTGTAAGCTCAGTATTTCTTCATTAAAAAATAATGAGTACTAAGTGGCATCTCAGACAAAAACAGACGCGCACACAAACAGATTCACACACAGAAACACACACAAGCATGTTCTTACATAAACACATCTACGGGAACACAATGGCATGTAGCTGCAAGGAGGAAATAGGGTTTGATAGGCCTGTTGTACCTTGGAGTGACAATTAGAGATCATCCAATCAGTCCAAAGTAGATTAATCTATTCAAATATTGACCCTGTGTGCTTGTGTGTTTGTTTGTTTGTGTGTGTAAGTGTGCCTGTTTGTATGTGGGAGCGCTCTTGTATGTGTGTTTGTGTGTGTGTGTGTGCGTGCGTGCGTGCGTGCGTGCGTGTGCGTGCATGCACACCCACATGTGTTTTTGCGCGTGAATCATGATTGAGCAGCCTGTATGAGGCGTATAGACAATGGTAAATTCGATCCAGTGGACAATGGCTCATGCCGAGGGAGGACAGCTCATCGCTTTTCCATCTTATCATCCCGACTAGTTTCTTGTGCACAGAGACGCACCACTGCGCCTGAGTGAAGGGCAGTTCCTGTCCCTCCCCTGTAGCGGTGATGAGAGTGGCCTTGTTTTAAAAACAGGGTGTGGCCATCCATCTGGGAGCCAAGGTCTTTCAAACCCATTTTAAATCATGAACGCAACATGTTGAGGTTAAAGTACTTAGTAGTGGCAGTAAAACCGGTTTAGTCAACATTCATTATGTTGCCGTTGCGAAAACAATCAGAGGAAATGGAAGGGGAGGACAGAGGACTGACGTGACATGACTACTACGGTGGATTGTGTGCTGCACATTTGAACTGGAGGTTTGTCATTTCACCAACACCTCCATCTATCAAAGTATTGATTTCTCTACAAAAAAGACAAAAAAGAGACGAACGTATTAGTATAGCCACATCTGACATCGAGCGTTTACCACTTAAATCTGTTTCTTTACTCGTTGGTCCTACAGTGTGAAAGCCTCTGTGCACAAGCCAACACCAGCTCCTCCATATTTGGTGTGGGTCGCACTGCAACACTGCAGTAGAAATGCACTGCAACGTTGGCCCCTGATTTCACAACTGGCATCTTTTGTAGTCTAAATGCCAAGTCAATTAGAGGCAAATGGGCCTTGCACTGTTTCGGCAACAGAAGAAAAGGGTTTAGTAAAATGTCATCCTTTTCGGGATGGGCAACAAGAAACATTTTGATCATCAACATCTGGCATAGATTGCACAATATAATTATGTTGTGTTTAAATTTCAGTTGAGGTCGAAGGTTTAGTTTGATCCGTAATCAAATGTCAAGTGTATCTCTCAAGGGGCGATGACTGTTAGATTGTGAATCACAATAGCCTCCCGCTTTGGTTTCCATTAGCAGGATAGTTTGATACTTAGTTTCTTCTGAAACATAAAGAGGTACAATCATAAATAATTGAAATATTGACTCAGCAGTCAAACAACCACCCACCCACGCATACACAAAACATACATACACACCCACACACGCACACACAGCTCCTGTGTGTAGCAGAGCTGTTCTGTTGCCTAGTTACCAGGTAAGAGTTGGATGTAAGAGCATCCCAGCATCTTAGAAAATCCCAGTGTCCCACGCAAACACACAGTGCCTCTCTCTCTCTCTCTCTCGCTCTCTCTCTCTCTCTCTCTCTCTCTCTCTCTCTCTCTCTCTCTTCTCTCTCTCGCTCAGTCACTTCCGCTTTCCCTCAGCTCTAGCACACACGACATGGATAAAGACCATCATGTATGCATGGATGCATTTGTGGCTTTTCAAAAGGCACACTTAAACTGTATCCGTGCACTTAAAGCATAAACTACACACCATTCAACATCATCGCCATGAACACACACCAGTTCACACACACACACACAAGTTCACACACAAGTTCACACACACACACACACACACACACACACGGACACTCACACCTCTACCAAGCCTCTAGCGCCATAGATTGCCAACCTTGAGTCAAAACTAGGCCAATAAAGCACTTATCCCCTCTCGACCTTCAACGGAAATGTAATAGATGTTGTGGTAATCTTCCAGCCACTTCTAGCTAGTCAACAGCATAGGCTTCCCCTTTGTCTGAATGTGTGTTCACTTAGTAACATTGGTCACACAACTTGAAGATGAAGCCATTTTAAACACCATTGATGAAAATAAATTGTTTATTGTTATAATTTCTTTTTTTTCTTTTGAGTCCATTTAATTGTCCCTGGTATGGATATGGACATAATCATATACATTTGCCGATATAACCAAATGTTGAGTTTTTTTATTAATTTGGTTCAACATTTGTTAGTATTATAATGTAAATGGCTTCTCATCTTTGAGCCCAGTCGAAGAAGAGAGTGAGAGATAAATGGTACACATACACACACACACACACGCACACGCACACATACACACACACACACACACACACACACACACACACACACACACACACAAACAAACACAAACACAACAAAACATTTGCTTAGCTAACACCTTCATCCAAAACTACTTACAACAAGGGCATTCAACCGTGGAGATACAACCCCACAAATTGCAAGAATCATGTGAGTACATAAATTCATTATTTAATCAAACTGCTTCAAGTGCTACATTTTAGAGACAATGGGGTGATTTTCTGACACGTGAACACAAACAGAGGTTAACATTTCTATAATATTTGACACTAAGTCTTTCTGAAGGCCAAACCCGGGAGGTTGGCGCAGAGCTAAGCAGAGGTAGAGAGCAGGAGAGAAAGAGGTTTGTTGATGCATCTGCAAGTGTTGGCCCGATCACATGTATTACTCCACTGTTGGAAAGCCATCTTCAAACACAATACGAAATCAGAGACTCACATACACGCACACACAAACACCAATCGCTGAAACAAACATATGTACACACACACACACACAAACACTGTTTGGTTCTTTAAGACATATATCCAGGGTGCGATTTGCCGGTGGGGATGGTGGGGATTATCCCCCCCTCTGGTTTACATGTCCTACCCTCTGCTGAATTATTTTTATCCTCGGTGGGGATAAAAATTATCCCCCCCACCCAAAGTATTTTCACAATTACATCGTAATAATTAACAACCAAAATACACAGGGTCCGTCTTCATTTTGAAACATTTTAAAATGTTTCTCAAAATTATCCCCCCCTCTGGTTTTTTCACAAATCGCACCCTGCATATATCGCTATTGGTTCAGCTTTAACAATGCACAGAATAATCCAGACCGGCATTAGGTGACTCTAACAAGCATATCACCAAGAACCTAACAAGCATATCACCAAGAATATTTGATAATTCTTTCTCTGCCGGAAAAGGAGAAAGTCTGACAATTTTCATACGCTAAACTAGTCGTCAATTTATGGTTGCCGCATTCTTAGATAATCCAGCACTTTGGTGCTTCAAACGGTGCTACAGAAGATCAACGCATGAAATGACATTGATGTGGTATAAACTGTATGCGGTGTTGTTGACTATTTGTGTATTTGATTAGAAACACCAGGGAATTCTAGACAGAGACATAGCAACAAATACACTGGAAGAGAAGGGCTGAGCTCCATCCCTTGCTCACAGACTTTGAAATAACAAACACACACGCACCCAACCACACACACACACACACACACACACACACACACACACACACACACACACACACACACGCACACACAAAAAGTCAGAGTGCTATGTGTATTGCCATGACAACCTCATCCTTGCTTCCTGGAGATGGTCTCTACCAATGTTTTATTTATTCATCTCATCACTGCATTACTGTGCCTTTCTGAAACACCATGACACAGCCACACAGCCACACAGCCACACACACACACACACACACACACACACACACACACACACACAGACTAAGTGATATACACAGAAAAGTGCATGTGCGTGCACAACTGCGAGCTTGCTTGTGTGCAGTGCAAACACACACACAGGCATAAAAATGCTCAGGACACAACCAGAGACACACATGTACCAGTGGGTGTAAACAGACGTGTTTACGTGGAGGGTAACTTGGCCGTGCAAGGCTAAACTTTGGGTTTCCTGGGTGATGGAGGTGATGGTTCCAAACATGGCCGACTGACCATCGGCCTGCCCTGTGTTTGTATTGATTGTGGTTGTCTAGGGTTTTTGAGAATCTTCGGTTTTCAAACAGACATTACAGACAGCGTTCACCCAAACACTCAAGCATCTTTTTTTCCACACCAACAGACCCTCACAAAAACATACACATTCACACACACAAGCAGATCCAAAGGACGGCTAACAAAAGCCTACACAAGACTAGACTACTCTGGAGCCTTTCTAAGCCGAATGTGTGTGTGTACACCCTCTGATTATCTTTCAGGCACACAGACACGACCGCATGCAGGCACGCACACATATCCACAAGATGAAAGCTGTGTATGTACACGACCAAGCTCATTAGATACAGCAGTGAATCTACTTAACAGCAAAGGCAACACGGCAATCTGGCCTAAAAGCATAAATTAATATCAGAAACAAAAATGAGAGCATCGGGACGGACGGAGCAAGAGAGACAGAGAGACGGACACAGATGAATGGATGAAGGACAGACACGCAGACAGACCAAAGAAAGGGAAAAGATAGGGAAGGACAAATGGATAGATGGAAAAAGTTAGCATCCCATCAGCTAACAAACTGATGGGAGAGATAAACCGAGTGGCAAATGCACAGACAGACAGACTAACCGAAAGACAGAGGGGGAGAGGAAGATAACCAACAGAGGCTATAAAAGATGAAGAAGCCCACAACTTGTTATCTACCTCAACCCCTGTCCCTTCTCTTGTTTGTTGTTTGTTCACACCATTTAACAAAAAGTGGGAGTGACAATGGGTGCGGCATTTGTGTGTGTACTTGTTAACGACTGGGAACAAGCGATGCAAGGATTCGCACCAAATCTGGAGGGAATGTTAGTCAGGGCTGATGATTAGCTGTTCAATCATTTAAGCTATTTTTTATAAGCCAAAAGCAATGGCTGTGGCATATCACCTGAATTGACATTGCTAGCACCCCGAAATTTAATGTGAACTTGGCCTTGAACTCGGGGAGGGTTGATTCGCTTCCCACACCAATTTGCTAAAAGAGCAGACACCAACACCAGCAAATTTGGTGCAAAGGTTGGTTATAGGCTGAGGTAGAAGAAATACTAGTCAAATGCGATGCAGACAAGCCCTGTCTACTTCTCATTTGGCGGGACCGTACTCTAGAGTAAGTGCTGAGGTGTCCAATAAAAAGCGTGTGGCTGAGCAGTTTTTGTTTGTTTGGCAAATGGGAATAGTCCCCGCATTGATCAGCACGTCATTCTTTTGACTAATGTGTAGTGGTCCGTCTTAATTTAGTCTTCTCCCCGTCTAGACTAGACATATTGTGTAATAATAACATCATAAACCAAAGTGACAGACGTGATCCTCTCTTAGTACTGGAGCATAGAGGAGAATCTGTGTGCTTTTTGTGCAGACGAGAAAGGCACTTCACTGCAACACCTCAGAGAAAATGGAAGGCAGAGCAGAGAGTGAGAGAGGGTAGGGGAGTGAGAGAGAGAGAGAGAGAGAGAGAGAGAGAGAGAGAGCGAGAGAGACGGAGAGGGAGGAGAGAGAGCCTACTTTGAACTGAAAGCAGTACACTTTGTCCGATTGTCAGATCTTGGCTCTGTGTAAACTCATGCTTTTTCCCTGCAGAACCAATTGGACTTAAATTGCGGCATTTTACGCACTCACTACTCTTTCTGAACTCAGGATTATATATCCATTATCTATCTATCCATCTACCAGCTTGCTGGACTTAGTGCGACAATAATGAATACCGGCCGGGAGACACAGTCACAAGCACATGCCAGAGAAACCAATGCCGAGCGATAAAAGACAGAGAGAGCCAGAGATAGAAACAAAAAGATGGTGAGACAAGGGGCAAGGGAAAGAGATGATAGGGGAACGAGGAGCCGGTGATGCCACTCCTTGTATAGTGTATCTGTGACAGGAATGACAGTCTAGTTTGTTTTTTACGACTGAACTGCGGGGGTGGTAGTTTGGCAAGAGAATTTCTCCGCCGGTACCCTCAACCATGATGAGTAGCCATGGAAACAGCAGTGGTTGCAACGAAAAAATGGACACGCTTACTTGCACGCAAACACACAGCTACACTGGAGCAGGGCCGCTGGTTGTGAGTCTGACACTCTCCTAGAGGTGTGTGTGTGTGTGTGTGCGTGTGTGTGTGTGTGTGTGTGTGTGCTAGGGCTGGGTAAAAAGATCGATTTAATCGATTTTGGATCAATTTCATTTAAATTTTGCAATATCGATTCATAGGGCATGAGATCTATATTTTTTTTAAAGTTTTTTTTTAGTTTTGTTACCATTATTATATTTTTTGCACTTTAATAAAGAATGTCTTAATGCAATTTGCAGTGATGGAATGTTGTAGTTCAAGTACACTTTCACTTGCAATTCCTTTCTGATTTCAAAATTGCACTTTTGAGACTTGAGACAGTTTTGTTCACAGCTCAAGTTTAAACTGTCCAATTTACAAGTTTGCACTTAAAACCTGTTGTTTATGGTGAAGAGAAAGAATAAAGTACATTTGTATTTTGTAACACAGTTGAGCCATTTTCATTATTTAAGAGCAGATTGAATCGAATCGAATCGTGATTAATCGATTCAGAACCTTATGAATCGAAATCGAATCGATTTAGGAAATTGGCCACGATACCCAGCCCTAGTGTGTGTGTGTGTGTGTGTGTGTGTGTGTGTGTGTGTGTGTGTGTGTGTGTTCGTTTGGAGGAGAGTGCAGGTGTGCTGACCTCACTCAGTAACCTTTGAAGAAAGGATTTGTCACGCTCCCCTAACGCATGAACATGAAACACATGACTAAATACATCAAAATAACTAACTTTGCGGTGATTTCCTACCATTCTTCAAATAATGAACTATCAGGTGTGTATGCCTGGAGTTATCATGGCATTGCTATCGAATTACTGTTGTGCTTCGATCACAAAACTAACATTGGTTCCAATTGTGTGTTGAGCTTGTTGTTGAGCTTGTTGTGGAGATCCCCAAGAGATGACATGTTCCCTCAGCCCGCTGCGCACTACGTGTCACCCCGGCCATGCAGAGCAGAACAGCCAGCTCAGAGCTCGTCACGGGGCTATATCCAGGTTCTCCACTGACTCCAGAGTTTGGCTTGTAGGGTCATGGTTTGTGTTTGTCATGATTGACCGACTAAACAAATACACACGCACATGCAGTCTCAGAGCAAGGGCACACACTCATTCACAGTGAAAAACAAATCGGTTCTCACACACACATACACACACATACACACACACACACACACACACACACACACACACACACACACACACACACACACACAAAACCCCAACGTAAACACACTCACATGAACATAAACACACACACACAAAAACACACTTGATGTTCAGCATCAGCGACCAATAGATGTACCGATACAGCATAAAACTGTGCATAGAAATTACCAATAGTTCGATCCTTACAAACCCCACAGAAGATGTGGACACACAGATGCTGGCAGATACACACACTCACGCCATCCCTAGATTTTGCGTTATTTACGTGCAACGTCCCTCAATCTTTGATTATCAAGAACACAGTCCAAACACAATAAACCACAATATGACCCCCCCCCCCAACACACACACACACACACACACACACACACACACACACACACACACACACACACACACACACACACACAGAGAATACACACACGGCTGTACACAAAACACCACATACACCAAACTACGAAACATTCACACACACACACTGACACTAACACAGACACGCAAACACACACTGACACAAAAATGTACATACACACACACACACACACACACACAGACTGGCACACACACAAACACTCACACATACACACACACACTGGGACTAACACAGACACGCAAACACACACTCACACAAACATATACATACACACACACACACAGACTGACACACACAAACAATTACACATACGCACACACACTGGAACTAACACAGACACGCAAACACACACTCACACAAACATATACATACATACATACACACAGACACACAGACTGACACACACACACACACACACACACACACACTCACACACAGAAAAGTACAAAGATCGATCAATGTAAGTACATTGTTACTACAGACACTCATCAGGCCATACTTATGGTGGGAGGGAACGTTCTTCTGAGTGCAGGGTGACTAATGTAGACAGACAGGGCCAGCACTGCCGCCACTTACACATGTGATGGATTCACCGCGCAGGCCACTAGCTGCAGACTAATCAACCCTCATCACAACAACACACACAGACAAACGGACACACACAGACTCACACACACACACACACACAAACACACAGAGATGGTCACACACAAATGCACACACATACATCAAACAGCGACACACACACACACACACAGACACAGACTGACACGCACGCACGCACACACGCACGCACACACACACACACACACACACACACACACACACACACACACACACACACACACACACACACACACACACACACACACACACACACACACACATACTTCAGCTGCCTCTGCCTATCAAAGCTTTGAGGAGAGTAACAGTGGGTGAGGATAAGGTGGGAAAACAAGGACCTCCAAGCATTCCAACTAAGCATCTGACATAACATTGTTTTGGTTTTGGATAAACAATTAAAAACAACACATCTATGGAACCAAAACTCATCAATAAACAAAAGATTATAGTGTTTTAATAACTGTTGAATTTCCTGAAACTGGTAGTTCTGCTCGGCTAAGGCAGAGCTCTTGTCCCAGGGTCATCTTGCTGACGGCCGTTCTTCATGCTAAGGACAATGGAGGAAGGCTTAAGATGTAAAAACCTAGCCACCATACAGACAGTCAAGTTTGCGTTTTGCAATGAACATCAGTCTGGCCTCGGATAGGCAGCAATTGATCTCCACATATGGGCAAGGCCTTACGTTGTTTAAAAACCTCAAGCCAATCTGATTAAATAAATAGGTGTCGCTCTTGCCAAATCTTGTTGGAAGTAAAGCAACAATCCCAAATTTCTAATCAACTTCTGACATCGTTCTACACTTTTTTATACAAAATCTTCCCTCATGTGAGATGGGGTGAAATGAATGAATGAAACCCTGTTCGACTTTCATGAGAAAAACAAGTCTAGTGTATACAACTAACAACCTACTTGGAAGTAGCCACCTGATTCATCACTATTAAAGATAGATATTTGCTGAAAACACACACATACACACACAAACACATACACACACGCGCAAAAAGCATGTGCTGCGCTTTTAAATAATATTACACTCAAATTACATTTGATTGATACCTAGGTCCCTACCTTGTGTGCGCTTGTCCATGTAGGTGTGTTTGTGTGATGTTTAACAGAACCACCAACTTCCTGACTTTACTGCGTGGTGTCGCTAAATACCAAAGAATTATAATGTTTACACAGATCACCACAGACCACCAACCCTGAAATGTTTACACAGTGCGTTCTGAGTGTATACATACAAATAACACAAACACACACACACCATACAACCACACTCTCAGATCTGATAGCACGCAAACAGAAGCAAACACACTCCAACACAGAAACACACACACACACACACACACACACAGTTCCAATAGGACAGATGAGAAGGGAACCAGAGCTAGGTAAGGGATATTGCAGGCGGTGTATCGGTGGATTATGTAGCAAATGTAGCGTAGCATCCCTTCACCACTCATGTTAATGGGTGGGTCTGGTCCCCATAGCCCCCAGTGCCAGTGTGTGTCTAGTCGAATTTCTCCAAACGCCATACATCAAGTAAATAGAAACAGACCTGGAAAATAAACTGGATCTATTTGCAAGTCCCGCTTGTACCGGGGGGGAGGATGGGGGTGTCGAAGGGGGAGTAAACTAAGCGAGTGTGGATGTTTTCTTTCCTGTGTGAGAACAAAGACTAATGATAGGGGCCCGGTAAAGGTTTGGAGCCTTGGTTCCGCATGGTACTTTGAATAAAAGTAATCCACCAAGTGCTGTATTGTATGCAAATATAAACAAGGATGAGCGAGAATGAGGGAGGGAGGGAGGGAGGTATAAGGAGAGAGAGAGAGAGAGAGAGAGTGAGAGAGAGAGAGAGAGAGAGAGAGAGAGAGAGAGAGAGAGAGAGAGAGAGAGAGAGAGAGAGAGAGACAAACAGAGAGAGACCGACAGACAAAGTGAGAGAAGATGAGGAATAGAGAGGGAGAGAGAGGACTACAGAGAGCCAGATAGGGATAGAGGAAAAGAGAGCGACAGAGAGCGAGACAGAGAGAATGTAAGCACATATTTTCTGGTTGATCAGCTAAGAGGGCTATGGGGAAGGACAAAAAGTAGCATGTGTTTAAATTGTCAAGCTCTGAGTGACACATAATCTCATAGTCTGCAAGGCTCTGACGTTCCTATCGTTAGGAAGTTCAATGATCCCAATTACACTGCAAAGTCATGAAACAAAGCCTGACTAAAAGACAACTTGAAAAGGCAGAGATTACTCTGTAAAACAACCGTACGCCGTGGGGGAGACTCCTCCAACTTCTTCTCGCTGGAGCGTTGGACCAATTGTATGTTCATGGATGCAACAAAAGGAGTTATTTGGGCTGCTCTGTAACATCGTGCACCTATCGAAAGACTAAATGCCCAAAATATTCACTTCATCTGAAATACAAACCTTTTTAAGTGGGCGTACCGTTGGGAGAATGATTCAATTTGAAAGTAAGGAACAGATGTACTTCTACTGGTCTCCTGTGTTCACTCACGTCATCATATCCCATCGTCAAGGATACGCCAATGACGTTTAAAACATAAAGGTAGCAAGAGCAAAGAGCAAAATATGTGACACTATTAAGTGTTGTGTAATGGCATGCATGTATATTTAAATGTAAATATATATGACTTTGTAAAAGCTAAGATAACTAAAAACACCAACCAAACAATAATTGTGTGCATGGCATAGACTTCTGAACTACATGCTGCATTTGAGTGCCCAGACCTTTTTATCCCACTTTATTGAATTATACTTTTGTTACGCATTTCGGCCATCCATCAAACTGCCCTGCAGTTGCGGATTATTGAATTTCATTTAAATTTCGTAAAAGTAAAGTCATAAAGTAAAAATCCGCTCTAAATCAATTGTCAATCCAACTCAAGTGAAAATAAGCCACGTCATAGCATTACCAAGCAGCTCCTACTTTAGTATATTTTTTATTACACACAGTCCATGTTATACCGATATACCATCAGTTCTACAACAGGAGCATCCAAACCCACCAACCAATCTACTCATTAAGTCCAGTGGAACATGTTGTACTGATTCACGGATGAATTGAAGGATTTTATCCAAGCTACGTTCAATTTTGAAATAAATCAGCCACCGACAACGTACAACAGCTCGCACATAGATTCAGGCAAAAGAGATGTGTTTTTCCCCCTAGAAAAACATTGAATTCCTATCTCAGACGAGCTCCTAATGAAGTGTAATGGTGAGCATGTGAGACTGGCGCCTCGCTCATTTACAGCCCTGTGTACACAGTGTCCTTCCACTCCCCTAACCACTGATGCTGTTGTCTCCCTGAGAGGAAGGCCCATAATGGGGTGAAGGCATTGGTAATGGATGCAGATGGAGACGGACACACTCAGAAGCAAGGGCATCAGTACTGCTAGTTCCCAGAAAGCGGAAGGGTGAGTCTGGGTTTTATACAGTACAAAGCTGCAAAGTGCCTGATCTTCTTGCACTTGTGTGGTATGTTACATCAAAATAGTAAGGATCAGTGTTCAAAGTAAGTGAAATTGATTTAATATGCATCATCCTCTCTCCCGGGAACTGACCTGATTCATAGGAGAGAAACATAATGGCTTCAATATAATTTCCTTAGAAGGACATTATGGCCTCAGATGGAAGAAAGGAATGAACCATTGACCTCTGTCTCATTGCTTTTGCATTTTAAACCTCAATGATGGACTAGGTCAGTCCTTATACAGCCATGTCTTGTACATCTCACTGAAGATGGCTTCAAACAACAGGTGAAAAACTGGACTGTGAAAACTTAATATATAGTTAATATAAATACACTAGATTGACTACATTGCATTTTTTTTTACCTTACCCAACCTGTAATTAGGATGTATATTATAAACCCCTCAAAAAAAGGTTAATAGTCTAACTGTATGGTTCAAACTTCTACAAAGCACTATTCTGAACAGCCGAGGAACAGGAGCGCTGGACTGTGTAAGTAAAGGGAAACTCATACTGGCTTAACGGATCCAATAAACCAGTGTCATTCAGCGGTATGCATGGCTTAGATACAGACACAGCCAGGCCTCACCTCGTGTGCCCCACAAAATGCACTCCAAATCCACAGAACCACAACCACTCTCCCCCTCCTTATTGGGTGAGGCTTGCCGCCACTTAATCGCGGCGTGAAGGGACATGCCAGAGAGCCTCACCGTGTTTCGGGGGGCAGCAGACAGCTTATGTAAAGGATATGGGTTACAGACCATGCGGAGGCACCAGCTGCGGGGCCTTGTCGTCTGCTTGACGCAGAAGAAGACCACCGGAGCCAGACCCGGGTACAGCTGCAGCTCCTCCTCTTCCGAAGTGCAGTCCGGGTCTCGGACCGGAGCCCTGATGCGCGCCCCGAAACCCGATGCCGACCCGGGTCCAGACCCCGACCCGGATCCGGGTGCACCGCTCGACCCGACATCGGCTCCCCGGTCCTCCTCCTCTTCCTCCTCCCCCTCCTCCTCCTCCTCCCTGCCCTCGGGGCTGCTCGGACTCCTCTCTCCCGCCGCTCCGCCGTCTACTCTCCTGCTACTCCTCCTTCTCTTCCTCCTCCTCCAGCCCCCGCTCCCTTCCTCCTCCTCCTCTTCCTCCTCTTCTTCTTCTTCTTGGTCCTCATACAGACCTCCTCCTCCTCCTCCTCCTCCTCCTCCTCCTCCCGGGTCCTCAGGGTGGCCTAGGTCATCCCCGTCCAGGCAGAGCATCGGTATGGTGACCCTCACCTCCCCTTGTGGCGGCCCCTGGTCCGGGTCCCGGTCCGGCCCCGGACCCCCGCCGTCATCTGGGTCCCAGGGGCGTCCAGGACGGTGGTGGAAGCACGCTCTCCCCTCGCCATCAGTCATGATAGGGCATCAGGCAGAGCCACTCTGGGTAGGGAGGGAGAGAGAGAGGTAAGTGGGGCTGGGTGGGTGGGTGGGTGGGTGAGGGGTGCAGTCTGACAGGTATACGAGAGACCGTGGAGATGAGAGCGGGAGATAAGACTGAGGAGCGAGGGGAAGAGAAACGGGAATGAGACAGTGAGTGAATGGAAATGGAGACAGTGTTTTATACGGGCTGGAGAGGGAGGAGGAAGATAGACCGCAACAAAAAGGAAAGGCTGAGTGGACTGATCAGAGGGAAATGGTAGATGGAAGGTAACGGCATTAGGAGGACAAAGACTGGGGTCGTTATAGCCTACATGATGGGGTTTGGAGTAAGCAAAAAAGGAGCAAACATGGAAGAGTGCCAAATCAACCAATAAAGCGAAACAATTCTCCTTATTCTAACGACTAGCACTCAAGACATTCCATGAACAGCCGCTGATCTCTCTCTCTCTCTCCCTCTCCCTCCCCCTCCTCTCTCTCTCTCTCTCTCTCTCTCTCTCTCTCTCTCTCTCTCTCTCTCTCTCTCTCTCTCTCTCTCTCTCTCTGTTGCTATGTGATTGAACAGATGGACTCCGCGCTGGTCTACCGGAGCACATTCTATTATAGCGCAAAAGACAAAACATTAGTTGGAACCAAATTATAGTAGAACAAATAAGTCAATAAAGCATACGTTGTATGTAATGTTCAACGCGCAAAAATGGTTTTCCTATCACTGTGGTCCCCGTCTGCCTTTGTGAGGAAAAGCGCATCTCACGCGCAATACAGCGACCTCGTTACCAAAAACCGCAACCTAAAAAGTACTTCGGTAACATCGAAATACTTTCTTCCACAAACCCAGTAGAACACTATTTCGATTGGAGAAGAGAATAGGTAAATTACCTGTGGTTTTATTTAATTATTTCTAACAAAGAAAACAGCCTACTTTTCATTGTTCTTTCAAGCCAGTTTAAGATATAAAACAAAGCACATAGCTTAATCCAACAACAACAGACAATACCTGGGAGAGACGGAATGAGAAGTTCCCATACGCATGCTCCGTGACTTGGCGTTTGGCTCGCGCACCAATCGTTCACTTCAACTCAAGCCTTCCCTCTCCTTGCGGTTCTCTCCAAGACCCGTTCCTCTCCACGTATCCAACAATTGCGCCAAATTTCCCTTTTTGTCCTCCGCTTTCCTCGATAAAATATAATCCGCAAGTTTACTAATTAAGAGGAGGTTTAAAAAGAAAAAACGAGATCAATTTCAAGTTGTTCCTTTTTTTCTGGTAGGTTTAATGGAAGTATCCATCCTTCGGAGGCGTTGGTTGCGCTGCCAGTGGATGCGCGCGGTAGGTTTGGACCGTGTAGGCTCGAGCTCCGAGATGATCTGACACTGCAAACTTCGCCAAGAGCGCGAGCTGTGACACGTGACGCCCAGTTGGAGACGTAGAGGCTCCCAGAGTAGACCCCCCCCACACACTCACACACACACGCACACGCACACGCGCACACACACACACACACACGCACACACACACACACACAGGCAGGAGCGCGCGCAAACAAGGAACATTTTGCATCACCATCCGAGGATTATGCTGGATGTAATAAAATATATATTACGTCTTGTACTCACTGCAGTCACGTAATAGTGGGTAAGGAAAAGCAATGGCCATATACTGCTAAAGAAAATATGCAGGCCTACCTTTATACATCCATGTAAAGACATTATTCTAGTTCTGCCATAGATTAAAAATGATGTGTGTCAAGGTCAAGAATTTATGAAAACTTTGGTTGATCCTATCCCTGGTTGACCAACCAAATATTTAAACTGAATGTAGTAATAAATGCGTGATACATTGCTGTGTCTGCTTGAGTGTCTGTGTGCGTGCGTGTGTGGGTGTTTGGGTGGGTTTGGGAGTGTGTTTGTGTGTGCACGTGTAGGCATGTGTGTGTACACGTGCGTGTGTATGCGTGAGCGTCTGTGTGCTTGCGTGTGTGGGTGTAGGTGCGGGTGTGAATGTGAATGTGCGTGTAGATGTGTGTGTGTGTGTGTGTGTGTGTGTGTGTGTGTGTGTGTGTGTGTGTGTGTGTGTGCGTGTGCGTGAGTGTGTGTGTGTGCATGCGTGTGCGTGAGTGTGTGCGTGCGTGCGTGTGTGGGTGTGGTGCGTGTAGGTGTGAATGTGTGTGTGTGTAGGCATGTGCGGGTGTGTGTGCGAGTGTCTGTGTGCGTGCGTGCGGGTGTTTGTGTGTGCGTGGGTATTCGTGCAGGTGTGTGTGTATGTTTAGGCATGTGTGTACGTGTAGGCATGTGTGCGTGCGTGCGTGTGCGTGCGTGTAGGTGTGTGCGTGAGGCGCTCTGACTGTGAGCCCGTGGACGATAGGGTGGGGGTAGCGGAGCGAGCGTGCTGCCGTGGGTTTGGCAGAGCGCGCAGCCCTGGGCACGGAGCTGCCATGGCCCACGCTGATCCGCCGTGCTGACATCAACACGATCCGATGGGTAAAAACTAGGAAAATGACATTAATTGCCCCCCGGGAGCAGAACATTCAAGCTAGGAAAACCAAAAACCTCATCTCATTGTTTTCATTTCTTAACCAGGAACTTATGTATCACAGCTGTGCTTCCGCCCTGCTATTTAGCATCCGCTACTTACGCATGTGGGTTCAGGAAAATGTATATAATGCTTTTGCATGCTCTGTGTGTGTGTGTGTGTGTCTTTGTGAGTGCATGTGTGCGTGTGTGGGTGTCGTCCCTACAGCTCCCTGCCCTGGGAAGAGGTGGGAACAGGTGATATTGGCCCCTAGCTTGGCCAATGAGAGATAATGTAGATGTAGATAAATGGCCTTGAAATAAAGATATAGGAGATATAGCAAATGAAGGCGATGTCTCCTATTTTACTACAAAGTTCCGCCACAGCAGAGGTTTTTCAAAACACTTGTTTGTTTGTTGACTACTACGAAGTTAATAGTATCGGAAGCTGCTGTTTATAGACCACAATAAAAGTGCAGCAACACTCCTGAGGGAAAACAGAATGTACAGCAGAGACCCAAAGGTCCATCAGAAGACTCTCACCTGATCACGGACCCAGCGCTGAATCAATCAGCACCACGAGCTAAAGGCTTCCCGCATCATCACGGCCGCCATTAGGACGCCACGCGCCGTTAGCCACGGAGATAGTTTAGCGCGGTGAAAATTAATTACGTTAATGAGGGATTTGTTGAAATTAGAAAGCATGATATAAACCAAAGGGATTAACATTAGAAGTTAAGGGTTCAGTAGTGAATGGTCTTATCGGCTGTTTAAGTTTAAATCCCATTTGTTCTCGTCAAAGCACAGGGGCTCAGAGCTAAGATTATATGAAACAAGATAAACATATTGTCTGGTTAAAGAGCTAAAGTGAAATGTGTAGGGTGGATAACAAAGTATTTGAGCTCTATGCCTCTTCTAATCATTTTCCCCGATATGCAATCACTGAAAAAGATATTACCTAATGCAGTTTTGGTCGTGTAGACTTAATGCCATAACTACGTTAGAGTGTGTATGTAGCTGAATTAACAATGCTATCTTTCTCTTTCTCTCCGTACATCCTATGTCTATCTACCTCTATCTATGTATCTATGTATGTATCTATCCATCCATACATCAATCCCTACATCTATCAATCTAGGCCCATGTGGTCTCTGTGTGGATTTTATTCAGCAATTTGAAAATTTCAAAGATGTACCTTCATTTGCTTACCATCTAGCCTTGGCTCAAAGATGGCTCCCATGTGGCTCTACTGTCGGCTTCTGTTTCATTCCCTCCTAAGCTGTTTGTTCAGAGCAAAGAAGCCTTGAGTGAATTTGCTCAAAGCAACACCAACAACTTTTTCCCCCCGACAGCCAGATTCTGCATATTTCATGGAAAAGTCTTCTAATTAAACTGATAACGTTATGGAACATTGTTTATACTGCCATTACAATTTGCTGTGCCCTTTTACAACTTCCTTTCTAAATTATATCACACAAACTTGCCTTTGCAAATAAGCTTATATTTGGCTTTATTTTCTCAGCTGCCATCTTGAATTGCATTCTTTTTTTTACACAGTGGTTTTGTTGCCAGTTCCTCTAGTTACTGAGTAGTTCTAGCTCTAGTTCTGCCTGCAACATTGCTTTTACCATATCATTGGCATCAAGCTTTTAATGGCACATTGAAGTGTGTAGTTTTTAAGAAAATCATGAACTTTGCAGAGATTTGGGTTTGTGAAATCAGCTGAGATCCCGGGTTTAAATTCAAGGTATGATTTACAAACTAACAGACAACAAACTACCACAATGTTAGACAAACGATGGCCTTGCTAGCCAAAGATTAAAAAAATATATAGTTATGGAATACAATCTGACAAAACACATTCCAGAATCCCCAGGAATCTTCCCCAGCTTGATTTGAATTCATGCCGTTGTGTACCATTATGTGTTCATTATGTGTACCCTTGAGGCGTGGTCTGATATGGGATGGTAATATATTTAAATGAATAGCATACAGCCCATAGATCACCCTATACGGTAACTAATCTGGATCAATACATTCTTGCATAATGAGCAGATAATCAATAGGAGGTCATTGGCTGTGCTCTGTCCCTCTGTTGGCAGTGTTAACTTAACCACAGCACACCCCACCCATCATCACCTACCTCAGGGAATCTGAGGTAGGTCACACGTACCTCTTAGACACATTCATGGCGTTGCACACGCAAATTTACACACACAAACACACAAATGTATGTGACATAGAAATATATCATCTTAAAACACGTGTGTTGCCTCAGCTGTGTGTGTGTGTGTGTGACATACATAAATGCATGCATAGACGCGGACCTTTACAGTGGATAAATGGAACAAAGCTATACACAGCGATATTAACGTCCAATATTGTGCTCACTGGGCGTGTTTTCTTTCATTCTGTGCGCCGACCCAGTTTCATTAATGTTAAACCCAATTACTGCTGTTCAGCTATTCTGTTTCAACAACAGCCATGTCGCAACAGATCCTCTGTTCCCATCCTCTAAAGCAGTTAACGATCACACTTTAGTCTAACAGAGGGCGTCTATGTTGTTTTATGGAATCAACCTGTAAAGGGATAGCAGTTATTATTCTGTTCTCTCAATATCTCCTCCTCCATCCCTCCAAGCCTCCTCAATATCTCAATCTCTCTCCGTCTTGTTGCGTAACCTCAATGCTGACGAACCACAGAAAGGAGGGAATCCTTGTCTTCATGCTAAGGGTTTTCCCAAGTAGTGTGTGTGTGTGTGTGTGTGTGTGTGTGTGTGTGTGTGTGTGTGTGTGTGTGTGTGTGTGTGTGTGGGTAGGGGGGTAGGTGGGTGTGTGTGTGTGTGTGTGTGTGTGTGTGTGAGTGAGTGCATGCATAGTTCCATGTGGACGCCATTGAAATATGCAGAGGTAAATGTATTATTGAAATCTAGATATTCAAGAAGAGGCATAGATAGAAAGACCAACAAAGTGATGGAGAGGCATGGAGCGATAGTGAGGGAGGGAGGGGGGGGAAGGGAAGGGAGGAGTGAGTGAGCCACAGAGAGGCTCATAGGGATAGAGATGGAAGAAGAGAGAAAAAGATGGATAGAAATGAAGGTGGTGGCGAGTGAGAGAGCGGAGAGAGAGAGGGAGAGAGGGGGAGAAGGACAACGGTGGGAGGGATCAAACACAAAGCTAAAGATGACTCTCTTTTGCTCTTGAGTGGCACAAAAATAACCTAATTCTAATTGGGGTATCAGAAAGAAAGAGAGAGAGAGGAAACAAATACTCATGCATATGGAAACAACAATATTTCTGTGTTGGAAGAAGAAGGTTACATAACATCACAAACACACACAAACACAAACACACACACAACATCATCACATGCAAATCACTTGAGAGTATAAATCACGCGCGGCTCGTCAAGGAACACAGCTTGTGTGTGTGTGCGCATTGGGTTTGTCAATGCATGCTGGCACTCTGCTCTACCCAAGTGATCACGCAATTTCCTGTTTTTTCTCCTCCTCACGCGTGTGTGACATTGAGTGCGCATTTAAGCAGGTGCATGTATGGTGTGTGTGTGTGTGAGTATGTGTATGTATGTGTATATGTTTATGTATGTGTATGTGTATGACCTTTCAGTGCCATGTACGCACACACAGTGTGTGTGCGTGCGTGCGTGCGTGTGTGCGTGCATGGGTGTGTTCGTGTGTACATGTCACTGTGAGGTCACTTCAATGGTGCTGGACTCCAGGTTATGCCCTTATATTCCCAGTAAATTCTGGCCTTTAACTATGGAGAATGAGTAATGACATGTAATCCCTTAGCATTGCCATTGCTCTTCAAAGATAGCATCGTTGCTAGCAAAGATAGCATCGTTGTTAGCAAAGATACAAATTCAGAAAGAGATAAACTTCATCCATCCGGGTGGTTAGATTCATTAATTACATTAAACCCACCCCACCCAACTATAGGGCAGGCTCACGGTAGAGGCGTTTGTAGGTCATAGCGTCAGAAACTTGACATACTAGGCGGATAAGAGGGGACAGATATTCCTCTCTGTGCTCACAGACAGAGATGATAATACTCAATACACTAATTGAACAGCACAGGGGATATGGTCAACTAGATTCGGTCCATTCTGGTCATGATGGTGGCAGTCTGAGTGTTGGCGAGACAATTCAGTTTAATTTGCATAGCTTAGTGTCTCCGAGGGCTCCACAGACTCACATTATATGACATGCCCGAAACCTAAGGCCCCTAAAAGACAAGGAAAGACTCCCTCAGAATTGTGTTTCTGCCATGGTTTATCTATTGAGCTATTCTGACTGCAACAGATCTTTGCCTTCAGGTGTAATTTACATTTATTCAACAGTAAATCCATTTCCAGAATTGTTTGGAATGAAAGTTAATCCCTCTAGTGTATTATTGAATTAAATTCCAGTTTTGGAAATCAATGCCAAAAAATATGGGAGGGAGCAAGTCTATTTGCTTCAGATATTTTCAGGGAATAACCGAAAATAAAACTTAGAAGCCATCGACGCACGATGACGCATACATGAAATCTGACATTTTTCCTTGAAACGATTCCAGAGTCCATCTAGTTTGTGTCTGCAACACCACCAGCCCCCAGCTCCCACAACAACAAGGCATCAGCCAAGCGACAAAACAAACGTTCCATCGGGACGTGGTGGGCACGTGGGCCAGGGCTTAAAGGACAGAAGAAGAATAATAATAAATCCCCAGGTATGGTCAAACCTGACACTGCAGGCTGGCTCCTCAGCCGTGGGCGACTGTTTGATTTCCCCTGCTACCCCCCCCCCCTCCCCTTCCCTCCCATAGAGTCATCCTGTTGTGTTGGCCACCGCCCCCAAAGCTTTCATCTACTGAGAGACACACACACACGCACATACACACAGAGATGTACACACACACACTGACACAGGTAAACACACGCACAGACCAATGCACATACGTCACACATACACGCAGTCGCAGACACAGTCAAACACGTGCAAACACAAAGATGTACACATTCACAGACACACACACACACACAAACATATATATATATATATGTGAGTCACATAAGCGCACAAAACACCCACACTGACACACACATGCAAGTCTTTGTGTGTGTGTGTGTGTGTGAGTATTTTTAGAAAAGTAAAGATGCATAGTGATGAATCATGCCGTAGAGACAGCATGGTAGGTGGGTGGAGGTACAGAAATTTCAATGGACTGACATGCAGGGCAACGTGTAGAGCCAGGGAGACAGACATACGGACAGACAGATGGACAGACGGACAGAGAGACAGAGGCACACACACACACACACACACACACACACACACACACCCACACACACACACACACACACACACACACACAGGAAGTCACACTGTTTACATGTCGGCCAAGCTTTGTTTACGCCGAAACTGCATCCTGGTAGTCATGGTAAAACTAGGGTTATGGAAGTGATTTGACTCAATAGGAATCTGTGTTTGCAGTCTATAGAAAGTATTTTTTTTGCTCCCTAAAGCAACCAAAGCCCAGGAGTTCATCAGAGAAAGTCAACCTATCTAGTATCTGCTACTTCTTCATGCTCTTTAATCACGGTTGGTGGTCATTTTAATTGGGACGCCAACCGCGTCGATCACAAATACATAGGACTAGAAGAGGATTTGGGACCTACAACTCACACACAAACACACACAAAAACATTCTCACACAGTCAGGAGAAAAGCGCAATTTGTCTTCCAAGAATTCACAAAACCATTTTAAAAAAAGAATGAAGAGAAAGAGAGAGAGAGAGAGAGAGAGAGAGAGAGAAAGAGAGAGAGAGAGAGAGAGAGAGAGAGAGAGAGAGGCAAAGGAGCAGTGTGTGAACTGACATGGCTACAATAACAGCAGCGGTACCGGTAAACAGACAAACAGGTGGATCGTAGGCAATCAGACAGACAGACAGACAGGAGGATGGTAGGCAGACACACAGAGAGGTGGATGGCAGTCAATCATACGGACAGACAGACAGAAAGTTGGATTGTAGACTGACAGACAAACAGCAAGTGGATGGTGGACAGACAGACAGACAGACAGGTGGATGGTAGACAGGCAGCCAGACAGGTATATCCTAGCAGGCCTCTGAATGTACTGCCAGACTGTGATCCTGGAAGGCCGTACTAGAAACTGCCGTCGTCACATACTCAGCTGTGCCGTGTGTGTTTGTGTGTGCATGTGTGCGTGTGTGTGTGTGTGTATGCGTGTGTGTGAGTGTGTCAATGTAGTTGTGTGGAATTCAATCAGTATAGTGGTTTAACCCTTTCGCCCCCTTGTCCCACCCTCCAGTCTTGATCCTCTAAGACCTTGTGCTGTTCCACACCATCTGGACGAGCCACACCTACCAGGGAGCATGTCTGATGCTACTGGTTGGATGTTTTGATGTGTGTATGTCTGCGTGCGGCGTGTGTGTGTGTGTATGCATGTATGTGTGTGTCTATGTCTTTGTGCAGTGTGTGTGTGTGTGTGTGTTGTGTGTGCGGTGTGTGTGTGTGTGTGTGTGTGTGTGTGTGTGTGTGTGTGCATGTATGTGTGTGTCTATGTCTTTGTGCAGTGTGTCTGTGTGTGTGTTGTGTGTGCGGTGTGTGTGTGTGTGTGTGCCTGTACTTGTGTGTGTCCCAGCTCCTTTTAACTGAGATTCCCAGAGGAGCATAAGACTTGGTCGAATCTGCCATGCGATGTGCTGCTCTCCCTGAGGTCCTCAGCCAGCGCGGTACGTTTCGAGACATAAAGCACATCAAAGTACCAACGGGTTCTCCCTATGCTATATTTGGTTGTGTAACGTAGAAGCATACATGCTGCACGCTATGTGCATCATCTGTATGCTGTAAGAGTAACATCAGGAATAGCTCTGGACCAAACAGAACACGCACAGTCAATGTTGTGGAAGAGCACAAGCGCCAGCAAGAAGGTGCCCGGTGGAACTTGATAAGCATCAAGGCCTTTGATTGCCCACGTCAAATCATAAAAAAAATTGTTCCGATTCTGATTCACCTGCGTATGCATCCTTCCGTGTATTATACGTACCAGTGTGACGATGCCACACGCACCAGAGGAGACTCCGCTAAGAGACCCCCAACCGAGCTCCGCATGTTCCAGCATCGGACCATGTTTTGGCCTGCCCGTTTTATTTTATTGGCAAGTGGTGTGCTGAAATATTTATTTAATCGCTGGCTTTTTGACAGCTGTTTAGCACAACTATAAGTCACGCGATGTAGCATATTCGGCTATTATGCCCAAGTCAAAGAGGCTGAAGTTTATTTCCATTGAGGGGCGATACTTACACTGTTTTGTAGTAGATACGGGACACGGGAGCATAATAATATTGGCAACAATGACATTACCCTATTTTAATCATACATTTATATCAAAGAACGAATATAAACTTGACTCATACAGCAATGTGTGTCAGACACAAGAACACACGGAATTAGTTAGTTTTATAGGTTATATTTTGAAATGCGAGAGCCATATTAAATATAGGCCCATTTGGTTTGTTTCACACGGATGGAACACACACGTTCATATCTGCGATGATGAATCAATGAGGTTCAATAATCAATTTGAGAGACATTAGTTTGAGAGACTTTTGATATAGGCCGACCTAATATAGTACGCAGGCTTTATAATATACAGACAACTCACTGCGCTGCGCTCTAAGCGAAGTGCTTCTCTCTGGCACAGCCGGGTCTGGGTGGCAGCTTTGCAAACTCAAGGCTTTACCTTCGTGGAGATTTTATCTTGCACATTTCTTTATCTCAATTGGACGGCAGTCTTTTTGGCGGGCAAGGATGGGCGCTCGCGTCCTTGGTCCTCCGAGAGTTGTTTTGCATGGATGGAGTGGATTCATGTTCCTGGCGACGGCGATGAAGGCAGGGAGGAAAAGCAAAAGGACAACTCAGAGGGAAAGGAAGGAGTGGAAGATAGTAGGGCGGCAGAAGCTCAGGGGTAGAGCGGGTTGGCTGGTAACCGGAGGGTTGCTGCTTGGATCCCCGGCTCCTGCTAGCTGAGTGTCGAGTTGTCCCATAGCAAGACGCATTAGAAACCCCTAAATGTAAATGTAAGAAAGAAGGAAACGAGAAAAGAAGCCAGCAGATGATCTACATTTTGCTACACGCGGGGGACGCTTTTCGCTCATGCTCTTCACAATACTGTGAGTGCATACATGTATCAGCACTGCGTGGCACCTTTGGGAATTGAACCCCAAACCCTTTACTCTGCTAACGCAACTGCTCTTCAAAATGAGCTACACACAAATAGGAGCGGAACCAAAAGGGCAGTAAAATGGGAATTCTCCCATCTCTATACATTTGACTGATAGTTATTGTTCCTATGGCCTATACCACATCCATTGCACTCTCTGCACAATTAATAAAGGGCATTATTCCCCCACCTGATTGGACAAACAAAGACAGACGCCTCTCCTAAATGGCTCCATCACTGCAAGCCAGCCAGCGCTAATGGGGGCAGATGGCACCCTGGGGTTCATTATCCAGACCAATAGGGATGCAATAAAAACATAAACAAGGGAAAAAAAACAGGCCAGGCTGTGCTGGTGGTGGGGCACTTAGTTGTGAGCATCAGTCGTATTGATTTGACTCGCCACGGTTACCTGAGCAACGCATCAGAGTCAACTGCGCAGGCCACGGTGGAAAACCTCATTAGAAGAGAATGCATTGTTGTCGTTGTGTGGGCAGGCTCCGAGCTAGCCGCCGGATGCATGGGAGGAAGCGGCACGTTTTTTTGTTGACCTGTACTCTGATACCGAGGTTCGATCTCAGTTCCATTCAGTTTCTGAATGGAACTGAGATCGAAAAAGAAAATTCACTTGGTTGGAAATATAATGTACAATTTGAATTGTTAGAAATCAAAGCTTTTCAAGTGTGTTTTTACAATCTCATATACACAGTGAATCATACAGATGTACAACCAAAAATTATTTATTCTGCATAATGGTGTGTTGAGTGTGTATCTGTAGGTTGCAAAAAAATGTTGTCAGAGAAAGTATGTGGTATCGCCTCAGTTAATGTGTCTCCACTATTTCCAGTAATGAGCCTGCCACACACAAACACACACACACACAACCACACACACACACACACACACACACACACTCATACACAGACAAACTGACACACACACGCAGGACCATTTCCTAAAATCTTAGTCTGAACAACATTTATCTAGTATCTAAACCATAACTTCCCGCAGTATAGTTGTGTGTGTGTGTGTATATTAATGTGTGTGGTCAGAGATAGACTTGTGTCTCCACGATTTCCAGGAATGAGACTGAGACATAAAAACACACATACACAATGACACACACACTATTTCCTAAATCTTGGTCTGAACAACATTACTATTTAATCCATACCTTCCGGCAGTATAATGTGTGTGTGTGTGTGTGTGTGTGTGTGTGTGTGTGTGTGTGTGTGTGTGTGTGTGTGTGTGTGTGTGTGTGTGTGTGTGTGTGTATGTGTGTGTGTGCTCATGGGTGTGTATATTTAAGCTAATATGTCCCGTCGACCGGTAGAGTACATGACCTTCTTCTGAGTCTGTGTTTCAACCCCAAAGAAATAACCTGCTAGTTAAATCTGTTTATTATACAGCAGACAGACAGCTTCCGGTGCTTTGATGAACTTAGATTGTTGCCTTGCCTGCTGCCCATCCTGCTTCAGAATCCGGCCTCCTTCTATTAGGCTTCCGAGTTTTTCCTGAAACAACGTGTAGGGCAACAGCAAGGGAGAATTAGTAAGCATTACCGTTGGTTTTTCAGGACACATCATATTCATCTCCCACGTCGGTGATTCACTCGCCCCACCTCCTATCTATTCTCTCTGTACACCCTTGCGCATTACGAGTATTGTGTTCCCTGACTAGCCCCACTTTATCCACGTCTTCCTCCTGTGAGTTATTACATCGCAGAAACTTTTATACACATATCCCTAAAAATGTGAAATATTGACCTTGATCCATGCGATGTCATCTGGATGGTATTGGCGAACAAGGATTATGATGGTGA
>NC_136944.1:19660812-19668312 GCF_949987615.1 Pollachius pollachius | reverse complement strand
GTGGGTGTGCAAGTGTGTGTGAACAGGTGTAGGATGTGTGTGTGTGTGTCGGCAAGGGGCCATGTCAGTATTATAGAATAGGGTGGATGGTGTGTCAAACACCATGGAGGTACAATATATAAACCCCAGGCCGCCTTCAAGAGATGTGGATTTCTCCGATGTATGTGTCAGGTGTGCGTGTGTGTGTCTGTGAAGCCGAGAGAGTTATGGCACCACACTCTCAAGTCACTTCATGAACAGGTAATGATCCGCCATATGTCTCCCATCGACCGCCAGACGTTTGAACACCCGGCCTTGGAGACAGCCATCGTTAATGTACCCTCCAGTTTGGCATTCTCCTGATTTTTTGCGAATAAAGGTCACTTACAGACACAGCATATATAACCAGATCCGGCGGTAGAAACTGAAGTTTCCTCATCGATCCCATGCTGGCGTTTATGTACTGACTCTCTCCCAACATTCAAATCCTAGCCCTTCAAACCTGTCCACCATCTCCCTATCCACCTTTTAATATCCATCTATATATCTTTCCATCAATATATAGATACATGTATAGATATATAGAGATTACTGATTTACTTATTTGGTATATAGTTTGTCTTAAATGTATGTGAAGTGTCTTTCTGTACCATAAAAAGCACTTATAATACAATGTAAAATTATTGTTAATATCATTACTTTACTATTATTATTACCAATACGACGGATAAAGTTGTTTGTTTCCTGGTTCGGAGACAAACCTGGCTTCCGATATCCACCTGAGGAGAAGAAGAAGAAGAAGGATCCAAAGATCCAACATGGACGCCTGAGACATTCAGCCCTGCCTCTTGGTTTCGCTCACCTCCAGACATCCACCCTAGCTTATTTAGAGAAGCTCAAAGAGCTAGTAGTCTCCAGTGTGTGCGTGAGTGTGTGTGTGTGTGTGTGTGCACGCGTGCGTGCGTGTGTGTGACCTGCCAACAGTAGCCCTGGGCCCCTGATGCCTCCCTGCGCTCAGCCCCCTGTGACCCTGACACAGGCATGAAGGTCAAAGAGAATGGCTGGAAGACGTGTGGCTGGACGGACAGAGAACGAAAGACAAAGAGCAGCGCTTTAAAACGTAACCCCAGAGTCAATGTAAGCTGATCTATGCGGTATAATTGGCATTTATCCCCATGTGTGAGCAGGCGAGTGTGTGCACGAGCGTGTGTCGATTAGTCATCGCTCACATGTTGTGAGGCTTGTCTTGTGAGGAGCAGGCAAACGCCTTTCACCTCATCGTGTAGTGGGAGGAAGAGACAAATGTGCTGCCTGATACGGAACAAGGGTCGCCGCACCGCAGAGAGACAGTCAGCCGCTACACCGGATTAAAATGGGAAAATATAGGACATTTGTGACTACACTCTCCACATGTTTTTTTTCCCAAGGCACATGCGGCGTTAAGGTCTAGTTATAGTTGTACGTCGACGCAAGGCAGGGGGGTTTGCGTTCCCATTACGTCCTTGCGGACCCTCCTAGCTTCTGATGCTAGGGCTTCACGACGAAGCAGCGAGAGCTGTGATTGGTCGGCTAACGAAATCCCGACGTTAACCCGATGCAGTACCAAAACAGGTTCACGACTGCGTTGAAGCGACTGCGTGGTCATTGCATGGCGTCAACGTCCAACCAACGTCTAACATCTACCATTAGCTGTGTCTGAAGAGCGGTTCCTGTTCGACTAGCTCTCTCTGAAGACAATGGAGAGGATACTGTTAGCCAGTTTGTTTAAAAACACTACCCCGTTTTATACATATTTTCTGGGACTTTTCATGTTAGTAACAGGTTACATGGTAATGGAAGTAGCCATCCATGGGCAGAAAGAGGAAATGTATTTGCACAGGAGGTACATATAAACAATAAATGCATTCATTTGAAGTCTTGGCTACAGACCATATATTCATGATTCTAATTACGTGGTAGAAGGCAGGCTAGGGCTAGCTTCCGGTCCCATAAGGATTTAGCTGCTTAGGAAAGACAAATGAGGCCTGGTTTATCCCTAGCCAAGACTATTTATATGTAAATACGATCAAGGAAAACGTTCTCACTGTAAATGAGTCAGAATGGAAACCATTTGGCGTGAATGAGTTGCAGATTATATATTCTGGCTCCATCCCTGTCTCTTATTACATGGCTTCAATCATTGGTTATTTTTCCAACGTTGAACCTTCAGATAATGCGATTATTGTGTTCATTTCTTAATATTAATAACAAAGTCCTCCTGTATTCTCCCTCTTTAATCTCAAGTAAAGTTTAAGACAAAAAGGGTCACAGTTCTTAATTTTCCTATAATTTCCAATTGTCCTCAAAAGAATAGGACCTAATTTGAAATTCAGCAACAGTAAAAGAGAAATACAGCCAGTAACATGACACTGTGTGGGGAAACATACAGACATCGAGAGGAGAAAACAACACATTAATCACAGAACTGACGATATGCATTATTGCATAGCGTATAAAATTGAGTTGTGAATGATGAAATGGAGCAATAACAATAGCTACAGCGGCCCTATTTATTGCTCCAAAATGATTTGTATCTATGAATATTTTTTGTATATTATCACACACCTTTTCTTCTTCCCAATGCACATCGTCTAAAGAAAGGACTAGGAGATTTATATTTGAAACAAATTCCTCCAAACTAAGTAACTCAAGTTCAAATCTGCTCCACAAATAATTTGTTATCTCCAATTATTATCTAGGGGCCTGGAAAAATGAATTATTTCCCTTAATATACGCATGCCCTCCCAGTTTCCACACGGTTGGTTTCAGATGACAGTTTGGAAAAAACAGCAGCACAGAAATACAGGACTAAGCTAATGTCAACAAGGTTAACACAACAAACAAAATACAAAAAAAAAAAGTATGAAATGAAGCAAGACCACAGCTGAGAGTGAGGGGGTGTGTGAGTTTGAAATGGTCGAAATAAAACACTTGAAATTAGGTAAACAGGCTTTTGGAAATTCAATGGAGAAGAACCAATATGCTAAAATTGTTTTTTTTAAGTGATATGTCTGCTTTAGTGCCACCTTCAAACAAAAACACACAGAACCCCCCCGCCCACAAACACACACACACACACACGCACACGCACACGCACACACACACACACACACACACACATCGACATCTGTGGGGGCTATGAAAGGGGAGGGTGGTGAAGAGGTGACTTGGGAGAGCTGGTTAAAGAGAGTGAGAGAGATAGAGAGACTCAGAGAGAGAGACACACACACACACACACACACACACACACACACACACACACACACACACACACACACACACACACTAAGATGGATAGATAGAGACAGACATAGGTATATATAGTTCTGTAAAGACAGACAGCTAGGAGGAGAGAGAGAGAGAGAGAGAGAGAGAGAGAGAGAGAGAGAGAGAGAGAGAAGAGAGAGAGAGAGAGAGATAGACAGATAGACAGATAGACAGAGAGCTATGTAAATAGAGAGATAGGTAGATGTAGACAGGGCAGAGGTATCCTAGCAGGGCTCTGTAAAGTAACATCCAGTAGCCTTGTAGGTCAGCCAGGGGCGTAGCCAGGACATTATTACTGTGGTGGCCAGCTCGGGCCAGTCTTATATTTGGGGTGACACTTGATTGGAGGTGGGGTAAGTGCAGTATTTATTCATAACGTCAAAATATAACACTTTTGAATAAAAATAATAGGTAAAAGTTAGATCAAACTAATAGTGCATATATTTCAGCTTTCTTTAGACTGGCCCCCCTGAGGTCAGCTCAGGATCTCTCCAGGAATGTGCAAATACAGGGAGAGAAACTGGTTTGTACCAATATGAGTTTTTGCAGTAACTTGACACATGGTTGATGATCTGTTACACAGAACCATCTAGGAAGTCACCCTTGGAAACTGTTAAAAAAAAAAAGAAGAGAAGAAGAAAAGTGCCTTTAAATGAAAATTCTCGCGGGATCGTTATTTAACGAACCCAGCTGCATGTGTGCAGTGCCGTGTCGGCTATACCCCTGCCTCCATGGGTACTGTAGGCTTCCAATGAGGATCTTACTGGCTCTGGGGAGACCCTGCGACGCAAGACCAGGAAAAAGACATTCCCGTGCACCTCCATACTGCCGTGCGTGCATGCAGTCGTGTGGAGACAGCATGAAGACATCGGATTGGCTGTCATCGTCATGTGACGCCACCTGCTGTCATGAGTCATTATTATTTCAACCAAAGTCTCACTCACGCAAGCGTCCTAATTGGTGCGACAAGACTTCTATGAAACGTTTCAGCGTAAATAAAAGATGAAATTGCTATGAATAAAATAAAAGTTATATTGAACTGCACACTGCCATTATCCAGTGTAAAGTTCACATTTTGCGTTCAAATCTGTCTTTGATTATCCAAACCACAACTGCACAGTTGTGGAGACATTATACATTTCCATTTCCAAACATTATACATTTCCATTTCGATCACACCCAGCAAGTCCAGCCTTAAGAATGCCCTTAAAACCCTCTTATTACCCTTAAACCCTCCAACCTTCTTAAAAAAAAAAGCTTTGTGTTTTAATTGATTTTCTTGTGTTCCTCAAGTGTCTTTGGGTATTTATAAAGTGCTATAAGAATTGTAATTTATTTATAATGATCACTACCATTATGCATAAATGGCTACCATTAGAAAATGCAGTCATGTCACCTGTGTTGCTGAGGTACGGACACGTGCGTTGGTCTGCCTTCAGGAGGCATCGGTCACTCCTATGATCATTTGCACACCTACGTTGTCATGGAAACACACGTTTCACCAGATTCGTTCGACGGTGGGTACCTACGATGAATGCTAAAAATGGGTCAAATTCATACCACCTAAAACGGCCGATAAAAAAAGTTACAGATTCAAAAAACAGCGACAACGCAAATATTCAGAGACGTTCATGTACGCGGACGATGCTGTGTGTGTTGTGGCACGGGGTTGGGGGGGGGGGGGGGGGGGGAGTTAAAGCGAGGGATATCCACTATGTGTCACAAACACTACCAAAAGGAGACACCGTCTGGAAGTGTGCGTTCACAAGATGAAAGGTGTTCGGACAGGGCCTTTCTACACCCACTCATTCTACCGATGTCGACCGGGCGACGGAGGACGCGTTCCCGCCGCTCGCTGGAGAGCATGACGTGCCGAGACGACCCGGCTGATTTCGGGTCACGCGCTTGCATGCTGCACACGCACAGAAAACCCTTCGGTCACTCTTCCAAACGCTGGACCAGCGCAGACCCTGGCTCGTTTGGCTGGGTTGCTATGGTTACCACAATACTCCTCCCGTTCTGCACACTATTTGAATTTCTGAGACGGTCGTCTGAAAACTGGCACTGACAAGCGCACACGCACTCTGTTGAATCTACATGCAACACACGCATATGTATGCATTTTAGGAAACCACTTAGGCCTACATTGACACACACACGCACACACACACACAGACCCGTTATATATGGATTTTATCCACTTATATTAAAACACACACACACACATACACACACAGACATTATATATGCATTTCAACTACTTGTATTAACACACACACACACACACACACACACACACACACGCACGCACACACACGTGTCAACATCCGGTGTGGAGTGCGAGGACGCTGACAGTCACTCCCAGCATGCACGCTGGCACACAAAAGGTGTCTCCTGCTGATGGGCTGATCTCTTTGTTAGGGCGGCAGACTCTCTCGCCGCTCAGACGACGTCGCCTCATTTGCATGCGTTTAATATGTGGAGTGCGGCGCCGATGACTGAACTGACAGGGGGGCTGATGAACATAAATCAGAGGTGTTGTATCGACGAGGACGACGGCGGATCCAGAGGGTTCCGCAGCGCCAACATGGCGCCCCCCCCCCCCCCCCCCCCCCACCACACACGGATATGGAGCTGTGGATGTATTAGTCAAGGAATTGCAGTGCATCGCATCGAAAAGATTCTGATTGAAGTCTCTCACTCCCTCCCTCAGCCTCTCTCTCTGTCTCCGCTCTCCATCCCTCATGCGATCCTTTCCTTTCTCGCTCCCTCCCTCCTTCCTTCTCTCCTTCTTTGCAGTGCGTGACGTATGGCCCTGGAGGAGATTCCAGTGTGCGGGGACACACGTGTGTCTACTACGGTATCTGAGGATGGGAAAAGGGAAGGAGAGGGGACAGGGAGGCTGGAGATCAACATTAGGGTAAACTCTGTATCTGTTCTTTCGCCATGCCTGTGATTTTTCCATTCTAAATACACTATGGTATAGAGAGATCAGGCCTGCACTTATACCTAAGCCAGTACAGAACAAAAAAAATAGAGCTCTTTATAAACCAGTTTGTCCCGTTTGTTGCGTACACACAAATGAGTTGCTTTATGCTCTGGGATATGAGGGAGGCCATAAACTGCAATCACTAATTAGATTGGCAACCGACTTGATGAAGTTGATGTTGACGTTTAGGTTTTTTTGCCCTCTATTTTACGTCCAATTAAAGTAAGGCAAACTTTTTTTTGTAGAAGAGTTAGCACATTGAACACGGCGCCAATAAAACCTGACATGAACAGACGAAAGCGATAGTCAGAGGTTGGGAAGGTGAAGGGGTGGCTATGCCACAGTTACCCCTGGATTTGAATGTCTGGGAAGGTTACATAATGTAGTTTGCCCTATATAAAAATACTTTGAACCATGTTTTAGCAACTCAAATCAAATCAAGCAACTAAAATATCATGACTCTCCAAAAACACAACACAGAAAACCACCCAGACGCCCTAATTAAAACTTAATGTCGTGGCGCCTGAATCTCAATTTCCTCAAATGCCTTTCAAAACATGCACAGATCGTGTCCCCGTCATAGTTCACGGCCTTTATGGGCCATGAACACTGTCTCAGTGGCAGGGGCAAAGCCACATGGGGGCCTGGTAAAATGAAATATTTGCACTATAGGTTTGATCTAACTTTGACTTATTATTCTCATTCAAAGTGTTATATTTTGACGTTATGAATAAAAATTGCACTTAAAATACCAAATATAAGACCGGCCCGAGCTGGCCACCACAGCAATAATGTCCCGGCTACGCCCCTGCTCGGTGGAGAAGTGGCTGAGAAACAGAAGCTGTGATCACATACGTAACGCATTGTCCAATATCAGATGAGACATAACCACTTCAATATGCATATGAGGCTTGTCCTCGCCGCCTTTAGAGAGGATAAGAGTTCATTAGGTGCAGCTTCTCTCCTGGGCTTCTGCTCCTTCATCTTTGTGATCCATAAAATACGCATTTCCATGAGCCTGTGTTATGCGGGAGGGAGGGAGGAGGGAGGGGGGTTCACCTCCGGGAGCAATGACCTGCACTAACCGCACAGAGCCGCTTGCACTTGGTTGTCCAAAGGTGTCTGAGTGCCGGATTAGAAGCCGGCACACCTGAGCTGCTGATTGGGTGTCCTCAAGTGGTGTCTCCTATTGCTAAATATAGGTCTGCTTTAATGCAGCACTAGAC
>NC_136944.1:19483312-19655812 GCF_949987615.1 Pollachius pollachius | reverse complement strand
CTTGCACTTCAAGGAGCACGTTGACCGGCCCGGGGTTACGGTAACCCCCAGCCCCCCTCCCCCATAATGGAGCTGGTATTATTCCCTCTGAGAGGAGGTTCAGGTGAACCAAGGCTGGCGTGGCTGAAGATATAGTGGGGAAGTGTGTCTCTGGGGGTGGATAAAACACTGCATTCATGAACCACTTTCCCCAGTACCATCTTCCCATCATTGCTTACTATTGATCAGTTTGAAAACCCATTCTGCTCTCTCACCGATAGTAAAGTGCAAGGCTCTGAACTAGGGGTGTCAAACTCATTGGAGTTGGTGTCTGCCAGAAGGGAGCAAATGCTGCTTCATTGGGGTTGGACGGAATAAACACTTGAAACCGTTGAGAAATATGCTATCTTGATATCTTGCAAGTTGAAGTTAGCAATTAGCGGCTTCCAAACCTGCTCCTGACATATTGGGGTCCTAGTGGCCTAGCTTGCCATCTAGCGCCATCAAAGTTATTTTTGGAAATACAAGAACTATTTAAATTAATTTGAAACACCTGTTTTTAAGGCTTACACTGGTTATGTTGTAGGTGCTTGTTAAAGAAAGCATGTGTTGCGTTTTTCAATGATATATAGTGACCACCTGTTTTGTGGGTGGCCAGTAAGTGGCTAGTTTGATGTGTGTGTGTGTGTGTGTGTGTGTGTGTGTGTGTGTGTGTGTGTGTGTGTGTGTCCGCGTGCATGTGCCTGTGCATATGTGTGTGAGTGTTTGTGCATGTGCGTGTGTTTATGTATGTGTGCGTAACATCAGGAGCCATTCTCTTTCAACTGCATGCTGCATTCCCTTTGATTGGCTGCTGGATGTACACACACTCATTGACCTCCGGTTGTCTGGGTGTTTGCCATTATGTTGTCATGGCAGCACTCAAGCTAATGACTTGAGTGCTGCCATATTAATGCCGAGGCCATCTCTCTCCCTCTCTCTCTCTCTCTCGCTCTCTCTCTCTCTCCCTCTCTCTCTCTCTCTCCCTCCCTCCCTCTCCCTCTCTCTCTCTCTCTCTCTCTCTCTCCCTCTCCCTCTCTCTCTCTCACCCCTCTCTGTCTCCCTCTCTCATTACTTTTGTAGATCTTTCCAGAGACATCGGCCATAAAATCGAAGGATGATCTCTTAATGGAGACGAGTAATTCCCACGTGTAAGGGGACAAAGAAGGAATCCAAATGCAGACGGTCTTATCATCGTGACCTTTAATTGACACACACCCACACCCACGCGCGCACACACACGCTAACGCACACGCAGCCACCCACGGCAAGTTATCATTATGGAATTATGTTATTTTGACTCACCTCAGACAATGCTGGTCAGGCCAACCAACCATATATAGACGTTTGTCTGTCTGTCTTAACATGTACAGTATCTGTGTCGAGTTTATTATAAATCACCATAATCCGTCAGGTGCACACACATGTGTCTAAGCAGGACTCGGTGTGTGTGTGTGTGTGGGTGTGTGTGTGTGTGTGTGGATGTGTGTGTGTGTGTGTGTGTGTGTGTGTGGGGTGGGGGGGGGTAACCACTCTGTTAATGAATATCTAAATAACCCCTCCCTGACCTTTCTGATTCTCCTCCGGCCAGATGACTGATTTACAGTCACACACCATCCGAACTGAGATACCATCTCTCATGTGTGAAGGAGACCGTCTCCCCCACCACCTCCACCAAAACCTCACCACCAAAATGATCAACACCTCCAGCGCCACCAGCACCACCACTAATAATGATCAAGGCTTCCCGTGACCAACTGTCAACCGGCGCTGCTTGTGAGAGCAGCTTTTCGTGCCCCACGTTGCAGACTCTCCCTTCCATGCAGCAGACTCTTCCTTCCATTTTGAGGACGCAAAGGGAAGCTTTTTCCCGAGGACCATTCGACTCTGTGACAAAGACATCACTTCGAGTCCCGTTTAGGACGCTAACAACTAACACAGTAAGGCAGGGAAAGTGTATCTCACGCGCCTAGACAACATAATATGCGTGTCAACGTTAGACAGCAGTGAACAAAAAAACAACGACTGTGTAAAACCCCCAAAAAAAAAAACACACTTATGCAAAATAGCTGTCACATAAAGCCGGTTGGCGTAGCGACCACATTAGGGCGTTTCATGACCTGGAACGCCGCCGCTGATCGCTGTCTGCTCTCCCGCGACTATTCGCAGCAACATCAGCTTTTTTTCGGAGCTCGGCGAAGCCAGCCTTGGGGTTATTTCAACAGGGGGCCCAAGAGGCTGTCTGTGTGTGTGTGTGTGTGTGTGTGTGTGTGTGTGTGTGTGTGTATGGAAGAGGGGGGCAGCCACCCTAAAGCAGCAGTGTGTTTAACAAACGGCTCCGCGAAACAACCCAACTCTACTGTTTATTTACTGAATTTAAACTGCACTCGGAGAAGATGAATGTTTCAGTGTTTTAACTAATTGCCTGACACCACACATACACACACACACACACACACACACACACACACACACACACACAAAAGCGCACGCACACACACAGATCAGTCTTTAATCAGGCCAGTGTGCCCGTGGACAGGTACGAAGATGCCCTGCGCCAAGAAGACTTTAGCAGGGCAAGGTAGAGTAGAGGACAGGTGAGGCATGCAGTAGGACTTGAGGTTCTGCCTACTCCCCCATGGGAGAACGTAAAGAACTGGGCCAAAGGAGGACCACACACATACAAAGCCACAAAGTCACACACACATGCACACACACAAACACACTGAGCTTTTCACAAACCCACCCCTCCATCCACCCACCTACAAGGTCAGAGTATTGCTCCTATTGTACAGGGACAGGGGTTTGGTTTTTACAAAACAATCCATCCAGAGAGGAGAGAAATAGGGTAGGGCTGGGTTCCCACTTCGTTAATGAAACACCTTTGTTTTGAAGCGCTGTGTTTATGCGCGCATGGAGTCTTTATTCCACAACAATGCTTTGACTAATAAATGAGGAGAGACACAGATGTGAGAGTGGTTTTATTAGAGGCCGCAGAGGCTGTGTATGTATTCTAGATTTTCACAGTTTTTCTGCGGTTAAAGTATTTATTACTTCATATTTAAATACTAAATACTTTAAAATATATTTGCCTCTCTCTCTTTCTACTTCTATCTGACTCTCCCTCCACCATTTCACATTCAGTTCCCCCACCCAGCTGGCGTTTAGAACCAAGATGGCCACTAGGTGAAGAAAGACCATTGCCTCGTTATCTCCTCAATAAACTAGCTGTCACTGCAAGCCATCTGTCATTCTGTGTTATACTGATTATCTGTCCCTTCATTCTTTCTCTCCCTCGATTTTCTCCACAACTTTCCTTCTTTCAGTTTTTTTATCATCACCATCCTTTCACCCTTCTTCCCTCTCCCCCTCACAGCTTGGGGTGCATGGAAGTCTGTGTGTGTGTGTGTGTGTGTGTGTGTGTGTGTGTGTGTGTGTGTGTGTGTGTTTTGTGGCCAACCGTGGTGAAGCCACTGTCATGGCCTGTTAGTCCCACACAGCATCAAACATTAACCTCCATTAGCGGCCCATTCCATCTCCCCTGCTTGTTCACTGTAAGCTAATCGGTGTGTGTGTGTGTGTGTGTGTGCGAGCGAGTGCGTGTGTGTGTTTGCATGTGAGTGTTTGCATGCGTGCAGGCATGTATGTATGTCTGTTTGTGCGTGTGTGCAAGTGCGAGTGCATGTGTGTGTGTGCATGTGAGTGAGTGTGTATGTGTGCAGGCATGTATGTATGTCTGTTTGTGCGTGTGTGCGCGTGCATGTGATTCTGTGTGTGCGTCTGCGCCCGTCTGCGTGTGCATTTCCTTAAAAACATACTTAGACACGAGTTCCTGGGCCATTGGTTAGTACTTACTTGGATACAGTATATCCTTTCTTAATTACGCCAAAAAACTGCAGTATTTTTGCTCTGCTGAGTCTGCTTATTTCTCTGGGGAAGATATCTCCAGAGAAATAAGAACCTGGATGCTCTGTCTGAGGCCCTACACGCATACACAGGCCAGACACTGCAGATTAGAAATGCTTTGACCCCCATAGGATTGGAACACTGGTTCCACACTTATTCAGCAGGATAACCCCCCATATCTAATGACATCTAACATTAAACAAGCACAAAATCTGTTCAACTGTTTCTGATTGAAGCTCCCTGATATAAATGGGTTTGGGTTGCAACTAAATGGGGTGGATAATTGGAAGAAATCAAATATCCACTACAACCACCACCAACATCCTTCCCACCAACACCACCAGCATCCTTCCCACCACCACCACCACCACCACCACCACCACGACTTTAGCAGGGCAAGGCAGAGTTGAGGAGGGGTGAGGTGTGCAATAAGAATTGAAGTTCAGCAGACTCCCCGTGAAGTATTGAGCCGGGATGGTCCACCAAGCTCCATTCTGATCGAAGGGTTTTGAATTGAAAGCCTTTTCCAGGGAAGAGAATGTCAGACACAAACCTTTTGGCAACGGCAAGAGTGAGAGTGAGGGAGCGAGATGATTAAAAAAGGCATAGGCAACATGGTGCTGGGGTACATGGGTTAAACCCCAGAGATGATGCGCAGACACGGGGGCAGTTGTTGGACGGGACCTTAAAACCGAAAATAACCACATCACAGTCAGATGTGCCCACCACACCTACTGAATATATTTTCAGGCAAAAAAAAAAGAAGTATATTAATATACAACTCAAAGTCAGCTGAAAAGCTCAGGATTATGGGGTGTGATCTGAACCTGCTTGTATAGCTCATACTTCTCAAGTGGGGTTTTCAAACCCATTTGGCTAGGTAGCCAGGAAGGAAAATAGTCTCTGCACCCAAAATCGGTATAGAATAGAAAGAAATCCATACTGAAATTAGGTGAGGTTGCAACGAATTTCATAGAACCTCATTGTCTGACGCTTATTGCACACCTTGATAGACCCTAAATAACAATACTTGAAGTGCAAGATGGATCTCTGTCAACTGTCACTTCAAATGGTTGGGTGCAGGACATAAGATTGGGAGTGGAAAGTGGGGGTCCATGAATGTACTTCCTCACTCAGAACCTCAACAGAGGCTCAGGAAGTAGAGCGGGTTGCTGGTTGGATACCTGGCTCCTCCTCGCTAAGTGTTGAGGTGTCCCTGAGCAGGACACCTCATCCTAATTGCACCTGACGAGCCGGCTGCTACCTTTCATGTCTGAAACTGCTGTCGGGGTATGAATGTGTGAATATGAGGCAGTATTTGTAAAGAGCTTTTAGTGGCCACGGGTCTGAAAAGCGCAATATAAATGTGGTCCATTTACCATTCAATAGTTTTGAAATAGGATTATCAGTATGAATATGTTGGAGACGACGCCTCCAAAGGTTCACACATCAATGCAGAGATTTACCTGGGATTGGTCCAGAGACATGCAACTGCCACTTGCAAGACTGCCAGTCTGTTTCCGATTGTCTGTCTTCTATGTACAACAGTGATTCACCTCCCTGCATTGAATAGGTACAAAACTAACATCAACCCAGTTTATTATGGTGTGATGTTATTTAGCGCTTCTGTGGTGGCATGGAATTCATGTGGATTCCCGTTTCCCAGAGGTGATTTGCTTGTTGTTGTCTAATAAGCTGTGTGTGTGTGTGTGTGTGTCTGTGTGTGTGTGTGTGTGTGTGTGTGTGTGTGTGCACGCGTGTGCGTGTGTGTGAGAGAGAGAATAGAGAGATTGGTGTCCTCTAAGGGTCAGAGAGACAAAGGGTCTGGTTATGTCAGACAGCAGGGGTCAAAGATCTGTCAGAGAGATGACCGCAGCGAGGAATAGAGATGGACACACAAACACTTTACAGTGTATAGTCTGGCTTAAATGGGTAAATAGATAAGGCTCTCAAAATTAAAGCTTAGTAATTCTGGTATATTTATGATTAAAAAATGATTAATATATATATATATATATATATTTGATCTGGTTGTACTAATGTAATATCTCTTATATCGTGCTATTCTACCCCTGTATCAACCATTGTATTTCCTGGCAAATTATGCATGACGGGAGTGTGCGAATTAAATTTAAACATTGCTGCCCCCTTGTGAACAGAAAAGCCCACGACAGTTAAAGTCAACATTTTAGGTTTGGACTACGCAGCTTGCCGTAGGTACCGTCGGGGACGCGTCACCCTGGCAACGAAGTAGGCTTACAGCGCTAATGCTAACTCAAACTTACCACATAGCAATAGTAGAAAGGGCTTTATCCACGTACTCGTCCATATAAAACTATACATGAAACATTAATGGCTTCCAACAACCCATCGGTGTTCCTGCTCATGATCAACGGGCAGATCGAGGGAGGCAACGTGAGTATTAAGAACCCGAGTAAGACCCGATAGGGACTAGTCAGATGGCTAACGTTAGCTAGCCAGCCTCCCCAAGTCTAGTGTCCGTGTGTCTGTCCACCTGTCTCTAACGGTAACCTACTGTCTGCCCTCCGTCCCTGTTTCAGTTTCCAGAGTACGACGACCTGTACTGTAAATATTGTTTCGTGTACGGCCACGACTGGGCTCCCACCTCGGTGAGTATGTGCACTGCTGTCCACTATGAGTGGTTGTGGCTCTACTGGCGGATTTAACGTTATAATAAACGGTGTTAATCTGGTATAACATAACACGACAGGTGTTTTGAAGGTGCTCAGATCCAGACAAACCTTATGTAGGATATAGCGTGTCAATGTGGGACACGTTACCTTTGCACAATTTGAGAAATTCATGCTCGGTATTCAATGAATTAACAAATGCAGCAAAGAGATAATAATGACATGGAATACATTATACGTACAGCATGTGCTTCAAATGGATATAATTTATTAAATCGGCATATGCCTTTCTTACCCAGATTCAGACGAGTTGTTTAAGTCCAAAGTCATCATTGTGTGTCCATAGGGAGAGTTTGCTGGGTTAGCATTTGCTTTCCGTAATCCGCTTCTATTGACCTGCAGAGTTTCAGTTGCATAGCTCCTGTTCATGTAAGGGGAAAACACTTGAATTACTTCCAAAGATTTCCAATGTGTTCCGAATAGCGAACTCCTAAACAAGTCTGAATCTTGGTAAGAGTCTGCAAATCAATTTACAAATATGTCATTGTATCCCTTTAACACTGAATTTTGTCTTGTGTTGTTACTCTTTGTAGGGTTTAGAGGAAGGCATCTCTCAGATAACCTCCAAAAGCAGACTGTCGCCTCACAAACTCATATGGAACTTCCCACTGGAAATTACATTTAAGAGCACCAACCCATCTGGATGTGAGACCCGCACACACACACACACACACACACACACACACACATTTTCTCAACAACACATCAGAACAATACACTTAAAACCAAAAGACAATTTCATAGACTGCACAGAGCCTTTAAGGCAAATAGTCTTTCTCACAATAGCCGGTCTTTACACATGCATTATACGGTGTGTGTGTGTGTGTGCGTGTTTGTGTGTGTGTGTTTTGCAGGGCCTCAGATCGTGGTGAGCGTGTATGGCCCGGACACGTTTGGCAATGATGTGGTCCGGGGCTACGGCGCCACACACATCCCCTTCTCGCCCGGACAGTGAGTGCATCACACTCTGGACTCTACCTCTAAAACGCTTCATCGCTGTGCTCGATTCCCCTCCTTTAACCTCCTCTATTTGCTTTAATACCTGTTATTATTTAAACAGGAGGTACAAAAATAGACATGTTTGTTTTCCTCAGACATACGAAAACAATTCCCATGTTTGTTCCTGAATCCACATCAAGACTTCAGAAATTCACAAGGTAAGAGTGCATTATTACTATCCTTACAGTTGTATGTCAACACATCTGCTGAATACGGTAACATGACTTTAAATGACTAGACCATCTCTATTAAAATATGCATCATTTCTACATAATCCTACTTTGAAGCTCTATCTTACTCTTTATTAGCCCCAAGAAGTTTCTGCAGCTTTTGATTTTCACGTTTGAGGGTTTGTTGTTGCGAGACGTTGCAGGTGTGAGTGTTCAGCATAATGACAGTTGAGAGCGTGGGGCTAAAGCTGAAAGTGTTGGCTGATGTGATTGGCTAATGCAAGGTTATGTACTGAGGGAAAAGAGAGTGAATGGCGTTGCCCTTGTCCCGTCTCATCCAGCTGGCTGATGGGGCGGCGGCCAGAGTACACAGACCCAAAGGTGGTGGCCCAGGGCGAGGGCAGAGAAGGTGGGTCTTTAACGTACATCCTCCTCACATTTGGAGCTCATGTAGAAGGCTGAATTGGCACGTTATTTACCGTTGTCCAATAGAAGTGGAGTAATATAGAGGCCTAGGGAAGATACAGTAATATCATTAAGCGCAGTTTAGGAAAAAAGTTCCAGACAAATAGACATCTTAAAATTCTATGTTAACTGAATTTATTGCCGGTTCATTTATTTATTTTACATTTAATCAATACAAAAAAAAATGGTGTTGTGAGGAAGAAAACAATATTGTCCCAAAGATAAAAACGTAATTCACATATTAGTGATTTAGATGTTTTATATCAATCTTTATTTCTTTTTATATCCAACTATCTGTTCCCTGGGGGGGGGGGGTCTTCAGTGACACGCGTGTGTTCCCAGGGCTTCGTCACGCTGACCTTCCACATCGTGACCAAGGACATGAAGAAGCTAGGCTATGACGGTACACCTTCAGATCCCTCCAACACACTGTCCCAGGCGTCGTCCACCGGCCTGAGACCACAGGAGTAGCCCACACACAGGGCCTGTATACGAGGGCACGACGGTAGCATTGACAAAAGTGGGAGATTCTGCTGAACAGACTGTTACTGAATTTCCTTCACTTGCTGCCTGTTATTGTTAATTTTGTACAAGATATGGTTTGATTTTGACATACTGACAAAAAGAGATGGCATTATGCAAAACCATGGGTATAGGAATACCCACGAACCCCGTCTTATGTTAAGACACATCACGAATGAAATTCTGTTTGTTTTGTTGCGCTTATGTGATTGTTTGGTAGCTAGAAAGCAAGCTTCATCCTTTGGAATGTTTTTTGTATTTTTATAATAAATGGGTATTTTTGCTTTGGAATAGTTATGTTCATGTTTCATTCATTGGATTACCTGTTACTGCGGACAACATAAAAATAATTGACTTAAAATAATGGATCAAAGAAGGTGTCCATTCTGTTTGGAGTATCAAATTACTTTTCATACAATACTTGTAATACTGTGGGGCCCAGTTTTTCAAAAGTAATCCAGTGGGATAACGGATTGGATCAAATCTTGGAAATGGGTTTTTCAAAGCAAAAGAGCTATTACGAAATAAAGTCAGATCATGTAATCCAATTTTACATTAGATCTGGATCACACCTGCCCTTTGGGTTTTTCAAAACTTTTAACTCGGTTTGGGATCTATTTGATCCAAAGAAAACAGTATTATCCTGATCCCATCTGAAGGGTGGATTCAGTTGGTTATCCTGAAATTTGGTATTTGGATCAGTGATCCAATTCAATGTTCCTTTAAAAACGGGCATAAAAGTAAGATGGATCAGGTTACCCTGGATAGCAAAACAATTTGATCCAGAATTGGAATTCTTTTTATTTTATTTTAAACTGCGCCCTGGATATCACTCGTTGTTAAAATCAGACGTGTAGGCTTGGTATTAAGCCTTATCCTTACAACATGCTACATCTTGCATGTTGCTTGATTTCGAAGCCAACGTAGATGAAAGCACTCAAGAGCCGAAATCACTTGTGACACGGTTTTACGGAGCTGGAGAAGTACATAGTTTATTTCATTTTAAATCGATGCAGCTACAGATGTAATATTTGTTCACGTGGCCATTGCTGCGTTTTTAAGTTCATTTTAAATGCTGTTAAAATAACATGGTGATTTTCCTACTAAAAATAAAAACCCAATACACAGAATAATAACGGTATACAGAAGAACAGTATGTTACAATAGTACAAATGATAAATTATATTATACAGTTATAGTGACAAAGAAAAATAACGACCAACCAAGCAGCCTCCTCCCGGTACTATGAAAAGGTTAACTAGACCAGACGGAACCATGGAAGAACAACAGGTCTGCATATAAACATGACAGTCCATGACGCGTGTTAGTCCTCTTGATAAAAGCATATTGAATACATGTTAACACCGAGGCGCTAGCCACCGGCCTCGTTCCACCACCACTACGGTTGGGGCTTTCATTTGCAAATGCAAAAAGGTGGAGTGTTTCTTCGTTTTTTTGTAATTCAACATCTGAATTGGTTTTAAGGAGTCACACCGAAGGGACAAAAGTGTTCCCACAACCGCTGCAGTTGACCGATGAGGCCGGCGAGAAGGTAACAAGAGACATCGTCTTAGCTAGAGATATTTAATCTGTATATCATAGCAGTACTCGATAAACGTTTTAGCTAAATTCAACGTTTGCGCAACACAAATCAAGCACGTCTTTCTTTTTAAAAATCATTTAAATCTTTTCCACATATCCGATTTTTTGTCTGTTTGCTGTTGCATATATCTAGTTTGGAATCAAAAAGGTGTTGCTGGTCTGCGAGTAAGGTTGGATCCCTACTCCCGTCATTCAGAACAAACATTGCATATCACTGTCATCTACATCACAAACACAGTTTTCCCCCAGCGCCCATAGCCTGAGAGAAATAAAGGACCGACTTGATCCAAGGTTTTGCGTTGCGCAGCTGTCATAGCACAACGAACCAGAGGAGGGCGCCAACTCAACGTCAAAACAAAAGTGAATGAAAACGAACGGGGTCCACTTAGACACGAAGAAGAATATCATTGGCAGTGATGTCAACGGGGGGGGGGGGGGGGGGGGGGGGGGATTGAGCACAGGGAAAGTCAACAGTGACAAAACAATGAGGATCTATGTGCAAGGGTCACTCTGTACTTTAGTGGGAAACGCTTCTAATTTCACACATTAAACATGAACCCTCCCCATATATTTTACATGACCCCCCCCAAACACATCAACTGTACTTTGTGGTGTTTGTGTGATCAATGAATTATGTTAACAGAAATCCATAAAGCTACACATCCACAAAATATGACCAGAATTCCCACCAACCCCTTTGTAGTAAATCTCCGTCACTCAGGACTTTGGTAACAGTGTGCTGTGCATCTAATGAAAACAGGTGTAGTATTCCCCCAAAAAATGAAATTTAACGAAAACTGCCAGGGACATAGTTCGTACAACTAAATGGTTTAAAGTCTTGACTGTGGATTTACATCTAGAGAGTAAAATAGGACAAAAAGTAATAAACAAAACATAAAGAGCACAAAAATATAACACTTGTATACATAATGCCAGGTCAGCCTTTGCTGAAGGATTCCCTCCGCTGCCATTAATAGACAAGTCCTCCAAACCTGATGCGTGTGTGCATGTGTGTACGCTTGTGTGTGCACGTATGTGTGGGTGTGTCGACGGGCTACTGTTGGCAGGGTGTGATGCTGTAAATCCCTTGGGGCTTCGGCCGACATGCCCTCTAAATCTCTCTCCAATATATTTTACTCACACTTCAGCGAGATAGGCCCTTGAAGTTTGGTCGCACACGCACGCACATACACAGACACAAAACACAAACACACACACACACACTTTCAAGCGTACAGATTGCTGTAGCTACCTTGCCCCCCCCCCCCCCCCCCCCCCCCCCCCCCCCCCCCCCGCCCCCGCCACCCTCCCCCCCCCCCCCCCCATAAAGCACAAGCAGACACACACGCATACTTGACTCAGTCCACTTCCCTTTCACCCCTTAAATGAAAAAATAAAATAACCACATTTCCCATGTCAACGCAGTGTGTTCATGGGCAGTCACAATGCCTCCATCATACGTGTCTTTTTCATCATACGTGAGAGCGACAAAACACACACACAAGCGTCGTTCAGTGTTAGAATGAGGGGCAGACAGTATCCTTTGCTTGTGCGCATGTATATGCGTGAAAACACAAATACATACACTTTTTAGGTAACAAAAAACACGTTAGTAACACCTCCAACCCATAGTTTCAGGGAACAACGCCTCCCTCCTGGCCGGAGCTCGAAGGTCGCTCTTTCGACTTCCCCCAAAAAGGTCAAAGTTTGTTTGTGTGAAGTAGGATGTGAAAAACGTAAAGGGGGGGGTGCCTGGGGACAGCAGTGGCCACCCCGTACCGTAGATTTAAAAAAAAGAAGAAGAGAGCGGTGCGTTTGCGTCCGTGGGCCCGGCAGCAGCGTCCGGATCCCACGGGGAGCCCACGAGAGTCACAGAGGGGGGAGAAAAAAAAAAACGTACAAAATAACAGATGCAAAAAAAGTGTGCAAAATCCCTGCTTAGTAACCGCACTTCAATCACACACACGGGCACGCACGCACACAGACGCACATTCATCTACTACTCCAGTGTGTGTCAACAGACACCCGCCGGAATATACACGGTGTAAAAAAGAAAAAAAAAAAAAAAAGAAAAATCCTGACATGTAAATACAAACGTGGTGTAGCACGCGGTGCAGCGAGCGACGCCGCCGTACAGGAACAAAGCGAAGAAGAGAACGGGTTAGTTTAAGCTCTGGTGGAAAAGGGACGCCATCCAAACGAGATCCCGGTGTTGGTACGGTAGGGTAGAAACCTATGCTACTCGGTAGAAAAGCAAAAACGACGAGACGCAAGGAAAAGTAGTGAGAAGGGGAGGCGGGGGGTACCGAGGGAAGGAGAGGAAGACGAGGGTGGCCGTCGAGGGGCCACGGAGCGCCCGGTTGCATCATAACCCGGCAACGACTGCATCCCGGCCCGGCCTCCGTCTACGTCTACAGTCCGGTTCGGTTCGCTGGCCATCGGCACCACCCCCTTCCCTCGAGTCCCGGAGCGGGGGGCGAGGCAGCTTGAAGCAAAAGGGAGGGGAGTGGCGGGGTGGAGCGCATGGTGGAGGTGACGGAGGTGGAGCGGGGACTAGGAGGGGAGTGGAATAAAAGGTGACAGCTGGCAAGAAGGCGCTGTCTGGGTTGTGGGTCATACAAAGAGAAAAGAGGCCCCTCCCTTGGTTCATTGGGGCGTGGGGGTGTGGGTGGGGGTGTGGGTGGGGTGCTGGTGCTGGTGGCGACTCACAACAGGAAAGGGTTTGTGGTGCCGGGGGGCTGCAGCCCGGCAGCCTGCGGCGGCATGACGTTGGACATGAGCGGCTGGGGCATGGACATCCCCATGCCGGGGCCCATTCCCATGCCGGGCCCCGGGCGGCCCCCGGGGGCCATGCCGGCCAGGGGGACCATGGTGATGGCGGGCTGGCCCATGGAGGACAGCGGCATGGGGTCGGAGGCCAGGGACCCGAAGCCCGCCGGCATGGGGCTGACCCGCATCTGGTTGAGGGTGGGCGGGGCGGGCTGGCCTACCTGGAAGGGGTTGGCCTGGACCGGGGCGGCCGCTGCAGCTGGGGGGGGAGAGGGAGACACGGGAGAGGGAACCAAACTTTAGTTGTGAAAGTCAGCTCAGTATAGACTTGGTGTCTGTTCAGCTGGGGTTGAGGACCTTAGCGTTCTGAGGTGAGTTTGGGGGGGGGGGGGGGAACTCAATTGGCTGCTGGGCAGGTTGATTTGGTCTAACTAGGGTCCTGACTTTTAGAGTTTGTCCCTGCCAAATGGTCAGCTCTGTCCGCCATTGGCTAGTGTGAGGTGTTCATTTTGGTGTGCAAGTGTACGGTATACGTGCTTGTGTCTTTCTGTACCTACCTAATCACGTGAGGGATTGGATAATAGAGAGTGGTGGCCGTGAAGGCCGACACACACGACAGACACTCTAGCTCATCAATCCATAGTCCGAGGAGCTGCTCATGAATTCAACGGGTCATGCACGCAGCCGTCACACTTTTAAAAAGGTGACATATCATACAACCAGGTGTGAGGGTGAATAGCTGTTACAAGCCGTTTTGAAAATGGGCCACTTCTGACATCACAGGTGGGCGTGTCCACCTAGATGTGTGCTGGATGGATCAGTCTACCTGCCGATTTTCAAATATAGACACACACACTTACCAGAGGCGGCCAGGAAGGGGTTGACGATGGGCGCGGGCTGGGCCGGCTTGGTGACCAGGGAGTCCAGGTTGACCAGCGCGGCGTTGGGCCCCAGGAAGGACTCGGGAGTCTTCCTGGTGGGGTGGAGGCCCAGGGAGGAGGAGGTGGGCAGCGGGTCAAACAGGTCCATGCTGCCGCTGCTGGCCAGGCTTGCCTGGGAGGAGACCACACCCCCGTTCCCTGGAGGGAGGGAGAGAGAGAGAGAGAAGGGGCGGGGGTGAGGACGATGGTAGGGTACGGTGGGGTCTCACGGAGCTGAGAGCCAATCACAGAGCAGAGAGTCATTCAGGTGATGCGTTGGCGTACAATGCAGCAGCGAGCCATCTACGTAAAGAAGGAGAGAAGAGGAGAAAAGACAGTACAGACACCGATGTTTACACGTTAAGACCGATCTATGAAGGATCAAGAGATAGATAAGGAAATAAAGATGTAAATACGCAGCGAGATAGATGGAAGAGGTATGGACACATCCACAAGACCCGGTGATAGACACGTCTTCCAAGTGGAGAGGTGTGGTTTTGATATACCCAGTAGGGTGTCGTCACATCATACGGGTCACCAGTGATCATCATCACTACATAATTCCCACATGATCGCAACATGACGACTAGAAAGCGAAATTGAAACACAAGAGTCGGTTCTGGCCGTGTATGCGAGAGGCGACAATTATTTTGCACCCAACAAATGTTGGCCGAGAAGCTCGCCAAGTTCTATTATCAGTCGATCACATTTTTAAGTCGCCCACAGTACGTCTGGTTTATTGCCATGGCGCCCCTGAAACGTCTAACCTCAAAAGCATACAGTGTACACACACGCACGCGCACACACACATACACACACAACTGGAGTAATTATTGGCTGCACTAAAACGGCTCTTTGGAGGTAGACTGTAAGGCAACACGCAGACAGCGGAAATACCTAACGGGCCCATGCGGGGGACCAATCAACAATGAGTAATAACTCAATGACCACAAGGCACAAACGAGCCGTCTCGATGTGGTTCAATCATTCACTGTGTGAGCAGCAGTAGCGGTATGGAGGCAGAGACCGGCGGTGTCTAGCTAGAAGTGTTGGCACCAAACCGGCTGCATGGGGGGGGCGGGGGAGGAGGGTTGAGACCCAGGCAGTGGATGAGTGCACGTCTGTAAGCGGTACCTGGGCCTTTAACAGCCTTCAGCAGGGCCAGCAGACCACTCTGTCTGGAGGAACCTCCATCTTTCAGGCTCCAGAAAAATAGCAACAAAAAAAAAAAATGTAATACCGAACTGTAATACTGAAATATTTACAGAATCGGATTACATATCTTATCGGTTTGCAAAGATCACAGTGATATCGTATTACTAAGACCCTGAGGATTCCTGTGTTTAATATATAATGCTATAAAGGATGCTCTCGGTCCACAGTGTAGTTGAGACACCGTGGAAAGAATATACGCAGAACAGAAGCATAATAAATAATGTGAAGTAAATAAAGACCACTCGATCGTGATTAGAAGTTATCAGAATCAGGTTTTCACACAATGGATGTTGCTCGTTATGCTTGTCAAAAGCGATAAATAATAATGGTTTCATGTCACAGGTGTTCCATTGCCCTGGGTTCGTGGAAGTACCTTACCACGTTATTTCCATTGACCAGAAGCCAAAGTCCCAAAGTGAGAGACCCCCTTTTTCCCCAAAGCCCGGGACTGTCCAAACACACCAGACAGTTAGTTCCAGCAACATTGCTCCCCGCTCCCCCCAGGTTCAAACAGATGCCCAGTAATAAAGCCTTCCCCACAAAGCTCCGTAACTCAGTAGGGTTTAAATCAGACCGTGTTGGCACCGGAGAACAGTTACCGGGCGTTCTCTGGAGAGCCAGGGAAGACCGACCGAGCGTGAGAAGAAAAAAGAGGGGGGGGAATTCAGAACCCGATCTGATCCGGACAGAACCCAACAACCCAGAACGGGGACAAAGGAATGCTATGAAAGCGGACTTGAGCATAACACTTTTACAAATGTACAACGGAACCAGAGGCAAAAAACAATCTTTGAAACATACATTTTTCTATTTGCTCTGGTCCTATGATGTTCGACAACATTGACAAAATGCTAGTGCCACACGTTCTGCAAAAACATTTTGATTATGTCCTTTTGAGGAATTTGGCCATGCCATTTTTAATAGCTTTACCATGTTCTACTGAGTCAGCCAATGGGTATTTCTGCACATTGAATATATCCATTATGTTCCGTCCATTCGTCTGGACACAAAGTGGGGTTGAGGCCAGAGAGGATCGCACGAGCCCAAGAGTTGATGGAGGTCGCATTCCTCACACATGCATCTCCAAGCATGCGTAACCTCGAGATCGCCGGCCTAAAGCATGCACATTACTTACAGCACAATGGATAATTCCAGGTTCAGAGTGAACTGTGCTGTTTCAGTATGTTGGAACGCTCCTCATCCCACTCTCAGGAATAAACCCCTTCTGATCCCTAGATGAGGGGTTCTGGGAGATCATAATGGGCTTTTTATGGCATCCTTTCTAATCGCATTGCAATCTCAAAATAGATGTCCCAATGTCACGTTATTGAATCGTTTTCTCCCCTTTTGATCGATACTCTGTTTTACCTGTGAGCATAACATCAGGGCTAGACCAAAGGATTTTGCGAATACGGCTTTTACTTTCTAGCCGTCACGGTCATTTGCAATGATTTGTTTTTAGATTGTGCACTACTTAATTTTTGGTATCGTTTTGTATTTGCAGGACGTTGACACACAGACACACACATAGAAGAACACACGACACGCTGTGTGATGTAGACAAGGTGAGAGCAGGAGACAGACAGACAGACAGACAGACAGACAGACAGACAGACAGACAGACAGACAGACAGACAGACAGACAGACAGACAGACAGACAGACAGACAGACAGACAGACAGACAGACAGACAGACAGACAGACAGACAGACAGACAGACAGACAGACAGACAGACAGACAGACAGACAGACAGACAGACAGACAGACAGACAGACAGACAGACAGACAGACAGACAGACAGACAGACAGACAGACAGACAGACAGACAGACAGACAGACAGACAGACAGACAGACAGACAGACAGACAGACAGACAGACAGACAGACAGACAGACAGACAGACAGACAGACAGACAGACAGACTGACAGACTGACAGACAGACAGACAGACAGACAGACAGACAGACAGACAGACAGACAGACAGACAGACAGACAGACAGACAGACAGACAGACAGACAGACAGACAGACAGGGTGAGTACCAGTGGGGACAGAGGAGGAGGTGCGCAGGCTGTCAAACTCTGAGAAGTCTTCCTTAGACGTACCGTTGGATGCACTGAACAGGTCAAAGCTACCTGGAAGGGAGACAACACGCACACAAATGTAGATGAACCGTGAAAGCACACACACACACACACACACAGATGCAACACAGGCCTATTTGAAGCAGAGCAGGTTCGCACATGACGACGCATGGAAACAAACACAAGGCAGAGAATGGATGTGGAAACTCTATGGCCCCATGGCAACCACTGGCATGTTTGAATCGGTGTCTTGATTGGCTGAACTTCAGAGTTAAGGGCTTTTTCTCTGGCGGTTGCGCGCATGTGTGTGTATGTGTTCACAAGATGGTGGTATATTTCCACCAGTGGCCCGCTGGAGTCTAGTTTCACAGTTTATCCGAAAGGGTGTCAATGAACTTTATAGGTTGGATATCCTGCATTTCCCAAACATGGAAGTACGAGTTTTCATCTCGTGTCCATATTTGGAAAAAGTGGACGTTTTACCCTTGAAGTTTCTCACCGGTATCTTTGGGAGGGGACTCTTTTTACAGGTCTAATTCCTTATAAGAACCTCAAAATATGGATGGTTAGTTTACCTGCGTTCGAGGTCTTGGGCCGCACAGAGGCTGAGCCCCAGGGGTCTGGGGCTGGAGGCTGGTTTGTTCCCCAGGGATCGCTGCTCTTCATGGGGGGAACGGAAGGGTTGCTTCCCCATGGATCCACTGGTTTAGACACAGCACCTTAAGGGGAAGAGAGAGAGAGAGGCATGTCGAGGCAGGTGTGGTGAAAACACGTCCAAGTGACGATAACTGGACCAGATACCAAGCACAGGGATTTTGCTAAATTAGATTAGGAATTTTGTGCCACTATAAATAGTTTTGCGACACGACAGTGTCAGTGGGCATGCCTTTCCTATCCATTTAAATTCCATGTATTATTTGTTAAGGTCAGAATAACACAGGAAATGAGCAAAGCATTTCACCAGGGGAAATTTCCAGCAATAATGAACCACTTCCTTGTTGGCACCTGGCAACTTAAGATAAACCTGTGTAAGTTCCCCTCATGGTTTGTACCATACGTGGAACCCTCTCGCCTAACAAATATCTTTCTGAACACACAACTCTGCGCAATGCAACTGGGCAGGCTAAGCAGCATTCCTAGTATCCTACGACAAGCTCTGGTTTCTGCTGTTTACTTCTCAAATCTTTGAGAAGACCCGATGAGACAAGGGTACAGTTCAGACACAAGTCGTTAAGGAGCAGGTAGGGGACAGTCATCAACAGGCAGGCTGGGAAAAGCCTGTCCGCAGTTTCCGACAGACCGAAAGAAGGCCGACAGACCGACACAAGGCAGACACACAGACAGAAGGCAGACAGACATACACAAGGCCGACAGACAGAAGGCCGACAGACAGACAGAAGGCCGACAGACAGACAGAAGGCAGCAGACAGACAGAAGGCCGACAGACAGACGGAAGGCCGACAGACAGAGGCCGACAGACAGACATACACAAGGCCGACAGACAGACAGAAGACCGACAGACACACACAAGGCCGACAGACAGACAGAAGGCCGACAGACACACAGAAGGCCGACAGACACACAGAAGGCCGACAGACAGACAGAAGGCCGACAGACACACAGAAGGCCGACAGACACACAGAAGGCCGACAGACAGACAGAAGGCCGACAGACAGAGGCCGACAGACAGACAGAAGACAGACAGACAGCAGTGTGTACCATATGATGACTGCCAGGGGTCCGTCGCAGGAGCAGCAGCAGCGGCGGCGGCACCGGCCCCTGCCCTCCAGGGGTCGGCCCCGGCCCCGGCCCCAGCACCTGCACCTGCACCTGCACCTGCACCTGCACCTGCACCTGCACCCGGCTCCGGGACGTCCATCAGATCCATCAGGGAAGACTGGGGCTGGAGAACCAGCAGGAGAGACAGAGAGAGAGAGAGCCATAGCATTAGTCCACCGCCCACCTACAATGTCACTCAGTGGAGGCTGACCAGTGGAGGGCGCCGCCCCCCACCACTCCCCACATCAGAAGGCTGTCGAAAATGACTGATTTTAAATGAGCAAAGTAAATAATATATAGTCAGTGAGTGAAATTACACATGGGTTAAAAAACGTTGGCTTAAGGGTACTGATGGGTCACGTGTCTCTGGCCTGGCGCCCAAGCACCTTTGCACAAAGACTCGTTCTGAGTTGTACGTGCACAGTTCGCTGCTCTACAATGCAAGCGCTGGCAGCCTGCCGGCGCACATGGTAGCTGCACCGTAACAGCACAAGCAACAGCATCCGTAAGGGTCTGAGAAGCTTAGGCCTCTTCCATTGCATAACACTAAAGATTGCTGTAAAGATTGTGTGTGGAAAGTAATGATAAGGGAACAAGGCACATCATTTAACTGTTTTGCTCACTTGGAAAAGCTGCCAACCCGGCTTTTAGTGTCCCCACTGTCTCATCATATTTACAATAGATCTGGCTTGTGTCATTTTATTTTCCTTTTTTCTTTTTTACTAGGTCTGGGCAATATTTGTATATTATCCTTTATCGTCTTTGACTGGTATTGCATCTTCATCCAATGAAGATGTAACTTATCGTGATACCAGGTTTTATTGTATTAATTAGTTACGATTGAAATATAAGGTTTTAAATATCAGTGAGGAAGGAAGACTACTTTTAGTCTGATATCATACTTTAAATTCCCATATACTTGAATGTAATGTCCCTCGGTTAGAATGTATAGAATGGTATTTTGAATTCATAAGCATAGCGTGATATCAATCTGTCATGTACAGTTCGCCCATAATTACCGTGATGATACATTTGTTCCATATCGTCTGGCACTACACTATACATAGAAGGACTCACGCTGCATGGCGATGCTTGGAAACTAGTCCACCCTCTGCCAGTTACTGTACATTCCAGTTACAGAGAGCAGACGTGAGTCAGACACAATATGGGAATGGGAAGAGACTTGGCTATTTCGGGAAACCCGGACGCAGAAAGGGAAAATCTGACTCCATTAACCCCGACTACGCACATGGGCTCGTGTGTGCGCATCCACTACTATTCCCCCCATGCACGACCCACCAAGAGCATGCTAGGCAGCATTAGCATGAGCGTGTCACCTCTCTCTTCTTCTTGGCGAGCTTGCCGGAGCCCGGGCCGCCCTTCTTGCTCTCCTCCAGGGCCATCTGTAGTCTGAGGTCGTCTCCCCGCCGCACACGATCTTCCTGCTCACACCGGGGGAGGAAGAGAGCTTGATTGTTAAGCACGGCGGCCATTTCGGATCCACCATGTTTAGAAAACACTTCCTACACAGGGCAGCCATAATGGTAGTCCCTGACCAAAAATGCTTGTAATGATTAAATAAAATGTAAAGTGATGCAAATGATAAAGCCTCTAGCTCTTTATGGTGTATAATGCAGAGTCAGAGTAAGAATGTTGCTGATCTGGCATTTGAGCACGGCTTTCATTTCAATGTCAAGGAAAGATCTTTATTGACAGTATATGCATTCAATTATTTTTCAGTCACATTATGGTGGGGTGGGGCAACAAGTGTCATTTCGGTAGAGCGAAATTACTCTCTCAATTTTTTCCAAAGCGTTAAAGTTCAGAAACTACTACTGCGGTATTTCAGTCCTGTTGTCTTTAGTCCAGAAAACCCAAACAACAGAGATTAGGAATCATATTTCCAGCCCCTATAAATGACATGCTGTCATTTACGGTCCTGGCAGAGTAAGGGGCCGACGTGTGTCTGGCAAGTGTGCCTGTGTGTTGTGCATTTGCATGAGCCTGTGTGTGTGCCCGCATTTGTGTGTGAGGGAGTGTGCCCGCATGCGTGTCTGTGTGTGAGGGAGTTTTCCGGTGCTGTGTGCCTGTGTGCGTGCGAGTGCATTCGCGGGCGTGTGTGCGAGTGCATTTGCGCGTGTGTGTTTGAGTGTGGGTGTTTGAGTGTGTGTGTGTGTGAGTGTGCGCGTGTCTTTGTGCGTGTACCTGCTCCGCAGCTTCGCGGCTCATGGCCAGGGCCAGCTGCAGCTGCAGCTCCTCCTCCCCGCTGGTCTGAGGTCGGGCCTGTTCCAGCTCAGAGCCAGCATTGGGAGACGTAGCTACGACACACACACACACACACACACACACACACACGGAGAAACACAAATTCAACACACACATTCACTAGCTGGACTCTATGCCTCAAAGGGCTACGTCTAAGTAAAATATGGAATATTAGCAATTACCGGATGGTGCGTGACATGAGCTGCAGCCTGTGTGTGTGTGTGTGTGTGTGTGAGTTTGAGTGTGTGTGAACTGATATGGGACAGAGGGTAAAGCATTGTTTGCTGGATAACAAGATGCCGTGAGGCGGAAGCAAACACTATGTACCCATGCAGACCAGAGGGGACACACACACACACACACACACACACAACCACCCACACGGGGGAAATTAAAACAAAAAAGCATTTCACACACTCAGCACATCAACCTCAGGTTCCTTTTCTCTTCAGAAAGTGTGTGACAACACTCACACAATCTGTGAGCAACACTCACAAAACAGTGACTGTTATGTGAGCCACACTCACCAAACAGTGACTGTTATTTTCTGCTACACCCAGAAGCAAAGGCATCAGATATAGTAAAGAAACACATTTGGACCTATCAAAAGGTCCATAAAGGCCCTTCATAATAATCTTTCAGTATCTTTGATTCACCAAGTAGTGCCTTTCTGATAAAATCAATGGACATGAATAGCATCAAATAACATGTGTTCTCAGCCACTTTTTACAGCTCAGTGGACACGCCAATATGGATCTGAGGCGGGGGGGGGGGGGCGTCCTGAAACTAGGCCTGCAATAGGACTCCATTACAATCTATCCGTCAGGAAGTGCTGAAGGCCCAGATAAGGGTCTAAAATGAATGAGGGGAACCCAGGCTCGAGCTCGAGTTGCAGTCTTCAGATGACGATGATGGAGCCATGAGCTCCATTTAATCTGCTTGGCCTTCTCTCCGGCCCTCTTCGTTCTCCTCGCTCTGAGTGAAAGGAGGAGAGCGGCCGGGGGCAAACACACGGGCTCCCTCTCTCATGAATACTATCTGTATGGGGGCATCTTTCCAAATGTTCCCCTCTCCCTCTCCCCTCCTCCTCCGATGTATCCCTCCTTTCACTGCAGCCGCGACGAAGGGGGCCCGTGCTGACCGTCTTAATGTGATCCTGCCGACAGGAGACATGAGGCGAGACTCCCATCGTTAAAGAAGGGCGACGATGCTATCTTTAGGACAGAACCAGACCGACCCTGGTGAACATTGTGCCACTGGAAAGGCGTTCATCTGGTTCACTTGCATTAAAGGAAGATGTCACTAGTAGATGAAAATGAGATTTAGCCTTACGGGTTTGAGAGCCCTGCTGGGCTGTACTCATTACGACAGTGTCAGGGTATATTTAGACCCCCGAAGAGGGGGGTGAGTAATAGGACAGAGGCTCTGTGACCAGAACGGGCCCGGGCCACGGTTTCTTTTTGGCAGTCAAAAGTGACAATACTTTTCAGCACTCACAGCCTTTGCCAGCTCGTCTCAAAGTGAATGCTGCCGACTTGTCATAAAAAGGGAAAACTGCAACAGAATTCTCAATTTTTTCAGAGCAATCACTTAAAGGTTGAGGAATCAGCAAATTCTGAAGTTCAGAGATCGAGTCCTGTCAGATTTTGCAGATGCAACTAGGTCAGTTCAGAATGTGGTGTGAGTCGTCAATTCAACCACATGGCCGTGTTTCTGAGAAGAGGGAGGCAGGGTTATCAACAAGTTAACCAAAAGAGCTGGGTGTCCCTGGTTTTGGTATCTAACACGCTGGGGAAAACATACTCCATTTGAAACAACATTTTTTTTTAAACCGGCTGCAGTGCAGGTTATGTTGTTTTAAAAGAGGTCAAATGTATTATTCAACAAGAATGACTCAAGCCGTTCAAATACTTCCCCCATCCACACACATAGGATTAACTTACAATTCTTAAGTGTTCTAGACTGCAGTTTTGAGTTCACTTGAATGGTATGTTTTAAGGAAAACCTAATGGATTGTTCCTTCATAATACAACCGCCTGGCCAACTAACAGAACTGACAGGTGGACAAATGCCATCGCAATTGCCCATACAAGCCACCATTAGTGTGCAGGATACACACAATACTTTCTTTACAACCTCTGGAAATTGTAAACCCCGCTTGCCCCCTCACTTGGCTACAAAGCTGGAATTTCTTGCAACAACACTGGTGTTGGTGCTTTGGAGCTGCAGAGACAAAACATTGATTACTGCCGCTGCCTGTAATGGCCTTGTAGAACAAACAGCGTGCAAAGCATCCGCTAACAACACAAAATGTAGGCTGTTGTTGGAACTCGCTATCATATATGATGAAACTCGCATCTAGCGTCATAACAACCATACCCATTACTAAACTAAAAACATTACCAAGTCGCTGTTCACCTTGACTAGTTACTTTTTTACCCGAATGCGAAGTTGTCTGGTGTTGAGTTAGAATGTCTTGTTTCCATGGTTTGACCGTTGGCTCAACATATTTTTCAAACTGACATCTAATCCCCAAATCCTTTGCTTTTGTTGTCCCTGCGTGGGGCCAGGAGAGAGATAGATGTGTGGACACAACACAGATCTTAAGACCTTCCGTCCCAACTCTGTGGAGAAGGATCTGTGGAACTACACCCAACTGGTGTTAATCTATGTTAAGCTTTATGTATTCAGAACAATGTGGATGACGTGGCCTTCACTAACTTAACTATGTCCCCACAGGTCCACACTTCCTATTTGATCACTACTAGGTGGCTGGGGGTCAAAACTTTTAATTCCCAAGCTATTTTCACAACCTATCCTTACAAAACAAGATATGTTTTGATGTATGTCTACATTATTGTTACACCAAAACTAGTCAGAAATTGCTGGATTTGGAACAAGGAGCATTATTGAGATAGACTAAATTTAAAAATCACCCTTGATGTGGGGCTTCAATCCCCCACCCCCAGCACCAACCAAATTGTCACGTCAACTTCCCTTCCGTTATCACAACTGATGACTCAGCTGGCCAGGACGTCCGACCACAAACACAGTGATTCATACGCTGGAATGTGACACAATACAGACACACACACACACACACCCACACACACCCACACACACAGGAGACTGACACATTCCAGTGAAGACATGCATTAGTAGTCCTGCAAAAACAGACAAAACAGGCAGGAAATAACCCACCAAAAAAAGAGCGGGCAAATTCATGCACAAGTAAACACCAACAAACACCCTGCATGCCCCCCCCCCCCCCCCATCGCCCCATGCTGTGTGGCAGAGGTCAGAGGTCGCCGGGTCTCTGTGTGAGTGGAAAGGAAAATAATGGCCGGGTTCTTTGCTTTCATTTCAACACCCCCTCCATTTTCCCTGTGCTGTTCCTCATTTCACTTCCTCCCGGCCTTCACCCAAACTCTAAACGGTCGTTCCCTTAGACTCCTCTCCCCTCTCACCTCCTCCTGTCCCCTTCTCTGTTTGAGATTCCTTTTCATCGCCTCTAGGATGAGGCCCTGGTGGTTTGGTAAAGCGACCCACAGAGCGAGAGACACAAAGAAGTTGGTGAACATCCCCCCTGCCTCTTACGTTGTGCGAGTTTCAGTTTTATGGACTGATTGTGGGCCCATAGAACTGGTTCTCTCCACATTGGGGGCGTCAACTTTTAAAAGCATCTGAAGCCTCAGTTGTAAAGACAAAGGGGATAAGGGCCTAGTAGTTTCATTCTGTGTGTACGTGCGTATGTATGGCTCATCATAGCTTAAGAATGCAACCCCAGTAACCCCTGTACTGCAAGCCAGAGACCGAGCGATGTTAAGGGTCTGGGAAGGCTTCCGGATGCTGGCAAGACTGGGAATGTGAGTAAAGAATAGATAGTGTGTGTGTGTGTGTGCGTGCCTGTGTTCACAATAATGTATCAGGCCAATGAGTTGGATAATTTCTGCAGCACAGTACAATGTCGGGCAACCGACAATCAGATGGAAGTTTTATTTTTCCAGCACTGAATGTTGGCGGTCAACTGCCAATCAGATGTAAGGTTTGATAGTCCAGCACGAAATGATGGAAGGCAACAGCGAATCAGATGCAAGGGTTAGTTTCTCTGGCAGGGAACGCTGGTTGTCTACAGCCAATGAGATGCTACGTTCAGATTCTCCAGCACGGAATGCTGATGGTCTACAGCCAATCAGATGCTCGGGTTAATTTCTCCAGCACAGAATACTGGTTGTGTAAAGCCAATCAGATGCGAGAGTTAGCTTCTTCAACCAATCAGATGCTACTCACAGCCATGGTAGGAGGCTGGGGAGCCCTCCGAGCGGCCGTACTCCTCGCTGTAGGAGGTGGAGAGGTTGGGCTGGGAGGAGCCGCGGCCGAAGCCCACCTGGGAGCCCCCGGTCGACACCTGCGCCATGCGCTCCTTGGTCTTCAGGGCCTGGGACCTGAGGGGTGAGACGGGTGAGTTACAAGTAAGTACAGGTATTAAACAGTTTATTCTTCCGTTGCAATTTAAGATAGAACAATATATGCCAGGTGTATATCTGACAGAATTATACAACTGCTGTCGTACCGTAAGCAGATTCCGCCAAAATAAAAGTCGGTATTGGCATAATGTATACTAAAATTTAAAAAGCTGTAAAATAAATGTTGTTTTTTTGAAAATATAACATGGCATACAAAAACTCTTCTCCATCCGGTCTCTAAGAACACTCACTCATCACTACATCACCAAGGAGCACTTAACGCTCTCTCTCACCCCCCCCCCCCACCACACACACACACACACACACACACCACCCTCCCCTCACGTCACCCATCGGTCGCCGCTCCCCCACCTCTCGCCCTTGAGCCGCTCCTCGTCCTTCAGCAGCAGCACCAGCTGCTTGCTCTTCTCCCGCACGTTGATGCCCTGGTCCTTGCCGTCGCGGTCCACGTACTGGAAGTCCTTGAGCGTCTGGATGGCGAAGATGTTCTCCTTGCACTGCAGCGCCACCCGCTCCGACCCCGTCTTCACCAGGTAGTCCAGCAGTGTCAGCGCCTTGTACACGTGCCGCCAGTTCTTCCCGTGGTCGTTGAGCCGCCGCCAGATCATGCTCATGATCTCGCTGAAGGCCACCACGTTGTACGTGAGGTCGGCGATCTCCGACATCAGCGACGACGAGGGCCCCCACGGGTCGTTGGACGTGGACTCCCGCACCTTCTTCTCCGCGTCCGAGTAGTTGTTCACCATGTTCTTCATCTGCCGGCGGATGGTGGAGCTCGGCATGTTGGCGGTTGACCGAGAGATGGTGGAGGTTGGCGGGTAAAATATCAAGAGGAAATCGTTGGGGGACTTTCACCCAAAAGGAAGGACGTTTTGGGGGATGGGATGAAGGGGGGGTGGGGGGGTGGGACTCTCTCGGGAATCGCTTTAGGGAGTCTCCTGCAAACAGGCGCACACACAGGGTATGATAGTTTGTATGCGTGTGTGAACCTCTGCGAGTAGGGTGAAACTCCGGCAGCCCGTCCTGCACGCCTGTGACCGTTCCCACGGCTATCTGGTCGTATCTGGCAGTGTGTGCTGTGTGTTTATGGGACTCCTCAAGGCCAACGCGACAAGCCTCTGTATACCAGAACGGTGGCGGTTAGAACCATCTCCACACTCGGAACGCTGACGGCACACACGCCCACGCCATCACCTGAAATCACAAAAACAACACGTCAGACTGACGGATCGATAAGGGTGGTAAATGTGCAGCACTTCCCGGTTGTTATCTGTACACGATGAGGAAATAGGACACCAAACGAAAATTCCTTCTTCTAGGGGAAGAATTTTTATTTTTTCAAGCATTTCACACCTTCAACGACATCAACATCAAGTTTCTGATCTCTCGCTCTGAGTTCACTCAAGATAAATGTAACCAATTCATTCATTCAGACAGGGTCTGGGATGTAGGCAAGCTGAAGTCATGATATCCAGTTTTAGCTTTGAAAATTTGCTTGAAAATCTAATAACAGTAACCAGCTGATCTGTTTCGCCTACAGATTAAATAAAAATATTGTTCAATATTTCTACACAAGATGCGAATTACAAAGGACCCTGCCCTAAAAATAAACCCTGAATAAAACACCATTAACTCATATATGTCTCACGTTCACATCCACAATAGATTCAAACAGCTTTTGAGAAAAGTATCCTGTAGCCCCATAAGTATTTAAACCGAGCAAGACTTTGAAGTTTGCAAATTGCATATTAGACCCACAGCATTGTAGGCTATACAAGGTCATACATGCTACATGACTTCTATCACCAAGAGCTCAGCTTTAGTTTTTTCCAAATTATTATTTATTTTCACTAATACCGTCATAAACAGTATACCTCTGTGAAATGTCAGGAAGGTATGAAGGTATGACAACATTTATACCACCCAAGCCTAGCAGGAACACTCACTAATGTATGTGCTGTAGCCCCCGTGGTTGCTACCTTGGAATCGGTCAACATTAACGTAGACAGATCAAATGGGGTGGGTGGGTAGGACTTGCGTATATTTTGAAAGACGGATCGACACCGACGTGACAGAGAAGCCATATTTCAGCCCTCCCCTAGGTTTATTGCACCCTGTTGCCTTGACTGTAAATTACAAAGCAGGGTGTGTGTGTGGCAATGCCACGCCCCACCACGATGACAGAGAGCCAGGGGATGAAGCACGCTGGCCGGGTGGCCTTCGGAGACAGACACTCGGAGAACAGGCCAGTGGATATTGACCTTATATGGTGGGGGGAGGGGGGCTAACTCAGTAAACATAATCAGTGGGAGGCACTGGATCCATGTCACTTCCTGGATTTGACCAATTAAGTGATGAGCTTAATTGGAGCTTAAATTGGATTTGACCAATTAAGCAATGAACCACTCCTCTGTTCAATCATCATCAGCCCGATGTTTTTCAGTGAGATGACAGGCATTTTACGACTTGAGTTGTATTCACAACGCTACTTGTGCAGCCGGTCCAAAAGACAAGTGCACAAAGACTGTTCGTTGTGTCAAAATATTTCCGAAATCAAGCTTATTCATGCAAATCCTTATTGTGTCACATTGAGAGCTGGCGTAATGTGATGACCAGCTAAAACTGCTTTATAAAAACAGCTCAGCTCACTGTCAGCACCCATGCTATTGCAATTACAATGCAACATCCCTGACCTTAGGCAAGACGTGTGTGCCAAGAGAATCGCCCTTCCCAGCTATTTGTTCGTCTTCATTTCTCTTCCACCAGAGACATTACAAAATTGATCTGCTTCCTCGATGTGAACATGGGCTGATGTGGCCATTTCCGCAGCAGTGAAGAAACACACGGTGGTGACTGACAAATGAACAAAAGGCTGATCTGCCGGGACCACCTAGTTGTGGTCTCAGTGGCCATGTACATGAACTGTTAAAAATGATCTCACTGAGCATCCTGTGGCTTTCACCTAACCACAACAGTGCACACCCATTGGCTGCTTAACAGCCGCTGATAAGTCAACCCACCGGGTAGTCTCTCAGACCAGTACACACTCATGCACTTAGTCTCCTTACAAAGAAGCTGGGATTCCTTGTCCAATGCATGGTAATGGCTTATATTACCAGGCGCCCTGCAAGCACACACACGCCTGGGAACAAGCACTTTCCCCAACCAGGGTTGGGCGCCCAAGCGAGGACGCTTTCCCAGTGCTTGCCCGCCGCTTGGAAGAGCGTGCAGGTGCATGTGTTCACCTGCAGGAACGTTGGTGCGGCGCTAGCACGCTTTGGGGGGGGGGGGGGGGGGGGGGGGGGGGGGGTTGCAGCTGAATTTTGGGCTGTCAAAGGGTGAGGGAAAAAGGGGAAAAGGGGGTGGGGGGGTAAGAAAACAACTTGGCAGATCCCGTAAATTCACTTAGCACCAGAGAATTCTCTCCTCCCCCCCAACATGAATACAAGCCAGACCTAATGACACATCTGCTGCTATAATCACCGATTCACCCACCGCAGACAGGAAGAAGAGAGGAGAGTCTGTCCGCTAGCCTCCCTCCCTCCCTTCTCCGCACACCTCCTTTCCGGAACACCCCTCCTCTTCTCCCTTTCACTCTCCCCTTCTCTGCCTTTTCTTATTGGGTAGAATCACTAATCTCCCAAGGCCTCAGAAACACAGAGCAGGATCTGTGCGTTTGTGTTTGTGTGTGACAGAAAAGAGATCACACACACGCCTCATCGTGAAGCCATGCACATGAATCATGTACTATCGAGAATACGATTTCTCAACCCGGTCCATTCATTCAGCAATTGCGCAAGTCTTAACACACACACACACACAAACGTATGCTGACAGACCCTGCAAAGCCAAAGCAACATAGCTTGTTTTTCCTCCCCTTACCACGCCTATGAATGAAATCACTAGTTGTTTTGGAACTTTATTAGCTGGTGAGTTTATTCCTACACACTTGAACAGCGCAATTGTTCAAAGGAAACCCCATTACTAATAAATCAAAATGTGTTGAATGACATGGTTATGGCGGTGGAAGAACCAAACTAAGCCGCTTTGGAATTTCACGGAACTCTAAAGGCGTTCCATTTTTCCCACCCATGTCAGTCGGTGACAGTTTACCAGCTGAAGACATAATGAGGTGTCGTGCAAGCCTCTGAAGACTCCAGTCTTTTACCTATCACAATACGTCTTCACACACTGAAAGCAATTGATTCTTTCCCATCCAGTCTACTTTAGATTACTATAAAAAAAAAACACCATCACAGCATTATAGATACGACTAAAACTATTAGTCCCATGAGGGAATTCCGGCAAACCCTGGATTAGACCAATATACTAAAATCAGACAGCTTCCACGGTTAACAACAGTCAGACAGAGACATTCAAAGAGCTCAGTGAGGAGAGAAGCAAAATGCTAATTAAAAAGACCACTGGGGACAACAAGAAGCAGGTTTAGGCCAAGCAGAGGCTTAGGATTGTGCTACAATACAGCTGGTGGGAGTGTTCGAATGAAATCAAACCTTTAATTATAGGTTCACATTTATAGAAGCGGTAATACAAGACCTATTCTGTACCTGGGTGAAATTACTGTTTAAAATCACATGATCGCAATTTAATGTTTACAGTTCTTTCTATTCGTTTGTGTGGTATCTTGATGTTCACTCCATGAGAGCTGAGCTCTCTGGGGCCTAACACTGTCCAAAGGAAAATCCATCTCCTGCATTTGTGTTTGTGTGGGAGCATATCGGCATGGTCCCGATAAACTGATTAGAGCATTAGGAAGTCAGGAGTAGAAGAACAGGTCTACCTTGCCAGTTCCACACAGCAAGGGTAAAGCTGATCTACAGATACAACTGTTGCGCAACCGAGAGCGGTTGTGAGTGTAGAGGAGTAGCATCCAAGTCACCGAGCTAGGTCTACCCACCCAAAGTGCCTTACTGTTAAAATATGTATCAACACCGTTCAAGGGGTGAGGTTCAATTTGAAGTTGTTACTTTTTGCAGATACACCCCTGTAGTTTCCAAAACCACAACAAACCACACGGTTGACTGTATGTCTAACGAATGCGTAACATAGCAAAGGCGTCACACGTAACGCAAGGAGAGAAATGAGGACATTACTACTACACCCCCCCCCCCCCCCCCCCCCCCCCCCCCCCCCCCCCCCCCGATCGACACGTCATCTAGTCTTTTGTCCTCCCCAGCCCATAGAGACAAAGCGACCGAGGCACGGGAGGAGAGAACGGTGATAATGCATCTGTCACCCACTGCGACTGAGCGATCATCCTGACAATGGACAAAGCCCTGCCCTGCTCTCTGGCCACGTTTAGGCTCAGGCACAATGACTGACCTGGACATGTACTACCAAATAGCAACCCCCAATGTACTACCTTGTCTGCGTTAGCTTAAACCTCACTGGCTTTGCCTAAGTAAACAGTGACTATATGGTAGGAAATGTGTTCTCTTTGCCATCCTCAACAACCAGCGTATAATGATGGTCATGGTATTACCCAGTATGGGCCCGCAAAAGAACGCAACACAGGGAGCGCTCATGGTACCAGCCGAATAATAAATCACGGCTCCCTCTTCGTCTGATGCAAAACAGACATGCTAACGTCTGGCTAACGCTAGCCACCGTGCTAATATGCGCCAAGCCTCCCAAATGGAAGAAACTGAAATAAAACCCACAAACCATTGTTTTAACGATCAGCGTGTACTGCTGTATTAAGGCCACTGCACCAGTAGCTCGCTGACTGCAGTGATATAGTGATGAAGGGGAGATAAAGTACAGCCGGCCGGTGGAATAACCGAATAAAGTATACAGTACCAGGGCTCAAACTTCGGAAAATATCACAAACTCGGCGTAAAACACAACAGTTTCCCGTAGTGTCTTTGGCGAAATAGCCGCCCGATTAGCACCGCAGACCCACACAGTGTTAGAGCCAGACCCCGAGCTCTCCGGGGATGCTACCCGCCCATGGCTCGCTGGAGATAAAAAAACTTGGTTTTAAAGAAAAGTTGCCCTGGGCTAGCTAGCTGTGTGTGTTACTTTAGCATGTTGGAGGTCCTCGGGTGTTCTCGCACTCCGTAGTGGGATGCAACACATCTGTTGGTCAACGGCTGATAGTGAGTAGGAAAAAAAAAGTTGTTCTAAAAGTTATCATCATCCCAAGAGTCGGGAGATCCGTGCAAACAACTCGACGCGCAGGCTAAAAGCTACGCTAAGGCGTAAGCTAACTAGCATGCTAGGCTACTTAGCCTAGCCTAGCCTCGCCCCGACGAGACGGTACGGTCCGCGGAGACATCGCCGACAGAAGCAGGAGGCTGGACGACAACCCGGGGGGAAAAAAACACGAAACAACGGCGGTATCGCTACAGCATACCTGAACTTACCATTTCTCTCGGCTTAGTGTACGGGTCCTTATGTCTCTTATAGGTATAACCCCCTTGGGCGAGTATCTATATGGTGTTTGGATAAAATACTTGAATTGAGGGTTAAAGGAGCTTGTTGCGCCCCCGCGTAGCAGCAGAATGTTGCTATGCTAACGTCAACAGCGAGCTACACGTATCTGTAGCGCTTCTCGGCGCGCCTCTGACTCCAGAACATGGCGGGCATAGCCTCTCGGGAGGGGGCCAGGCGGAGAAGGGTGTGACCAACGCGGCTCGACTCGCCGTGAGGACAAAAGTCTCCTCATCGCATTCCTCGATGAGGGACACATTCGCATGAATAGACATAATAAGTGAGAAAAGTGTAAATGCACGGCCAGTTTAAGCTTTATATCGAGTATGGGGAATATTAATTTTTGAAAGTCATTTGAAAGTAGACGAGAGGATCCTGAATGGAACAATGGGGTTGGTTAGCATTGGGGTGGCATGTTACATGGTTGGAAGATAATGTCATATTATGAAGGGATACAATGTGATATGTTATATACATCAATGAATCACAAGCCCAAACCCCTTTTATTCCCCTCTATATGGGAGTGGCTGAACTCGTGTGTGTGTGTGTGTGTCTCTCTCTCTCTCTCTCTCTCTCTCTCTCTCTCTCTCTCTCTCTCTCTCTCTCTCTCTCTCTCTCTCTCTCTCTCTCTCTCTCTCTCTCTCTCTTCTCATGTATGCAGGTTATACACGTTATACCACTCGTGAATTCTCTCTTAATGAGAGCCATTGTCATTGCAAACTATTACTAGCCAGAACCCCAGAAGATTTGTTTGTTTTAGAACACCAAGGGATAGACTTGAACATACTTTTTGTTCTGTAGGTGTGTCCATTGCAGGACAGCATTCCACCCAGTTTTGTGTGAAGTCTACCGTGTAAAGTCACAGGTCTACGCTCTCTCACACACTTCCAGGCCAGTTTATCCAGTTAAGGTGGTGGAAGTACCCCCGACATAGGCCATAAAAAGTGCAATCAGAGATATCAATAGCAGGTGACACAAAGTTATGTTTAAAGTTAGAAATATGTACGTAGAAATTGTTTCATTTTGTCTTTGCACACACTTGATATTATAGAAGCCTTTTTATTTGTTATAATTTTTGTTGTATGGCCTTGTGTCAGATGGGTTTTCCATCTTTCCGTCCATCTATCTGCCTGTCTGTCTGTCTGTCGCTCTAGGACAATTCTAGGCTATGGCAATTGGTCAGATGATTTAAGCTGATGGGAATTTATTTTTATAATGGCAAAATACAAGAATAAATTCCTACTTCAGCTATTAAATACCGAGGCTGATCTTGATGCATTATGTTTCCCTAAAAAGTATAAACGTAATCCGCATCAAGATGTGGTCTCTTTAACCGTGTGATTGCTTTTATATATCTTCAGGGCTGTATGTAAAATAAAGTCCCCTAATATATGTATGTATCCATCATTTATCCATGACAGACTACGGTAAAGAAGAAACAAGTGGATCTTCAGCGATCAGCCCAACCCTCACCATGCAAGGCCACTTTAAGTCAAAAGGGGGCAGTACTGCGCTTTCCTATGGCTATTAAGGCTGGTGAGACTCAATTTGTAGCAACGAGAGAAAGAGAAACGTCTGATATTAGTCCTCAAAGCCATGTCTGTCCTTTGATATGTAATTAACACCTTGGGTGACCTATGATTTACAATGAAGTCAGATTAAAACCAATTAACATTAAGCACCGCAGTCTGCTCCACTACCATTTAAAAGGCACTCATGAGAAACATTCCCTGCGGGAGTTTGGAGGTTCACGGCGTGAGGGCACCACAGGGCGGTGGTCCAATGACCAGCTCATTCACATCTACTAGGGCAAGGGGCGGGAACCTCTGCAGTTGACAGCGCCAACATTGATTGAAACCTTCCCTAAAATAGTTCTTAGAAGATTCAAAAAGGTCCAAGGGCGTAGGAACCGGAAGGGGGACGGAGTGGACGTGTCCCCTCCAATATTGGAGACAGGCGCATTTGTCCCACCTAAAAATTATACCAGGGGGAGAAAAATATTTTATTTTATTTTGAATGCGCAACACAGCGTCTTGTCACCGCTTCTTATTCTAAAAAACTGGATGATTGAGTGTGCAATTAAAGAATTGATTTGAAAAATCAATGTGTTTTCCTTTACATTTACAAATGTATCTTTTTAGTAGAATAAAATATATTTGTGAATTTTTTCAGTGTAGTTAATTTATGACATATTTCTGTATTTCAAACCATTAACGGATCTGTCAGGTTTCCGATATGTGTCCCCCCCAATGTTAAACTCACTCCTACGCCCCTGAAAAGGTCACTCAATATATTACAATAGTATTCTTAGTTGCAGTGAATTGTGAATCATACTGCCTATTTAAAATTAGTAGAAGCAGGGGAATTCAGGTTCAAAGTTATGTTAAGCTACTTTTTCCACTAGTGAGCTCAACCAAAATAACACATCAGTTGTCTGATAAAGAAGGGAAAGCACCAGCAGTGTGGGTGTGAACGTCCAAGGCATTGAGCTGCAGAAGGCCATATCCGCCATAATATTTGTGTGATATCTGATATTATTCTTTCCTCCACATACTGGCATGGGCTTGATCACATGAAGCCAATGGCTCAGTTGTTGTTGGGTTGATGCTTTTCATTTCTTTGGAAATATCCCACTGTTTCCCTGAAGTACATTGTTAAGTGTGTGTGCGAGTGCGTGTGTGCGTACGTGAGTGTTAGTGTGTGTGTGTGTGTGTGTGAGGGTATCAATATCTTCAAAACATGTTATGGATGTCTTGTGTGTGTCTAGTTTATCTGTATTGAGCTTTGTCTAAACATCCTGTCCTACTCGACTCATCTTGGGACCCATAAGACCATTTCAGTGTGTCCTTGTCGGGGCCCAACCACCACACGCTCCTTGAAACCAAAGGATCACAGAGTCGGGAGGGCTCAGAGTCTACTGTGCTTTGGATGGCCGCAACCCACCCCCAACTAAAGACTGCACCTCCATTTTGGGTTCCGGAACCGTGGTTGAAATTCTGACTTAGGTCCGACCCACTAGCTGGAGCCGTGCTTCAACCGTTAATCGATCCATCGATGAAGACTCTCTGCTAATTGCATTTGTTGTATGTCAACCAATGCAACCACATCTGTCCAAGCAGCATCTCTCAGAGGTTCTGGAGGAGGCAACATTTACATGGTTTAGCTGCTCTCCATTGCTCTAACTTGGTCCATTCCTGCTCGGACACCGATGCATACTCGCATGCATATTCATGCACAAGTGAATTTCAAATTATGGGCCACGTGTTGCGGTTCACCCTGACACATAACCTTAGTAGAGGTGCAAGGGGTTGGAGGTGTTGCTAAATTGTGGTTACATAGACTGAGAATTACTGACAGAGGAGAGGGACCGGAAGCAAGGCAGGAAGGAAGTGAACGGTAAAGAAGAGGCGAGAGCGAATAGGGCCATGAAACAGAGAAAATTGTGATGTAGGTGTTCGGTATCAAGGAACAAATAGAAGGAATAGCTGGATGCGCTTGCTATTGAGTCAAGTCCTAATACTCTCACCATGTTTCAAGTTTAAAGGAAACAGAAGCAGAATTAAAATGGCACCATGTGGTCTTTAGAGAAAAAAACATCTTTGAATACACCTATCATCTGGCTGATGCCCACTCATTTCCCCTGAGCCGTATGCTCAACACTGGCTTTGTCCTCGCACTCACGTCACACCAACTATTTTGAGTGTGTGTGTGTTTGCGTGTGTGAGCTATGTGAGGATGCTGAACCATCAGAGTTTAGATGGGAAACATTGTTTCTTGTCTTCATTTCATCAGGATTTATGTAATATCCAGTTTGGGGGGTTTTGGTAGTTGCACATAAATTTGAAGGCATTAAAATCTAATTTGACTTTAGTTAAAGGAGCTGTTGGTAAGATTTAAGAGCTATTATTTGAGTGTCATTTGTTGGAAATGTCAAAGCCATCTATCAGCTATTAGGGATCGAATTGTGCCGTGAGATCTGTTTCGGGTCGACTGAGCCTGCTTCTGTATGAGGCAATTATGATTTTGACCATAAATAAGGACAAGTTCGACTCTACTAAATCATACAATTACCATGATATGTCATCAGAGGCCGATGCTAAGTTGAAACACTCAATGAGCCAGTATGTTCTTCTTTGTATTTCCAGTCCGGGTTAGAACATTTTAGCGTTCACGTTTTGGCTGATTCAGTATTTTACGGGTTGCCATACAGGAAATAACTTGTGACACAAACACCACTTGCTGCAGCTGTGGAAGCAAGTCAACAAACTGGAATGACTGAGATTGTACCTGATTCTAGCCAACCTTCTACTCTGAAGTCTTGGAGCTGCATTAGAAGGATGGAAGCAGCTTGGATCCTGATCATTTGCAAACAATAAATCAGTTGTAAACGTATACTGATCACTTCACAGTTAAGGACTTGTCTTTGCTTGACATTACAAACGATGACATTATTACCCAGTGGGAGCTTCTAGTCTTGGGAAGAGGGGGCAGGGGGCACAACTCTCTACTATAGTGAACTTGGACTGCAGTACCCATTTTAAGGGCTCTGTGTCAACGTTACTGTAGCAGGTTCGAGGAATGAGAGCAGGCGGGGTTGTCGTTCTCTCCCACAGTTACATATAATACCTTTATGTTCAGGACATGTTTTAAAGATAGTTAACGACAAGGAAGTTGGACTTTAGTCAAGGATGAGTTTGATTTGGGCTTTAGTGATTTCTGCTGGAAGGCAAAGTCTTGCCCTTCCTCCCCCTCCCTCTATTTTTCTTCCTCTTTTCTTCGTCCTCCGCTCTCTGGTCTGGCTCTGACTCACACGGGATCAGCTGAGCAGTCACTTCCTGCACCACCTGTTGTTCTGTTTTCCATTCTTCTCGGTCCATACTTCTTTCTGTTTTGTCATGCTGTTATTGTTTGAACTGACTTGCTTCTCCCGTCGACCTTTGGTCCCCTCTTCTCAATGGCCAACTTAAACCATTTGTCAAAGGTTATGTAGGGATAATTGAAGTCTTCTGCCATATCATCTGATTTGATTTGATTATATCGGATTGATTAGTATCTTTCCCCTCCTCTGTTCTTTGCTCCTCTCCTCCTCATGTTCCTTCTCCTTTCCTCTCTTCTCCTTCTCTCTTTTTCCTGGTCCCCTTCTCTTCTCTCCTTTCCACTCCCATCTCTTCTTCATTCTTCTCCTCTTTTCTCTTCCTTTCCCATCGCTTCCCCTCTTCTCTTCTTTTCCCATCGCCTCCCCTCTAAGTGTAGTTAACCTGAAATGTCTTTGTTAGAAACAGGGAGTTTTCTAGAAGATGCAACAACAGTTTGTCCTCAGGCCCCCCCTCCTCCCCTCCTCTCCACCCTCCCCTTTCCTGCACACACACACAAACACACACACACACACACACACACACACACACACACACCACACACACACACACACACACACACACACACACACACACACACACACACACACAAACTGTAGGACAAAAATACACACAGGAACAGCCTCCTACTCCCTTTGCCCCCTGATCTGTGTGTGTGAGAGTGTGTGAGTGTGTGTGTGTGTCTCTCTCTGGCTCTCTTTCTCCACCCACTCTCTGTCTCTGCACCTCCCTCTCTCTCCACCTCTCTGGGTCTCTTCCTCTATGTGTGTGTGTGTCTCTCTCTCTCTCTCTGTGGAGGTCTTACTCATGGCAGTGTGATGCTGAGTGCCAGTTGTGGTCTTCCGCCTCTCAGAGCCCACCAAGGCAACACTCAGCTCACGCTCTCTCAATCTCTCTCTCTCTCTAGCTCTCTCCCTCTCTGTCTCTCTCTCTCTCGGTTGTCCTGCGTGCTTGATTTCTCAATCATTAGTTTGTCCTTCTCTTTGGGGCAATATCTTCTCCTCTTCCTCTCTCTCACTTGGTTTGCTGGAGCCTCACTCTGTTGTATTTTGTGATTTTTCTCCTCCACCTCGCTCACACTGCACAGGAGGCTTCGGCGTGTCGGGGCAACGGAGGGGCTCTCCTCGGAGGTGCGTGAGTGTGAGAGTGCGCGTGAGTGATCGCCTTTGAGCCGGGGGTCTCGTCATGGAGGCGGTGGCGCAGTTTACGTTCCGCGCCACGGAGAATGATGAACTCAGCTTCACCAAGGGGGACGTGCTGAAGGTAGGATATCAAGACATACACACAAATTGTCTTCTACGCGAGAAGAATAGTTGTACATAGATGTGCCGAAAGTGTACGCATGGGACACCTGAACGTCTGTCCGGAAGAAGTCCGCTGAATTGAATGCAACATTGACAAACCATAGTCCTTAGTGTTCACTTAAGGTGGACTTTGGTTTGAGTGTAATTGTGCTGATGATTATATGATGGTACTTATGGGTCCCAGATGGGAGATAGATACGAGTGCCTAGGAAGCAAGGGGCAACGGTAGAATCAAAGAGATGATTGAAAACCATAAGAAAATATGTCCCTCAATACAATAAGAGTAGTAGAAGTAATTGAGGTCATGGTTGTAATAGGAGTGAGTGAGTCAAAAGTACCGCCCGGAACTGGGTTACAAGATGACAGACTGTGACTCATCTATTGAATTCGGATTATTCTAACATTTCTGCATAAAATGGGTTGCCAGTAGTTGTGCAGACTATCTTTCACTCTCTTTCTCCCTGTCCCTGGGACACACACGCACACACACACACACACACACACACACACACACACACACACACACACACACACAAACACACACACACACACACACACACACACACACACACACGTGCACACCAGTGCAAAAGCCAAGATGCACATTGGCCCACCCCCCACCATTCCACTTGACCAGTCAATCAGATATGCCATACGCTCTCTCTCTCTCTCTCTCTCTCTGTCTCTCTCTCTCTCTCTCTCTCTCTCTCTCTCTCTCTCTCTCTCTCTGTCTCTCTCTCTCTCTGTGATAATTATAACAATTATAACTCAAGCATGGCCTCAAGCAAGCTTTCTCTGCTGCTGCTGATGCTGCTGACTTCCGCTACAGAGTCCAGACCCTAATGACAGCATCACACATTCACTGGAGAAGCGAACACACAGAAAAGAGAGACCGGAACCTTAAAATAGAATGCCGTGGAAAGGTGCAGAAGGCGCAGGAGCATCCAGGTCGATCGCAGTTCAAACCTGAATGAGTTGTGTTTGAGAACTGTCTGAGGGGGTGGGAAAAAGTAGTTTGAAGAAGAATGACCTCACCGAACCCCTTCCATAGATGCAACCCCCTAATGCATTACACACTTGCTGGAAATGTTACCTATAATGGAGAGGTACACAGTATGGCAATGCTAGCAATGGATGGATGCTATGCTTGATGCTATGTCTCTCTAGTATAGTTGACGATATCTCCAAATGTGTCGGTTGAATTGCTGCCGTGCTGCCAGTTGTTGGTGACGTAGTTGTGGGTCCCACTTCATACCTGCATAGTGTTTGCATAAAGCACTGAACCGTAATTTTTATGGCCTACATTCGTTCTGTGTAATACCATTTGCATTACATTTACTGAACCTGAGCCAGACACACACGCACACGTGTGCACAGATACATATACACGCGCACACACACACACACACACACACACGCACACGCACACGCACACGTACACACACAATTACTCTTGCCCTCTTAAACCAACCAACCGTGTTTAGTGATGGTGTGACGACAATGGAGACATATTGCCCCATCATTGTGTAACACATGCTGTGTACACTGCACCTGCCACCTACTTGTTTCCTTTCGTACCTTTCCAGAGCTTCTATCTCTGTTTCAAGCACACGGTGCCCAGCAGATGGCTGAGTTATATCCTCATAACAGAATCCTCCTTAGAGACTCAAGTAAGGGGTGTGAGTCATAGTCGACCAACAGACCCTCACATGCGTGTATCCTGTGATTGTCTCCCGCCGAACGCCAAGCGACTAGTTCCAGCTGGCAACAGAGTGGACTCATTTTGATTTTATAAGACGAAGTTGGTCACATGTTTTCTGGTCAGAAATGTGTTGCAATTTCCTCTGGGTTTTGTGGTGTGTTTTTTTGCGCCTTTCATTGAGTTTAACCAGTTGTAATCAACATCTTGTAAAGCAACAATACGGTAAAGGGAGCAAGCAGGCAGAATCCAGCCACTCATTTCAATCAGGCATATGTGTCATTATAAACTTGTCATCCAGCCATCCTACTTCAAGCTTGAAGACACTGTGGCCACATAAAACCCCCCAGTGACGGAAAGGAGGACATACTGAATGAAGAGTTGGTTATTTTCCGCTCAAAAGCCCAGGAATGTTTAATTCTTAAAAAATTAAAGTGAAATATCAATTTGAAAGATAAATCAGACGTCCAATGTCCAATCCTTGACATTAGACACACACACATATATATATATATATATATATATATATATATATATATATATATATATATATATATATATATATACTAAATGTTTTCTCTGGTTAAATAAAAATGATAACTACAACAATAGATGTACACTATATATTTAGCCATATGCATCACTGGTTTAAGTTAAAAACAATGACCAAAAACATAAATGAGAAACTGTGCAGCCATCGATGCAATTAGCCCAGTTTATAGCCCAGTCCGGCATCATGTGCTTGCTGACATCACCACCGTTTTGGTCAGTAGACTATAAGGAGGTTTTATTGCCAGAGATATGGATCGATTTAGTCACTCCCATTTAGTTTTAGTTCCTGGAACATACGCAGTGAAAAGGGGGGAAATGCGGTGAGACAAGGAAGAGCAGAGTTTCACAACTCAGAAGAAAAGTATATTTATAAAATATATAAATAGCTGGACCATGTCGAGCATTTTGGTTCCATGTACAACAGGATAACCCCCTATTTCACCACAGCTGTCTTTCGTTTCAATAAAAACATAACTTTCACAACACTCATAGTACAGCAATCCTATATCTGTACACTAGACTGTATGCAGTTCATTACTGTTGAACACAGATCCTATTAAGCTTATCCACAGATTCAATCCAACTAGGTCACAACCAAAGCGCTTGGGAGAGCGTCATTCATAAAACGGTATTACTATGGATGCGTTGAGCATTTCGGTGGCTATTCATCAAAATTGCACTTCAGAGACCCGTGTTTTCGTGCAAGCCTGTAGCCTGAGCCTCACGTGAGCAGAACGCTTCCAACCGTTCAATCCATAATTCATCTGTTTGAGAGGTTCAGAGGCGGCCGAAAACCCTCCAGTGACACAGACTCTCAGATCACCTGGGCATCAGCCATCCCAACGTTGCATAAAGAAAACAGACAGTGGCATGTCCGAAACGCACACACACTTACAAACACACACACACACAGACACACACACACAGACGCACACATACACACACACAAACTCTCTCTCTCTCACACACACACACACACACGCACACACACACACATATTTAGACAAAATAAAGTATATTTAGCTTTACATTACGGTGTCATGATTAGTTTACTCTTAAATAATAATAAGCAATGTCAAAACCTGTAACAGCATGACCTTAATATTTAATAAAGCCACGGAACCACTTAACCGTAATGTGGAATTCTTCTCTGCCTGTTACCTTGAGCCCTGTCCCTCACCACACTGTGAAGTCACAAGAGTAATAATATAATAATATTCGTTATGAAAGTGGCTATGGAGTGAATCATGGTGGTTTGTGTGTGTCCGCCTCCCAGATCACCAACATGGAGGACGACCCCAACTGGTACACAGCACAGCTGGACAGCAGGAAGGGCTTTGTGCCCAAGAATTACATCAACCTCAGGCCCCACGCGTAAGTAAACACACGCACACGTCACGCACTCACACATGCACGCACGCATGCACTCACACATGCACGCACGCACACACGCGCATGCACACACACAAACATACACAGCAAACAATTACACACACACACACACACACGCGCACACACAGACAGACATACAGAGAGACAGACAGACAGACAGACACAGGCAAACACACACCAGCACACACATTTTGGCTCCTAAAACGAGCATTGCTCATGGAAATCTTCCATATTCCGTATTTCATTTTTCCGATGTTGGCATATCTGAACGGTTCATCAGTGAGTGTTCATGGCCGCCGGGCGTTCTCCGCTCTGCTCTGGACATCTGTCCTCTGCCGGCGGGTCTGCTCCCCCAGGAACCCACTCATTCCCTGCCTTACATAACCACACTGTGTGTGTGTGTGTGTGTGTGTCTGTCTGTGTGTGCGGGGGTGTGTGAACTATGATGCATTTGGTTTCATCTTTCACATGTGGATGCATTAATATGTGTCTGTGTGTTCATGCATGTGTATTGTTTTGGCTGTGTGTGTGTGTGTGTGTGTGTGTGTGTGTGTGTGTGTGTGTGTGTGTTTGTTGGTGTGTGCGTGCACTTGCAGGAGTGTGTGAGGGTTCAAAGCCACACCACGGGTCCACCCTGTATCTCTGTCGGAAACACCAGCTGGGTCAAACACTGGCATCCCTTCTGAAACACACAGGGTAGCTAATGAGCACTCTGTGTGTGTTCCTGTGTGTGTGTGTGTGTGTGTGTGTGTGTGCGTGCGTCAACTTGAGGACTACAGAGGTCAGGGTAGAGAACGAAAAGAAAAAGCAGAAAGGTAGAGAGGAGCTGTGTAGGAAAACGGCCTAACATATGCAGCAGAACTCTGTCTTTATTCGATTGATTTCTATTTATGCTATGCAGTCCTATATTGGACTGTATAAATGGTTAACCACTGTTAAGTGGTTAACTGTGGTTAAGTGTCAAAAGGCTTCACGTGCCGCATTACACGACAACCCACCTACACTAATCCCTCTCAAGGTCAAAGTCCCCTTATGATCCAGGAAGAAACCATGAGAAAAAGAGATCCCTCCTTCTAAGGGATGGGTTGGAGTGCAACGGATGCCATGAAATCAAGTTCAAAATAGAAAATGAGTTCAAAATCAGTCATGAATATGATCTAGTGTGGTTATTGGGCACCGCTGAAGAATGATCAAAGGCCTCATTTGTAGTCCGTTGCCAGACTTGAAATGTGATTATGGTGTTGATCAAGCTCAGTGCCTGCGGTGGTGGCAAGTGAGTGAGTATGATGGTAGTTCAATTGCAGCATGATTTGCAGGCCTTTACATGTTGAAATGTCCCTTTTAATAGACCTACTTATTTTGTCTTTGAACCTAGAACAGCCCTTCGTAAATTCAATGCATTGTGCGTTACTGTTAAATGTCTCCCGGCAGGTGGTTTGCTGGTCGAGTGTCGCGGGGCGTGGCAGAGGGCCGGCTCCGACCCAGGGAGTGTGGGGCGTTCCTGGTCAGAGAGAGCGAGAGCGCTCCCGGAGAGTTCTCCATGTCTGTAAGGTATGGGACGCACGCACTCACAAACCTGCATGTGCTGGTCTCATGCATACACACACACACACACTGGTCCCCCCCCCCCCCCCCCCCCCCCCACACACACACACACTCACACTCACTCGAACACACACACACACACACACACACACACACACACACACACACACAAACACACACACACACACACACACACACACACACACACACACACACACACACACACAATGGTCACACAAACACACAAACACACAGTGGTTTCCCACACACACACACAAACACACACTGGTCACACACACACAAACACATACGTGTGTGCGCTCTTGTGTGTGTGCATGTGTGTGTGTTTCATTATTCTCCACACAGTTTGCGATACAGCAGATCACAAAGTAATGAATGGTTTGACAGTCAGGCAGGTTCTGAAAACAACAGTTTTGTCAAAACCTGAAGGACAGGAGGGAGAGGGAGAAGAGAACACAGAGGAACCACATGCATTGTCTTCTTCTGAATTATAGATCTGCTCTCAGTGGGCCAAGTACCAACCAGAGAGAAGATCTACATCAATGATTTTATTGTTGTTCTATTTTCAGCACAAAGATATCATACAAAAGTTGACGTAGCTTTTGTATTTGTTTGGGACAAATAAAACAAGTGAGGGAAGAAACAGGAAGATAAACACTGAATAAACATGACCCAATGGGTTCTTTATGAATCTGCGTCAGTGGGAAGGGGGACTCATTGTTTATGTGGGGCTGAAAATAAAATTGGACATTCATGTTTGACGCTACGGCGGGTTAAAGACCTACTCTCATACGAAACACCCTTGTGCCATGCTGTGCCCAAATACGTGTTAAGCCGGGGAAAAGTGAAGCACTCCATCACACAGAACCGGAGGACAAGGGAGGGGTAGTACACCACCAATATGCATATTTTAACAATGAACAGTGTTGTGCCTGTACTTCTATTTAACAACAACCACATTGGGGTGGAACTGCACTCTGGGGCTTCTTCGTTTTGTGTCCCAAAAACAATTGGTGCCTTTCCTGTGCCCTGAACCAGACACCCGTGCAAGTCCTTGGTTTGTGTTACATCAGAACCATGTGTGTTAAACTTTAAACAAGGACTCGTGAGGCATACCAAGCCGGACATTGTGTCACTAGTACCGTAAGCCATTATAGCTGTGTGTCATTTCCTTAACAATTCTTTCCTCTTCGTCTCTCTTTGTTTTTTCCACCTGTATCAAGTTAAATCGCTTTTTCCCGGACTTGAATCTTCATAAAGGCTCAAGTTCAGATTCCTGCCATGCCCTTTTCTCACACTGGATTCTCTGACTCGAGTTGATTGGGCGTGTGAGCATAACGCTATCGTTCAGTTTATTCAAAACTGTAATTGCTACAAACTGCGAAAATGACGTCAGCATGTGTTGGTGTGGTCTTTCCCCCCTATGGCCTCACTAATCAGATTAGATTAAAATAGTCTAAAGTCTGACGGCAGATGAGCTCAAATCTGGGCAAACGGGCATTCCACTCTCTTTCGCTCCATGTTTGTTTTGACTAACCACGTCGCTGGAGGCGTGGATCCTTAAGAGCACAATTGGCCGAACGAAAACTCTGCCAACAAAAGTAAGCTGTGTAAAACTTTCTGTGAGAGTTTCAAATCAACACCATGTTGGATGGAGAAATACGCTTCTGAAAGCTTCATTCAGTAGTGAGAATGATTTTCTGATCTCGGCGGAAGTCTGGCTATGACATCGTAAGACTGCTGGATCCGAGGCATTTCCCCCAAAACACTTGCCATTTGTGAAATGCAGCCCAGATAACTTTCAGGAGATTGTTTCGAGGAGAAGCCAACCCCAACACTACTTGTAGATTAAAATATATATTATTCAAGCTGACAAATGAAAGGCTTACCATGCAAGACAAGGGTTGTATGTTTGGCAGTCATGCACCAACGGGAGACCGGAGCTACCGCTGGTAGTGGATCAGCTGTCATAATCCCCCCCCAAACACACTCTCCTACACGCTCACACAGCCCCAGACACACACACACACACACAAGCACACACACACACACACGCACACGCGCAGACGCACACACTCACACACACATGCACAGACATATACACACACACACGCAAACACACACACACACACACACACACACACACACACACACTCACACACAAAAACAAACTAACACAGAGACACACACACACACTTTGGGTATCTTGAAGTATTGATGGTATTCCTTTTACTGAGACAAGATTGCTGACCTAGAAAGTAAAATACCAAATCAATCAACCTACCAGTTAGTGAAATTAGCAGTGAGGTTGTGGAAATAGCAAAAGGATGGAATATCCTGGTTTCTCTGGGACACAGAAACACACAATGCACAAATCCAAAGTCTATTGATAGTTTTATTGTAATTCTAATACCGAGTACAATGACCAGAGAATATTCCATCACACCAATTGTGATATTGTTAATTTTGTCCTAGCCGAGTGTCGAGGCGTCCCTGAGCAAGACACCTAACTGCTCCCGATGAGCTGGCTCTCGCCCTGCATGGTTGACTCTGCTGTCGATGTGTGTATGAATCGTTGTGAGTCGCTTCGGGTAAAAGCGTCTGCTAAATGCCCTGGAAAAAATTGAAATGTTGTCTGACTAGTCTTTAATGTTATGGAAAGGGTAGTTGTGTGTGTGTGGAATCTGTATTCAAGAACATGGTGCAACGTGAAGACCATGAATTAATTACTAACGAATGTATAATTGACAAATTGAAAAATGTATCAAACTTGAACCTCATGGTTGTCACGGTGCATTCTGCAACTTGAAAGGCCTCTAAAAAGTATGTGGCTGAATTATGTAAAAGAGTGGCTGCGTTTCACACTTATTTCCACACGATATTATTTAACCATGAACTAATTCACTTCAAAAACGGTTTAATTTAGTTCATTTGAGACCCAGCCAATGAGACAGAGACAGAGACAGAGAGAGAGAGAGAGAGAGAGAGAGAGAGAGAGAGAGAGAGAGAGAGAGAGAGAGAGAGAGAGAGAGAGACAGAGGATGATAATGGGGGGGGGGATGATAATGGGTTTATATCGCTTGGCTTCTTAATCTCGTCTGGTATCTGTTCCGCCTGCGGGAATCTTTATTGACTGTTCACAATCTCTCACACACACACACACACACACACACACACACACACACACACACACACACACACACACACACACACACACACGCACACAGTGCTGTGAGCAGTGGCAGCCACAGTCGATGCACTCTGTTTACTCGGGGGTGCTATCGGGGCATTGCTGACGGGGACTTCAGACGAGCGCAGTCAGTGGTGTGGAAACAGAGAGCGGAGGGACAGCGGTTCATCAGAAGGTTGACAGGAGCGACGGGAAGACAGAACGACTCAATGGAAGAAAGTGTGGGAGAAAGATACTGCAAAGGGGAGACGGATACTGCAACGGGGAGCCATGGAGCCCAGGCAGCTGCTTATCTTGTGGCGTCTTCAAAGTCCATGAGACACGAATCCATCACAATGTTTTTGTATCGCTTAAGCTGTGCGACACATGTGGGGATTTAGCTGTGGGTGGTCCTTTTGTTTACATTTTACACAGAGTTGTTTAGCATACCCGCTGGATAAGTCACGATCCAAAATGACGCGATGAAGGCTGGGAGAAAAACATTGGAGATATGTATGCAAATATGCACAACAGTGTGCAGCACTACGCTAGTTGAAACATATTGTTGACTAAAATACTGGAATATAGTGTGCATAAGAAGGTCATTAGTTTAACAAAATATGTCTTCACTAGTGGTCGTCGAGTGCTTACCAATAATGCCCTGAACGTTCTACAATTTCATATGCAAAAATAAGGACATATACAAGAGATCTAATGTTCTCCATTGGTGTGATAACGATGGGTCTTAGGTTGGTTTGTTGAGCAGATGGAATGGAGCTAGGTGGCTCCATTCCATCCATCCTTCCCCAGATGACTGAATCCACTTTGAATTAGTTAGTAATTAGACAAAAGTTGCAATAACTAGCCCCCGCCAGCAGGGCGCGACATGGCACATTAGCCCACATAAAGAACGGACAGCGCATGGCTATGGGTGTGTGAGGGTTCGTACGTACATCATATTATTTGTGAGTTGTATGGGGGATTAAGGATGAGTCACAGAACGAAGTGCTGATAAAGATAACCGTGGCGATGGGTGTCAAAAGGTGTAAAAGGAGATGAAGCTGGTAATTGGAATTGGTCAAGAGAACAAAATGAAGCGTGAAGTGACCGGACAGACACTACAGTGTCACGGAGCGTCATCAATCAATGCATTACAAACCCAAGTACCAAGTACTGACCAAGGACACGCTTAAGAGGAAATAGGTTAAATATGACAGACGGACGTGGTAGGAAGGACAGGACCGACGTTGGAGACAAGGAGAAAACACAGGGGCAAGGGAAAGTGTCCCCATAACGGTGGCTCACAGGAAGGAGAAGGAGAAGCAGCCGAATGGCCGGGCGATGAAACATGCATAATGAAGAGAGTAACCTCGCGGGTCTACCTTGGAGGATTCCAAGCAAACGCAGTTTATAAAAGATGCATGCTGATTGGAGAGCTTGGGTCAACGTAACGCAACCATAAAAAATGACGAGTTAACTCGTTGCGATTGCAGACACGTCTGCTGTACCCTTGGACTTGTTTACTAATTGATAAGTGTTATAATAACGACCGGATAACAAGGTCATCCAGGATGATGTCAGCGTGGGATCCAAGCTCTTAATGTGGAAGCTCATTGACCGCTGTGTCTATAGTGTTTACAAACTATCATCCCATTATGGCAGGGTTAACTTGGCAAAACAAACATCAAACAGCTGAATAACATAATGACATATACAATAAAGATGGGCAGTGGTTCAAATCCAGAGCTGAGAACTGGGCGGCCGACCAACCACAAATCCCTGGCTCTTCATCAATTATTAATTTTATTAATTACATACATTTATGGAATTTTTCCAGTTTTAATAATGGCTACCTGCATGGAAATTAAGAATTAAGACCATTAAAATCAGATTACCGGACTAGCTCCCATTCATGAGTGATTTATTCTATTTCTAGCAACTGAATTTGTCTTAACCTCTGCAGCTTTTTTACGATATAAATGCTTGTTGTGCAGTTATAACCAACATCCCTGGAAGGAAGGATACCACTTCTGTGTTCCTTCTCAAAGTTTATTATTTTAAGAATTTATGGGGGGGGGGGGGGGAGTTGTTTACTGTGGCAATGAAGCAAATTCGAGATATTTACTTAACTTGACTTTCACCATGGGTCGGTATTTATTTGGTCAATTTTCTAAAACCATTTGCCTGTGTGTCTCTCTGTCCCTTTCTGTCTTTCAGCTACGGGGATCACGTTCAGCATTTCAAAGTGCTGCAGGACCGCTGTGGACAGTACTATGTGTGGGACGAGCTCTTCAGCTCCCTGAATGAGCTGGTGGTGTTCTACCACACCAACAGCATTGCAAAGGAGCGAACCGTTCTACTCAGGGACCCGGAACACTTTGCCAGGGTAAGACCTCATGTTGGACATGGATGATATCAGTGAGTCAGTCTGTGTGTGTGTGTGTGTGTGTATTGGTCTTTCTTTTATTTATTTAGTTATTTCTGTCTCTCTTCATATGTCTTTGTCGGTCTTGCTTTCTCTCTTCCACATCTCTACCCCTGTCCGTACTCTAACGTATTGAGTAATGAGGTTATTAAGTATGACGCACTGAAAGCCACGACACTGACAGTCTAAGTGTTTATTGGAAAGCAGTCTAAAGCCAGGAAAGACCAAAGAATTGCTGCCATCTGTTCTCGGCCTCCAGTCAAATTGAAGACTCAGCTAAGTCTGGAAAGAATAATTATAAAGTCGCGATTGGTATCAGGACTTGGCAGAAAATAAAAGAATTTGGTGAAATTAGTCAACTAACAGTAGTAGTTTTTTTTTTTTTATCATACAGCGTGGACTTGTTTAGCTTCCGCTGTAAATTGAATAAAATATGTATTCACACGTCTCATTCAGGCTCTGAACGTAACATGTGATGCATCCATGGACCAGGCCCCAGTTTTTCTTTCTCTCATTTTGTTTTCCCTCAAATGTTCAAAAGATATCCCACAATCATGGGATTAGAGGAGTAGGCAACCGTGATACCGCATCAAGGTTAGCTTAGAAGGGGATCTCCTGTCCGCCGACTGCCGGCGCGCCTGGTAGGCACCCTGCGGCCACTCAGTCATCCAGAGCCATTGTGTCAAAGATAAGCACTCCCGAAGGCCTCCCGCCCAAACATGTGCTTGTGTACAACCCGAGCATTACCTGGTATTTCTTTGTGCCGCGCTTCTGGGAACAGACCCGTGTCTGAAACCATGCATGCGTGACTCTATGGTTCACCCCATAGAGTCAATTGTTTTCCGCCGACGCTCACTGTGTCCGCGGAGAGATGCTGGCAGGCGGCGTTTGTGCAGGCAGCTACGGACACTGTTTTTGACGTGATTTAACATCACATTTTAATCGAACGGGTTGCAAAAATCTGCATACTAACATATTAGTTGATGCAGGTGCCCAGGGCCCCTTAGATGTCCTGTGCCCCTGGGTGAGTGACCAGTTGCCCTAATGGTTAAACCGGTCCTGCTGAAGCAGAACTACGTTATCAGGTTGGCATCATGGCCGTGGTCCAAACCGTTTGAACTTCTCTTCTATAATGCTATATTTTGCGCTGCAGTTTATATATGTTGATTGCTGCACTGCTCTGCAATGGTACCTCCAACCACAACCCCCCCCCCCCCCCCCCCCGTGGTATTCTACGCCACCCCTAGTCCTAATCCTAGTCCGGACTCACTACCAGAATATCTCCCGCACTAATTTTGACTGAATCACCCCTAGGTTAAATTCTGATTGGAACATGCTGTACAAAACACAAAACCAAACTCAAGACGTACCCTGTAGGTGTCCCCACCCATGTATGACATAACCGCCCTTTCAAGTTCTGTTATATGTCATCCGCACGCGCTCCCAGCACGGCGGTTTTCTCCAATTCTCCTGCACTTTCTTCTCATGCATTAGTCACATGTCTTCACCTTGCGTTCCCCCATCAGCGTCTAGTCCTGACAGCCTGTAGGCCCAGTGGCAGGTTGCTTTCATTTCACATTAAACATCACATTACATCCCTCTCTCTCAGTTTGATTGATTCATCGGTTCTGCTTGGCCCAGGTCCACTGGTGCATTTCACCAGTGTGTGAATTAACACTGTTCATATGTTGAATTCACAACATATGAATAAATCACTATATACCGAGTAGAATTGCCTCAATACTGAGCATAATTCGCTATAAACAAAGTATGTTTGACTTAATGAATACAATTAACTATATCCAGCAGAATAAACTTTATACTGAGTATAATTCACTATATCATGATTGGAATTCAATATTTGTTGAGTAGACTCCACTTTATACTGAGTAGAACCGACTATATACTGAGTAGAATCCCCTTTGAACAGACCAGAAGTCCATATATTGTAGAAGCCACTACTGAAATCATAGTTCTCTAGAGAGTTGTGAAGATTTCAGTAGAATCAAGTCAGCAAGTTCAGTTCGCATGAATCCCAACCTTTCATCACAAAGACCAGAACATTTCCACACGTTTGAAGCTCTGTTTTATTGCTATTCTATTCAATTACTAATTACAACTCACTGCTACGCTCCAACTTGCAGGTCCTGGCCTAAGTTTCTGTAGTGTACGTCTGCTTTGCTTGATGCTATGCCCAAACATATGATGAGGACGATACGAAACATGCTGTCTTCCGCCAGCAGCTACTGCTGGGGCACTGGACCTGAAAGAGATTTGCTACGTTCTCACATCAGGTCACAGTGCGGTTATTAAAAGCTAGCATGCTCAGTGTCGGCCTTCATGGCAGCATGATGTCTAGCAGGGCTGGCAGGGGCACACCCCTCTTAAGTGGCTAACCGTTGCCCTATGAGACATTGAAATCTGCATTAGCGACTAATAACTAAATAATGACTGCTTCAGCCTGAGGGTATTTCGACGAAATCTCTTTAGAAGAGGGTGTTTACCATAAAATGTGTACTATATTGCTACTGCTGTAACATTTTAATATTATCCCCAACAACACGGCTTAATATTGCTGTAACAGCCGAGGGATTTTCCGGATGTATTCTCAGAAGTGTGTTAGTGACTGTTGAGTTTAGACTGGGAGTTCAGGGCTTTGGCAAAGGATGATGGCTCGACTACACATGTATGAGCTTGAGGCATAGCAAGTCTACCACCAACATAAGGTGAAAATACCAGCTATTGTTATCTGTTGTGTGGGTTCGTGTCTGCCAAACAGTTACTGCCAACTAACGCAAGATATTTTGTAGTAAAAAGTGAAAACATATATATATATATATGGAAAACAAAATCAAATTTGTGTCAGCCAAGTGGATGTGAAATCCAAGTGATGATATCAAATAAATATATTTTATTAGAAAAGATACAGGATTGTATATCTTCTTATTTCTATCTAAGACACTATTTCATATTGTGCTGTAGGGCCTGTGGCTGCCATGTGCACAAACTTCCCACATTAGGTCACAGTGTTTCACTTTCACACTTTGTCACAACTGGTCTGTCACTCTACCCTGCATCGCCCACGCCTCCTCCTCTTCCTCGTCTTCCTCATCGTCATAGAACGGGCAACAACGCCTTACGTTTGCCAAAATGAATAGCAACCTATGTGTATTTAGGTTATAGGCCAACGCAAAATGTAAATATATTTTAACAAAGGGTATGTCAAACAACAAACTAAAAAATAAATCTATAATAATCATAAAAGCATGAAAACAGACACCTGAGGGTGGTGTGGTGTTGGATGTCACGCATGTTGGCTTCCTCCACCCACTTCATCCTTTAGCCCCTCCAGACATTTCATCTGTCCCTTAAGATATCCTCCCTGACTGCCCACCAGGCTGCCTGTCTTTAAATGCCTCATCCTCCTCATCCATCATGTCTGGTTGCATTGCTGTACTAACAGAGGCCCGTGTTTCTGTTTTATGCCTCAACGCTTGAGTGCACACGAGCAAGCAAAATAATGATGCAATTTGAGTGCATTCCAGTTTTAAAAATAGTTTTAAAATTTGAAACAGTGAGCAGCTTGAAATGAATGTCGTTCTTTTGGGTTGTTTGTTTTGTATGTAGGCGAGGGTGTTGCAAGAAAGTTGTCCGGGGGCTTTAACAAAATCAAAAATAGCAAACACTGTTATATTTTACACGGCACCCTATTGAAGACAGAGGCTGATTATTTGGCTTTTATGCCTCCAATTGTAAGCCCCCCTCTTCATGCCTTTGCATCACGGCTCTGAATTCATCCAGTCATCTGTATTCCAGTAGGGCCTTGTAATTCAAAGTCCAAGCCCTCAATATCCTGGAGGACTTTTTAACAGTAACACCCCCTGACACACACACACACACACTCACTCTCTTTTCTTCTTCCGTCTCTCTCCTCACCTGTTTCTTTCTCGATGCACAAAGTGCTCTTCAGAGATCAACTTTACGTAGATATAGCCTTGGTTATATCCAGCACGTGATAATGTGTGGAGGAATGAACCACCACATTAATCTAGAGTTAACACGTTTAATATTCCATCGCTTTAGGATATCAGATAGCAGACGACCATATCATCGTGATATGCTCAATCTATCTTAAAATCTAAATCGTATTATGTATGCATGTGCATTTGTGTGTGTTTGCGTTCGTGTGCGCGCGTGCATGCCTTGTGTACTTGTGTGACGTTTGACAATGGCAGGATTATCAAGACTTTAAAATCTATTCATATTTTGTATTGAAATACTTCCCTGCTTCTTAAGAGTTTTGAGTCACCAGGTAGGGGAAGGGGGACTCATCTCTGCTCCCCGTCTCCTGCTCAGAGGCGGAGGACAGAGAATAACACTGAGACATGAAGCAGTTCTCTGGCTTGTTTTTTGCTCTCTCTGTATCTTGGCAGTTGAGATATTGAACACTTTCAGCATCTATTTAGGGAGTGCTGACATTTATTTTTGTGTGTGTGTGTGTGTTGCGCGTCTGTGTGTCTTGTCAGTGTTTGATTGTGTGTTCATGAGAAAGTATGTGTGTGTGTGTGTGTGTGTGTGTGTGTTTTGTAATGTCATGTAACAAACAAACGTTCACTCTTGCGCTAACTCAAGCACACAAAGGAACAGACACACATGCAGCTCAAACACACACGCCACAAAATAAACATCAGTTTTTCTACAAAGTAGTGATCTGATCTCCTGTCCCATTGATGTCTATCTGTCTTTCATCAATCCCGCATTGGGATGCCAGCATAATTTCTTCTCTTGAAAGAAGAACTCAGTCATTGCGGCGCTGCCTGTCTACCTGGTTTTGTGGCTTCATAGTCACTCCCTGACTCGCTCTCTGTCTCTCTCTGTCTATACCTGTCTATCTCTCCCTCATCTCGGATCAAGCAGTCTTACTGCTATGTTACAGCAGAACTTCTGGGTGGGAAACGGCACAAAGCCTGGTCCCGGTAATCTGAAATGCCAAGGGGCGAAGTTACGGCTAGGTTCCTGTGTTGTAACGGAGATATACACTATTTCAGCTCCCTTAATAAGCTATACTAACCCACAAAACTGAATTGCGGGTGGATGATTAATCTTTCAGAATGGGATTTTAGTAAGCATGTTTCTACAGTGGCCAGCCTCTACTGTGTTGATCGACAACCTCAAAAGATACTTTTACTTTTTAAACAAACAAGGGCGGCCCAACCCAAGGTTGTGTTTGCCAATAACGTGCTCACAGATCCTCTTCCCCAGCGACCCAATTAGTCAGAATAAACGTGAAGCGATGGAAAGGGACCGAGGGACCCGCCCTGTTTACCCAGATTTCAGCTTGTCTGCCCTCAGACTTGAGATGTTCATCTAAAGTCTGGTTCACGAGACTTATCTCCCGCTGTCCCGTCTCGCTGCTCCAGCTGCCTGTGCTTGTCGCTCTGTTTATCTTGAGGTTATAAATCTGCCTGTCACAGGGTGGTTGCTAGGAATTTGTCGTCGCTGTCTTACACAACAACACATCTTGAACCCCCATGGGGGGTCAACTCTCATAACCTTGAGTCACGTTGGTAACCTCTGGGTTGAGTGGTTGAGTGAAACAAGTATGGAATTTTCCCAGGCTGAGAAAGCCCCTGGACATTGATTGATTGATTGATTTTAAATTTATTTCAAATATGCAAGAAAACATGTCATCAAATGGCAGAAACAAAAACAAGGCACTAATTTCCTTTTTTTCTGAACACATTTGAAAAGGAGTGGGAAGACGTATACACTTGTTTAATCCCACCCCCTTTCATTAAATCATAAAATAATGGCAAGGTGATCTTGGTCTTTATTTCTAAACGCCCTGTTGCAGGTAGGGCACCAATAACTGTGTGCCCATGCGTGGGTGCACGTGTGTGTCTATGTGTGTGTATCTGTTTCTCACTGATCAGTGAGGAAATCCATTACCGCTTGCACCCACCACCTCCATCAACCCCACCCCACCCCACCCATGGCTGCTAGACAGCATATTTGTCACCAGTGCGTGTCACTCCTCTAGACACACGACATCACTTCTTGTCGTGGCATGCCTCCCCCACGCCCACCTCCACACAGCCCATCTGCCTCCCCCATTCCACACACACACGTCACTCAGCCCGAATCATCAAGCAGCTCTCTGAAATGCCAGGCAGTGTTCTCGTGATCTGTGTGAGAGAAGAAGAATTTCACGGCGAGAGAGGTGGTTTCAGAGGTGTACTTGAGAAGAAGGGACGCCAGTATAGGGTTAAAGTGACACTGGCACTAGGGACACTTGGAAACAAGTGTTACACTTTGACCCAATCCCAGTTAAAAAACATAAGCGGTGATGGACGAATGAATGAATGAATGATCGAGTGAATGGAGGAGAGCGTGTTCAACAGATCAAGTGGTAGAGTAGGGACAGCACACAAGCACCTCATCTGATTATTAACTAATCAACCTGGTTGGTAGAAGCAATCGTAAGACTGAAAAACAAATGGAAACATTTTTATCGGGAACATTACAAAAGAATTACAAATTGATTACATTGAGCTCATTCACAGTAGTGTGTATAAGTGTACTGATTGTACTCCCTTTTTTTCAAAGCTAGAAATCTAAAATGACTTATTCCAACGATGAGCAAACTTTCTTGTTGCCATAGCAATCATCTTCCTTGAGAGAATTCTTTTGTCGTAAGAACTGTAGGCAGTTGAGTCAGGGAATATATATTGAGTCAGCAATATATCATCTGTATTTCATGAACTGATGTTTTTCTCTCTGCCCTTCTTCCCCACCAATCATGTCCTTCACCTCACACACATATCCCTCTCCTCCAATCACCTTCCTCACTTCCTCTTCGACCCGTCTTTGTCATTTCCTTCTCCCCCTTATTATCTCTTCCTCTCTCTCCGCTGTCATTCGACCTCCTCCCTCGGATTGACTCCCTCTCGGACCTCACGGCTCTCACAAAAATGTCCCTTTCATCTTGGTTCCTCCCTCCATGCTTTCGTCTCCTCCCTCCCTCCCTCCCTCATTCTCTCTCTGCCGTCTTCTGTCCCCTCATACTTCCTTCTCCCCTCCTCCCTCCCTCATTCTCTCTCTGCCGTCTTCTGTCCCCTCATACTTCCTTCTCCCCTCCTCCCTCCCTCAATCCCTCTCTGCCCTCCCTTCCCTTCCCCCTGCAGCGGCCCCACCACGCACATGCTCTGTTCGACTTCGCCCCGCACCACCCCTCCCAGCTGCACTTCCTGCGCGGCGACGTCGTCGACCTGCTGGACTGCTCGGACCCCCAGCGCTGGAAGGGCCGTTGCCATGGACGCGTTGGCTACTTCCCCCCGGAGTACGTCCAGCCCCTTTACCACGGCCAGTGACCCAACACCGTACCCCCCCCCCCCCCCCTCCCCCCACCCCCCGCCCAGGTCCACCATTCACGACAGAGACCACCTTGCTGTACCCCGACACTTTGTAATACACCCACCTCATGTCATCCAATCAGACGCGAGTGGGGCGGGCCCTGTGTGCACTTGCAGAGACAAAGCGGCCTGATTGACAGGGGTGTGGTTGGCTGGTGGACGTGGGACGATGAACAGTGGGACACATTGGAACTGGAATGGGATTCGCATGGTCTACGTCGACGGCTGCGTCGTGTTCGCCGGCCCCGCAGCGGTGGGTGTCAGCCGCATGCTCTGAGAATACTGCTGACACCGCAGATTCCCTGGCATCTGCTGTTAACATGCAGAACTTTAATTGTGTGTGTCTGTGTGTCTGTGTGTGTGTGTGTGTCTATCTGTGTGTGTGTGTGTGTGTGTGTGTGTGTGTCTGTGTGTGTGTGTCTGTGTGTATGTGTCTGTGTGCATCCTTGCCGCTGTGCATATTCTGTTCCGAAGGAGATTATGTAAAATGTATGAATATATTTTCTGTGTATGTGTGAATGGGTGTTATGTAAGCGTCGCACTGTCTGGACTGAGACAGAGTTCAATAGTGGAGAGCCTACGCGTTTGTAGACAGCAACTGTGTGCGTGTGCGTGTGCGTGTGTGTGTGTGTGTGTGTGTGTGTGTGTGTGTGTGTGTGTCTGTGTGCGTGTGCGTGTGCGTGTGTGTGTGTGTGTGTGTGTGTGTGCGTGTGTGTGTGCGTGTGTGTGTGTGTGTGTGGTTTTAGCACAGTGCTCTGAGTCTCTGCTGTGTGATAAACATTATATCTTGGTTATAACAATGGTCAATTCCTCATTACCCAGATACTTCAAAAGGTGTTTGTGTTTTTTTAAATATACATATATAGATACAAATTAACATGCATAGCAGTTCATCTCACTTAGGATTTAATGACTTTGTATATGTACTCCTTTTCATGTAAAATCATATACAGATATAAACTGGGTGTTATTCAATATTGCTCTGTTCAACATTAAAAGGTACTACAGACAGAACTTTTCCTAACATAACTCATCCCAGATCCCGCAGTCCTGCCAGCTGTAGGCCCAGAAACCAAAAACTGGACAGAGTCACGGCTTGTTTCCTGTTTCGTTACGGAGATATTCCACCGAAGAGAAACTCACTAAAGCTTTCAGAAGAGGATTTTAGCAGCCAGTCTGCAAGGGGTTGATTTGAAAGCTTTACAGCAACTTCTTCTAAGAACGTCAGATTTCGGACAGGATGTTTCAGTTCGCCTTCCCAATGGGAACAGTATGAAACACACAGTTCACAGAGATTTGAGCCATCAGACTTTAACATTTCTGCTACTTTTGATGATTCAGCACAAACACTCTGTCTGTGGTACCTTTAAAAACTTAAATCTGTATTACTCCGTTACTACGTTTGTAAACGATTGAAATAAAGATCCAATATATTTCCATCCTTATATTTGTGTAATTTGTACAGTTGTGTTTTGGCTTGTTTGTGTCAGGGATGGATTCGAGCCCGCTCCAGTGATTATGATGGGCGTTTTGACAACATTTAAAATGCCTGTTGTAACTGCTCATATGGAACCCGATCTTAAATCCTTACAACTTTGTTTTTTGCCTTAATTCTGCTTTTGCTGCTAGAACGAGTATTTCATCACCGTAAGCAGCTATTTAAATTATATATTCATCATGCAAACATAATTCCATATTGAAATAAGAAATAATTCCATGTTGGATAGTTGAAAGGATTACACATAATTGATCAAACAGAAGAACATATCATTAAAATATTACATTAATTAGTTTCCTGGAAATATGTTACAATCATGCATGCAAACAAGATCCTCTAAGTCGCTGTGTGTGTGTGTGTGTGTGTGTGTGTGTGTGTGTGTGTGTCTGTGTGTGTGTGTGTTTGTGTGTGTGTGTGCGTGCGTTTATGAAATACAGGTTGTGTCCCACAATACCCTGGGGCAGATCATGTTCTACTTATTTTTCTTATCTTTAAACAAACTGTTTTGCCATTCCTGATCCCTGCTGGGACCGGCCACTAAGGCTTCATGGTGATAGCTAACAAGTCAACAAACCACCGGCGCTATGCAGAGAACACAGAGATGACGAGACAAGATGGGAGGCCGAAGGTGTCCTAAATATAGCATGGATTATTGTGGTCTTCATATTCTGCAATTTTCTAGAATAAAACATCCCTCTGATGTTTCACAAAGGAAAGATATTTAGTGTGCGTGTGTGCATGTTTGTCTGTGTGTGTGTGTGTGTGTGTGTGTGTGTGTGTGTGTGTGTGTGCGTGCGTGTGTGTGTGCGTGCTTGTGTGTGTGTGTGTGTGTGTGTCTATATGACTGTCAGTAATGCTGACATATTTGCATAATCATCACACACACTGTGAGATTGTAATCCGCTACCGCACCCACACAGTAAACGGTACAAAAACAGCCTCTGCCTCAGTTTTTATATTGTTATGGAAAATGCTCCATTCAGGGTTGCATCTTATATGGATGAGACTAGGGATAGAAGGAAGAGGGATAATTACATTGAAAGAGAACAAGGAGGGGAAAAGCTCTGGTGGAGCAGGAGACAGAGAAGAGAAGCAAGACAGAGACAGAGACATAGGCAGAGACAGAGACGGAGACGGAGACAAGAGAGGGACAGGAAACTGAGTAAAGAGTAGAACCAGTTTAGGTCGCTGCCTGTAATATCTCTGTAACTGCTTTCAGTGCGACTAGAAACAATAGCATGCATTTAAAAATGATGTGGCAGCGAGTCAGTGAGATACAAGTGAGGTTGGACAAACTATTAAACAATCATGCCAATAAACCATGAGGCAGCACTATAAATCATCCACCTAAGCTTTGTGATTGTTTGGACCGGTTGACTTTCCCTTAAATCTGTATAGAGGCTGTGAGGGAGTTTAACCTTTTCACAGAATATGTCAAATAACTCCTGTCAATGACGAAGCGCCCTGTGCAACATGCCTTACCTGCCTGGCAGCCAACATGCTGGGGGGGGGGGGGGGGGGGGAACACCTACTGAGCTTTACATCCACTGTTGGTATTTAACAGTGTAATTTTTTTATTTACCCTCAGACACCTTTCGTATACTGCCCCCAAGGCAGGAACATACACACATACACACACACACACCCACACACACACACCTACCCTGCGGCAGAAACACACACACGCACACACAAACACACCTTAAGGGAACACACACACCCACACATGCACGCAAATAAATGTCTTCCCTTACATTCAGTAATATTCGTAAAAAACATGCAGCAGAGAAACAGATTCTCACATACACGCACACGTACACGGGCACACACACACACACACACACACACAAACACACATACACACACACACACACACACAGATACACAAAAACACACACGGAAGCACTGTGCCTCACCACAATGCCTCAACAAAGGCATAACAGCATATTTGAAGCTTAACACAATCAACCACTCAACAGGGCTGTGTTATTATCTGATGATTTGTTTCTTTTGCTTTTCTATGCGGAAACAAGATGTTAAAGCTGTGATTGCAATTTACCGCTAACACCAGCAAAACACAACATGGACACAGTTTGTTCCCAAAGCTGCAGCTAATTTTAGGACAATAATGTATCTCAAGACCATAAAGAAGCCCTAAGGACCACACAAACATATACTCAAACACACGCTCACACACACACGCTCTCTCACACACGCACACACACGCACACGCACACACACACACACACACTGATGGTACCTAAGTAGTTTTTTCAAATAGTTTTCACTCCAAGGAAATAAATAAATAGGCCTAAAAGCCTTGGCGTTAGTTGTACTTCAGAATCAGAAATGCTTTATTGATCCCAGGGGTGAATTTAGATCACATTAGAGTTGCTCCCATTCTAGAATAATAATTCTAGAATAAAAAATATGTAATAAATAATATAATTGTAAGAAAACAGAAAATAATAATATTTTACAAATCTGTGTATCAGACTAACATAACAAAATAATAACATAAAAAAAAGAAAAAAATAATACAATATGTAACAACAGCGTTAAAGTTTACATTTTTATTCCAATATGTTGTATCCCTTTGTTTCACCTGGTCATTAAAAAATATATTTAAAAAGAGAAAGGATGAGATGAAAATATCCAGGGACCCCCTGAACTATGCAGCCTTGATCCTATAAGCCATGCATGGTTAAGCATTTACCATCTGCAAAATAGAAACCATTACCCGACAAAGCAGCAGCCAAGTCCATTGTCTCATCACACCAGCGCCGATGTCTCACCTGAGTGAAACCTCGCACGGCCTATAATTATTTTCGTCTTCCCATAAAGATCATGTCACATTCCTACGAAAGTTGACGGAATGCGAAACGGTACAGTGTCGTCTGGGAGCTGGAGCCTTCTGTTGCGATATAGAGTTATGCTGCCACGAACACACATTGGAGTTGATCTCTCCCCTTTCACACGGCGATACAGGCCAGGCCCGAGGCTGCTTGTCGAGTCGTGATAGACGGGTCACGTGACACGGACTCCACGGCGTGGGTGTGCCGGTTAGCACCTGTGGAGTAGACGAGAGGAGTGCACAGAGGCTGAGGACGGTTACATGCAGGGTGACGGCGGTCAGCCACCCCGACAAGGAAATGGCAACGACAGAACATACCTATGGATGGCCAAATGAAGACGTTTAATTATTCATGGGTGAACGTCGCGATGACGTAACTCGTGGTCCCCGAAACTTTTCCAAAACTTATGCCGCGCTCAAGGATTATAACATGCACTCTTTTACGTGTTTAATTGCTCTTTCTTGTTAACCAGTGGATTCTATTTTACTATTTATATTTATTATCGTTTCTCGTTGGCCCACTGTTATCCGGGGTTGAATCATGGCGCTGTCCCAGATACAGTGTCTGGACGAGAACCATGTGAACCCGCGGCCGCACGAGAACAAGCCCGAGTTTTTATACTGCGAGAACCAGCGACTCGCGCTGGAGGTGCTGCTGCAGGACGGTCGCGAGGCCTTCCACGGGTTCCTCAAGGCTCGCGAGCTGCGGGGCTTCCTCTCGGACTCCGAACTGGACGTTCTCACCCGGCTGGCGGTGCCCTACGACCCGGGCTCCGACGTCCTACACGCGAGCCCCTTGGAAGACGGCGGCGACGGCGAGGACGGCGTCCAGCTGTCTCTGCACTACTGGCCGGATCTGTCCGACACTTCGGTGCCCGAGCTGGACCTGGGCTGGCCGGACAGCGCGTCATACCGGGGGGTGACCCGCACCACCGTGTACACGCAGCCACCGCAGGAAGGCCAAGCGCACATAAAAGAGATTATTCGAAAAAGTATTGCGCAGGCTACAAAGGTACGTAACCCCGACCGAGGCACAATGTGACTACGTTTCCCTCAGATCTCCGAGTATCGCAGTATATTTGACCGGAGACAGTAATCAGGTGTATGGTTTCCCATTTAGTTTCGCCTGCAGGCTGAATTGGGATTCCGATCTTTACCGGCAGAAAGACAAACACCTAAACATGTATTCATTCAATCGCACTACTTACTTAGCCTAGCATACGACTGTACAAAACTAGGCAAATCAAACCGTTTTCATAGCTAAACCACTGATTTGCATTGTTCATGTGTTATTGAGCGGTCATGGTGGTTCTGGAGGAACTGACTTAACAGCGACCTGAGTGAGACAGCGAAGAAGCAAAGGGCGAAGCACTTCACGTTGATTATTTCACATGGAGCTGTAAATGTGTATTTCACATGGAGCTGTTTTCATTTTCTGTGTGTGCGTCCGTGCGTGCTTGCTTTTGTGTGGGGTGCTCATACATAGGTGCTCCTATTGGCTGCAGTTTGGTGACTTTATCTCCTCAAATTTCACTTTCAATGGGGTGATTAACGCGTGGCGCTTCTTATGAACCCCGACTGCATTTTCATTGCCATGGTTGCATGTTCATGTATATCATTTGGTGTTTTTGTCTCCTATATCAATACTGGTACTTCACAGCCAGAGTGGACTGATCAGACAGTTCTTCTGTTACTTCGCAGGCAGAATATCCGTCTCTCACCTTCAATGCAGTTTTTGATAACAGTGTGCATGGATCCTGATAATGCCAGTTTTTGATTGAACAATTCACAGATTATGACTCAATATTTTAACTAAGTAATGCATTAAATAGAGCACAAGTGGACAAATTCCACCAAAGCTGTGTTCCGTATGCATTAACGCATGCCGTACATGTACACGCGCATGAACACTCACTCTACCGCTCCCCCCCCCCATGTATCTCCAAGGTGATCGCAGTAGTGATGGACCTTTTTACAGATGTCGACATCTTCCGGGACCTGTTGGAGGCGGGGTATAAGCGGAAGGTGTCGGTCTACATCCTGTTGGAGCCCTCTACACTACCTCACTTCCTGTCGATGTGTGACAGGGCCAAAATGCACCCAGGACAACTCAAGGTGAGGAGCCACGTAGAGTCACATGACGCAAACGGTACCTCCTGGAGGTAAAGATACAATCAGATGCTACTAAACAGGGTCAATGAGGTTGTGGAAGCTCCCGTGCTATGTGTCCCCACATGTAACTCATCCACATGTGGGTGCGTTCTCACAGCCGGCTGTCCCTGCCAACTGGCACCAAGCAAGGCATCATTAGCGATGCTGTTACACAATGCCTTGACGGAAGATGCTTACTTTGGCGCTTCGAATGGAGAAGCCACCTTTGAAATGAGAAAATATAACTTTTTTTGGTTTATTATGTTGTGCTGGATGAGGTGTCATATCCTTATTGTTGGTATCACACATTTGGGTGTCTTGTTAACCGCTATACGATTAATACAATTAATTGTTGTCAGTTATGAAGAGCATAAAGTTAACTTCAGTAGATTATGCTGCAGTTTATAGTGTTATCCAGCAGTACTAAGGGGTAGTGCTTCATTGTTTAGGCAGTATCAACCACAGAGGGACAACTTCATTTCAACGCTTCGACCCATTGAAGTGAGTTGGTTTCTTTCCAAGGCATTTCAAGGATTATGTCACTGAGGCCCATCGGCAGCACTTAAAACACACTGATAACATGTGTGCGTGCGTGCATGCGTGTGTGTGTGCACGTGTAGCGATGCCCAAGCATGCTTTGACATGTACAGATATGTAGTCAAATGTGCCTCAGTAAGAAATACACACATGCAGACTCACAGCAAGATGCTGAGATAGACATTCCAGTTAAACACCCTGATAACACATTGCTTGAAGCTTAGAAACACACACACACCATACACACACAGACCTGCACACACAAGTCCGTTGAATGCTCTTTAATTACACTAGATCGTTAAATGTTACTGTCATCAACAGCAAGAATAAAGTGAGTCACATGTTTCTGGATCCAATTAAGGTCAATGGAATGTTTTCACCAGATGAAGTTATAACACTGTATTTGAACCCTTTGACATGGTAATGATATGTCTAAAGGTGAAGTACAACGCGCTCAGGTCCTGATACATCCCTTTGTGTGGTATTTGACTTTGCCGGTATCATCAACCACGGCTAAACTAATGTTAGCTGTGGCGTCTCAAACTACATTTGAGTTGAAGCTCCGACTTCACTAATAAACAAATGTTAGTGCACAAAACTTTTTTGTTACATTTTGTTGACAGATCTCCTTCAATGCTTGCAAACACATGCAAACATAATTCAGCAACTGTTGTTTCCATGAGATATCCACGAGTGCTGCCCTATTATTACATGTAGTTTGACCTGTTTTTAATCCGTGCCTTACAAATTGGTCTGCACATTTTGTTATTGGATCCCACCCTGCTGTCAGTCCAAGGCCCTGTCCGTTCTCTCTGAGGCCGATTGGAAATGAACAGGCTTTTCCAGTGGTTGGTTCTCATGCTGTTGCGGGTTGTGGCAACTAAAATTAAAACATTAGGCAGGTGCCAAAATTAAGCTTTTGCCAGGAAAGCCATAGGTAGCTAGCGTGAAATAGTTGGAGGGTCAGGCTGCGGAACTGTAGACAGATTTGTCTCTGTATTTCTGTACTGTAGAGACAATGATTCTACCGTAACATTAACCTGAATCAAACCGGTATCCAATATAATTTATTTTCCTGGGTGGTTCCCTGTTCTACCAGATTGGCCTTCCAACTATAATCAGACCAACAGTCACACTTGCTGCACTAGATATCCATAAAGCAGTGCCAGGTAGGGAGATTCTCAGGGGATGGAGAGACAACAGAAGAAAGAACATTGCAAAGTGGTTGTAGGAGCCTCCACCCAATGGCAACGCCCCAAAGTACCCAATCCACTTTGACACAGAGAGATCCTCTTCCTTGTCTAGTAGGTAAATAACCAAGGGAAGAGTTGAGAGCCAGCTGAAAGAAATGTAATACTTTTGTTAATTTGTTAAACTATTCAACTTGATATATGCATCAGGTTGTCCACTCAGCAGATTTGGTTCTTACCGTTAAGGCTCCTGGTTACTTATTGTATGCTTTATGGCTGAATATTATCATAATATTTTGGCCATACAGAGAAAGCCAAGGCATGGCAGATAAGGAAAGGAAGAAAGTGCAGGCAGATAAGGAAAGCAAGAAAGTGTAGGCGGCAGATAAGCCAAGCAATAGAGCCAGGGGATGCCAGCATGCTACTTGTGGTATCTGAAAGGCCATGGGAAGTTTGTGACTTAAGCAAGCCAAACTAAATTGAGACCACCGTTAGTACGATGTTAGTTACCGGCATACTCTGAAGGCCCCACCAGTTAATCTATCACGGTCTCCTTACTGTGTCAGTTTTACTCCATTTTATTTCCATGCACTATTATAAAAAACGTGTCATGGCTTTTCCAGCACACCACTCGAAACTGATTGACCTGACCCAGATGAACCAATAGGAACTTCTCTTGTACTACCCCATAAATCCTCTAAGCTCTGTGTGTGTGTGTGTGTGTGTGTGTGTGTGTGTGTGTGTGTGTGTGTGTGTGTTTGTGCGCTACAGAACCTGCGGGTGCGCTGTGCAGGGGGAGGAGAGTTCTTAACACGCTCATGCACTCGACTCCGCGGCAGACTGGGACATCGCTTCATGTTTGTGGACGGTGACAAGGCCGTGTCTGGATCCTACCGGTCAGTGTGTTTGTGTGTGTGTGAGTATGTCAGAAATTAGCAAAAAAAATACTAATATCCAATGAGGATAAAATATTCCTATATTATATCTTGTACTATGGATGGGATGTCTAGTACAAGTGCATAGCTCCCTTTTTTAGGTTTATAAATAATACCCCCTACAGCTATCAAAAGATCCCTAAATCCAGGGGCTTCAAGTGTGCCTTTATTGAAGAAAGTTTATCTCTGACACTGGTGTGTACAGATATAGACTATAATTGTAGTGTGTACAATGTTTTTTAGATTTAATCCGCAGTGGAGTTAATTTACATTATTGTCGCTTCCTTTTCAATGTTCATTAATGTGTTTGTGTGTGTGTGTGTGTGTGTGTGTGTGTGTGTGTGTGTGTGTGTGTGTGTGTGTGTGTGTGTGTGTGTGTGTGTGCAAACACGTATCTGAACGTTATATAGGTACACTTGGATGTCATCAAGGCTGGACAGACACCTCATTACCGTGGTAACCGGCCAAGCAGTCGACGCTTTCGACCGCCTGTTCTGTGAACTCTACGGCACCTCTAGCGCCGTCGACCTCAAGCAGGTTGCCATGGAGCCAGAGCCTGAGCCCGAATTCATCCCTCAACCCGTCGCCGTGGCCCCTTCTGCTGAAGTTACTAGGAAACGGCACAACCCTATGTACGCCCTGCTCGGCATGAGTATGAACAACGCCAATCCTGCCTCCGGTTCTGCCCCAAACAGCCCTCTAGACTCCAACACCCTGGATAAAGTGGGAATGGGGACAAAGGCCAAAAGGAAGATGGCTGCAAAGGCAGCTCAGGTGGAAGCTCCTCCTCTCCATCCAGGACTGATAGACATGGAGAAAGCTTATATGATCCCATATCTGCCTACTTGGCCGGAGCCCGACCCGGCCAGCGATGTCATTGGGTTCATTAACGTTCGGGATAACAGTCGGCAGAGCCAGGTGCACATGCAACGCTCTGAGAGGTTTGAGACCAGCCAAGCTATTCGATTCAGCAGTCCATTCAGCATGCCCAAGGAGATCCTTCCAGAGGTGGCCCAACTCAGGCAACGTGACAGTAATCTCCAGGACATTGCAGGGAAAAAAGCTTATCCCACACAGGTTGGCGCACAAGAAGTTGCAATTGATAAAGCACAACCCATATCACCAAACACAAGACTATCTTCTACCCTTGCCACCAAGCCGTTAGGCCGAGATGTGCACATGATTTTAAATAAATCAGTACATATCATGACCTCTGAAACAAAAATAAAGGCTGAAAAGCTACCTGTCAATACTGAATCTAAACCTTCTACAATCCCTGCATCCCAACAAATCACCACACCTCACATCGACACACCTACATCTTTCAGCGACAGAGCCCCCATAATTAAAACTGGATCTGCAGTACCTACCCGCCCCGTACACTACCTAATAAAAGAGACCATAGACACAGAGAAAAAGATACACAATGAACTTCTCTCCAATTTGGACCACATGCTAACCTCTAACCCTGCTTCCTTGCCTGTCCAGGCTAGCCCGATTGCAGTATATCAGCAGAACGCGGCACCACCCGTACAGACACAAAACAGGATTGCAAATAAAGTCTCATGCAAGCAGGATCTTGGTACAAAGCCACAAAGCCCCTCCAAAGAAGACTTCATTCCCTCCATCCCAAGCCCCACCCATAGTGGCACTATCTCAGCTTCAAAGCTCTCCCCTACCCAGCCTCCTGTAGGAAGGTTTACTTCCCCTTACGTCACTACCTCAGTTTCAGTTACCTTATCACCCTCCTGCTCCATAACCAAGTCTCCAGTGGTCCCGCCTGCATCCCCCAGTATTTCTTCCCCTCTTCCATCTTCCTCTATCCCTTCATCCTACTCCAATCCTTCATTGGATTTCCACTCCACCAACACATCTCCTCTCCCTTGCTCTGGTCCATCCACCTCCCCTCTTACTCCACCGGTGCCCAAACCACGTACAGTCCACCTGCTGATGGACAGTGGGAGCAAATGCAATGTTCTGAACCAGCCACTTGACTGTGGAGTAGTCTTGGAGCATGGGAAACTGTCAGGTTTCGGGCCGCTGGTGGACGACTGCAAGCCAGTTTCCAAACAGCAGGAGGATGCTTTTATGATGTCAACAAGGAAACAGATAAGCCCTAATACTGTGGTCAATTCAACAACTAAATATGCCGAATTGCAGGAAAGAAGAGACATTAAAACCCATTTGCTGAATGATGTAAAAGATGGATCTTATAGGGAATTCCCTGACCCCAAGAAGGCAACTAACCAGATGCCCCAATCAATACTGACTGTGAATACACTGCAGGATAACGACAATCAATTTGAAGAAACAAGGCCCAAGGAGTCAGGGAACAAAAACCAAGCAGGGTTCATGGTCAGATCTCCCAGAGTCATTGAGGAGCTCAGCAAACCAGACGAAGTTAGTAAGGTTGTGACAAAACCAGACTTTCAACAGGCCACACAACATGTGCTAACTAATGAAGGTCTACTGCAAAAACACAGCCAAACCCATACAGCTAAAGCCTCTGAGTCCCCTTCTTCTTTTCATACATCAGAAAACAACAAAGCCATTGATGACCAACATATACCTAAACCAAACAATGATACACCTGGGTCTCTGTCCATGAATGTGGTTGATAGTATTTCACATGCGCAAACTCAAGGGGGTCAACGCGGTGTCAAGACTTACCCCTTCAATGATGAGGCTGTAAACAACGTACACTATAGGCTGAATCCAGATAAAGGCAAAGCCGAGATGGACTCGCGCACCCCTGAAAAGCCAACGCGCCCGCACAACCTTGAATTAACCTCGTCATCTACGGCCGGCCGGCTCTCCCCTCGCACTCCCACACGGAGGACCCCAGACGGACGCTCCTGCTCCAGCCCCGACACCCGGACGCCGACCCCCGACACGAGTGACGGGTACATCTCTTCGAAGGAGGACTCTGAACTGTCTACCACCTCAGACGAATACTACGAGTGCGACGAAACACGGCGCCCCTCCCCCGTTTTTGATCAAGTGTTCGGCCTGGATAACAGGACAACGGATCACAGCTTCCGAGCCCAAACTAAGTATGGAGTAGGATCTGAAGGGGAGAGTGAGAGAGAGTATAAAGTGTGGATTGGGAATGATAGAGCAGCCATATTAGCCGCAGGTGAGCGAAGCCAAACAGGTTCGGAAGGCTTTTCACAAACAGCCGAAAAGGGAAGTCTCTTGCCCCTGAAAACCACAAAACAGGAAAAAGGTTTAATTTATAATAGTCCCCAGAGCCAATCAGACCCTCTGGAACATCTGGGGGTTGACGGGTATCCCCGTTCTGCCTCAGCAAAGAAGTCAGCTGACATCGAAACCTCTCCTCCTTCCACATTCCGACACAAACTCCGGAGGTCTTCCTCCTCAGCCTCCTCCGAGAACACAGTCTCCCCCTTCATCACCCCGGTCCCCTCCCTGGCCCCCACCCCGACACCAAAGAGAGCTGCCGCCCAGCCAAGAGCGCCGCCACCAGACACCGTGGTGGGTGGGCCTGCTGTGGTCTCCGGCCTGAGGTTCCAACCGGAGGCAAAGCAAGTGACAAGAAGAGATAGTCGTGGGGAGTCAGCAGAGTTGACCAGGAAATGGGAGGAAGGATGGAATTTTCGGAGGGATGAAGAGAAAGACCCAGAGCTCTTCACGCAAGGGGGACTTGGTACCAACTCAGGGGAGTCGCATTCAGAAACATCAGCACTAAGAACCAGTGGAGCCCAGATAAGAAGAGGGCCTTGGGTTCCAAGAGAAACAGAGGAAAATAAGGTAGGATAACCACACAATTTTATAGATTTTAGGATATAATATACCCTTAATGCGGTCCTTGTTGTGCTGTTTTTTCCGTTTTTATTCAACTGTACACACTTTGTCGCGGTATTATCCACACTGCTGATTCATATTTCTAACTGACATTCCAATATCAATCAGTTCCAAAACAATTCCCCCTCTCCCTCAACTCTAGGGTCTGCAAACTCCACCCAGAACTCCACAAGGGTGGCCAAAAGAGCTGAACCACTACAGTCCAGTCCCCTTTCAGTCCCCAGCTGCTAAACCCACAATACCTACCCCTCTCACTACGGTTCCCCAGTTGCCAAGGTCGTACCAGCAGGTAAGCAGCAGGGTGGACACCCTCCAGACCCTACAAAACTCAACATCACAACAAGCGCAGAACAGAAGACACTCTTCAATGACCACAGCCGGTCCTTTGAAGGGTGCGGATCAGAAGAGCCCATTGGAGGTCTTCTCCCGGCGTAGCTTGAACTACGGACATCCTTTGACGGGGCAGGGTTCGGGTGCTTTACCCAAGCCCCAGCCCTCCTTTCTCTACTCATACACCAACTCACAGTCCAAGCTCCAACGTCAGACCCAACCCATGATTGCCGGTGATCAGATGGCTCAAACAGTCAGCAGCCAGCAGTCCACCTACAGGCAGGTCTCAGTTATGGGGAATCCAGAGCCGGGAGATTCGGGGCAGGACCTCAACAAGCCTGGATTTAGGATTTCTGTTGGCAAGCTGTACAGCATAAAGGGCCTAAAGAACAAGGGGAGCAGCTCGCCATCTCAGACCAAGAGAAATCCTGATTCCTTAGCACAACCACACAAGAGCACAGGCTAGCCCAGGTGGTGGAAACACAGCGTGGTTTCAAGCATCAAGGGAACCCAAGATATAGGACACCGATTTTTTTCTTACATGTACTATCCAAGGGTTGCACAACGAGTCAGTCCACATGTGATTTTCGGATACCTTGAAAATCAGACCAATTTAAACATTGTGGGGAATATTATACCTTTGAATGTATGTGTGCCAATGTGTCCCATATCACAGCGGTTGGTGACTGTCCAAGACAAATATTTGACTTGATTGCGTGAGTAAAAAAATATAATTACTGTACTAATACAGGGGAAGACTTTTGCTCCTTCTTGTGGAGTCTTACAACAAGGCTTAATCTAAGTTATGCTAAGTATCTTTGACGATATACACATGAACAGACATGGGGTCTAACTTTGGCCTGACATTTAGCTCAGGCCACCTATAAACAATAAGTCTACCATTGTTTATATGTGCTGATTGGTATTTGTACGTTATACATTTAGACAACACAAATAGACCCATACAAATACACAATTTGTATGTATGACTTTCTGAGAAGGGTCATTTACAAACTTTTTCTGTTGTGCGCTAGAAGACTAGTGGTTGACAGATGTGTATTGCAATACAGGAAGGGAACTCATAAATATATTATAAATATCAGAAAAAAAGTTACTATAAATGCAGACACCATGTCTAACTGTTAATGATGCTTAAAATACAACAATAAAAATATAAATTGATGAAATCAAAAGGTGATGTAATAAATGAACTAGTCTTTAACATCTGCAGTTACCTGTCTTATTCAACACCAACACATGATGATTTAGTGATGTGCCACTGTCTATTGATTATCCCAAGTTATTGTATTCAGCTTAAACCTTAAGGGAAGTATGTTTCGAGGTATTTTAGATCCTGATATGATCTGCTGGGCCAGTATCATGGCAGCCTTTGTTATCAGCAAACAGTTGCTGCAATTAAAAAGCATTCATGATCACATAAATAATATTTAACCACTCGTTTAGTATAAAATGTGATAAAATGAATCAAAAAATAATTTAAAACACTAGACTGAATCATGAATAAATAGAACAAATAAAAAGACAAGAGTTTAATGATAAATCGTTATCATGTGGCATGCTATGCTATCCCAGGCATGTCTAGAACTGGAACCTGATCTATTCTGGCTGTGAGATGGGTTGTTTTGGGGTTGGCTTATCTAAAGGGAATTGATTATCTTAAAGCATGCCTCAAACGACCAGACGACAAGACCAGACATTGTGTATGTTTATGTCCGAGGAGTGTGCACCCCCTATTCCAACATATGTAACCCATTACTTTGTTTCGAAAAAACATATACCATCTCCTACAGTGTGATAATTGGCCTTCTTTAATTTGCCGAGCAAAATTAATTTATAATAACGTCTTAAAATAAATCGGTTCTTAATGATTGCACAGCCTTTAACGAACTAGACTGGTCTGGTTGACCAAACCATCATAGTCACGGCCAGTACTCACTTAAAAGTAAACATCCTTTACATCATAATTTGCCAAAATGACTTTCTTGTACAGACTGTCGAAGAGCATTTGTGGGCTTAGAATGTTAACAATGGCAATAAAGCCCTTTGGTTTTTGTGATTGCATATTTCGTAAAGTATGCAGATTAATCCTTATTTGGTCCATAAACTTACCAACGCACTTAGATTCCAAAAGACGAAAGTGCTATATTGCCATTGTTAACTGTTGTGGCAGGAAAGAACTCTAAATGCTCTTCTGAAGAATCGTACAAGGAAGTCGTTTTTTCTAATTATATTGGTAACAGGTTTGTGGGTGCGTTTGGCAAGTCTCCTAGAAAAGGAAAAAGTCTATAATTAAAAATTATAGATGCTTTACCTCTTGATCTAATGGGTTACTCATGTACTTTGAATATGTAGTCAGTTTACTCGCTTTTTTGTACAGCAACATTACCACACACACACACACACACACACACTTAAATCGGCAACAATCTGCTCGCTCCCAAGTCTCAAGCGAACACAAGCACACACAGTGCCACCGGGGCTGGTCGTGCCAGGATCCATTCAGCTCATCCCTCCAAAATCCTCATACATCATGCCACACGACCGGCCTCAGAGACATGGATGCGTGTATACAAACACACACACACACAGACACACGCGCTCCAATCTTTCTTCGCGCGCGTGCACACACACACACACACACACACACACAAACAAACACACATAGTGAGGACTCAAGGTCTCCTTAGGGTATTTCCGATCATGTTGACAATCTTATGAGTCACTCTTTAATGAGCAAGTTTTTAATCTTCACCAAGTTCCTTCTGAAGACCTGTTATATCAGCCCCGTCTGCTTCAATCTATGACACACAGACTGGGGATCATACCCAAGTGTCTTCCCCTTCTGTCAAATGACAAGTGTTAGTTTAGGAAGAACACCGTTCATTATTCCATCCACATTCAATTAATCTCTCCATCGTATCTCAAGTCTATCAAGTAAGAATAACAAAAATATTGAAAAACACAAGAGAGAGCCAGAGAAAATTACTTCTGGTAAAGAATGTTAAAAGAGCGGGGCCTTTCTAATCCAGTATTCAAAGATCAGAAAGCACTTTCAGGTAGGGTGTAGCCATGTGTTTCTTTAATCTTTGCTCTCTGTACTCATCGATTCCTTGAAAACATAAAGGTTTATATAACCTAGTACACTTCGGAAGAAGTAATAAAAACCGTGGCAGTTTGGGCCAAATAAGGGAACGTGCTTCTTGTATACTGTTTTTATGTGTTGTACATCCAGCCGCACCTCACCCAACTAAAATATTTGACAGGAGAGCAAAGCATGTAAAAAAAAAAAAAATAGTCCTACATACTTCCCAGGTCAGCTAGATGTATAGGCTTGTACGGGGTTGTGTATTAGGCTTCTAGCGATATGAATAGACTTCAAGCCTGAACATGGGGATGTTTTCCTGAGGACAAATCTAATTTGCCAATAAACTAAACACAATTTTCATGTTTTTTAACCAACAGCAACACACAACTGAATCCTTCCCTATTGCACATAAAATACAAGTCATTACAAATAACAACAACAGAGGTGGAGGCTGTTCTTCGTAAGGTAAACACAGACATGGATTAAGGACCGGATGGACTAGGAGAGAGGATCCTTTAAGACTGGGCTTAACTGCTAGGTGATTTGCTTAACAAACCTTTCCAGCTGCTCATGGACATAAACTGTATGCCAATAATTTTGAAAACATAAACGATAATCCCCATCTCTACAACTGCAGCCACAAAGGTAGGATTTCCAACCCATTGCTCACACAGCCATCCTCAGCAAGTCCATGGAGAGAGACATATGCAATCATCTAACGCTGTTACTCCGTGAACGACTAGACATAGTTTTGCATATAACGCCAAGAGGCGGGTGGGGGAGGCCATTTCTCACACTCATACAAGCAGTCAATGAACACCTGGATAAGCCAAAAGCATGTGCAAAGATATAGAGGTAACATAATTTATGGACTCCTCCGCATTTAATATTGCTAAAACAGACACCCTGCAACTTTTTAAATTGCCTGGAGACAACTTTTTTTTATTTTTTTTTTATTATTTTTTTTTTATTTTACTTGCTGAATAATATAATTCTATACCAACCGAGCTCAAAGAGTTAAGGTAAGTCATTTTAAAGCTGAAAGACATGTTTTAAACAATGGCATCCCACCAGGGGTGCATTCGTTCGCAAATCTCCTTTTCAGTATACATAAATTAAATAATGATGATGCTATATAGGAAATCTCACACAATTTTTTTTTTAACACAGATTGAAATGCTTAAATTGCGTTCATTATCATTAAACCATTAGTCATTAAACATGAATATTAACTGTCAGATCAGTCATCTTCTGTTGAATAAAAACAAATGTTTCCGGGTTGGAACAAGGACAACCTGTCAAACACTATGTTCCAACCGATAACGGTTAAGGGCAGGAGGCAGAGCAAAGAAGCTCCAATATTTTACCTTCATAGATCACGTGGAATGCATTTCCATATGCCTGATATGAAGCTCATCTCACAGTGATCAATTTGCATAGGGGGAACCAGCTGCTTGGTAGCCATGAACCCAGTGCACTTAGGCCGCAACTCATAATTAAAAATTTTGTGAGAGAGAGAGAGAGAGAGAGAGAGAGAGAGAGAGAGAGAGAGAGAGAGAGAGAGAGAGAAAGAGAGAGAGAGAGAGAGAGACCTGTTCAGACACCGCATCAGAGCTTTGGAAAGGGAAGTTCTTGCCCAAGCTCGAGGCCAAACACACACACCCACTGTCACATAAGCACACCCACACATAATAATAATAATAATAATAATAATAATAATAATAATAATAATAATAATAATAATGTGAACAAAACGTAGACACACACACACACTAAGTTGTTGCCTGAAACACGTTGGTACCAATCAGACAAGTTTCTCCATAACCCCGCCCTCTCATTTGCGTGGCACATATTGAAGCTGCATTTAAAAGAAGTGTCAAAAAGTGTCCATAAAAAGGATGAATGTAAAAGATGCGTCAAGATGAATTAAAAATAAATCAAGATATATTTTCTACCTATCCAGCTTCCCTGATATTTCCCTTCTCACTAATAATACAATATTAATTCATTATATAGGCCTAGACTGTGGGCCTATTCATTATATAGGGCCCACAGTCTATAGTGTTACGTTTGTACTCTGGTGCCTTCTTGTGCCCATATTATTTATTACAGTTGATAAAGGAAGGCAAAAAGCTTCATTTTAACAGATAAAGACAAAAAAATAACCAACAATTACTGATACCAGCATATTAATAATCAGAGAGAATATGAAAATGTTGGAGCTATTCAATTGTATTTTGTATGTTTTATGTTTTTAATCCCCTTGGTAGGTAAGGTGCTTATTTTTCAGATCCTGCTCGCAAACTTAAGCTTTTCTTTTTTAAATTATTTTTTAAAGTAGTTGGTGAACAAACAAAATTACTAGTTATTACAGACACAATAACTTTGTGTGTCTCTTCGGACATGAAAGACACTTTGCGATACACAATGACTGCACTCATAAGAAAGTCCTATCCTAGCCCATTACATAGCAGCCATGAAGCTAGCGGTTATGTTGAAATATTGCTATTTATTATTATGTAAATTAGATGTTTTTAATTTATTACTATTTTTATGAAGCAGATGCTTTCATCCAAAAGGACTTGGTGATTTCAGAGAAATTTCATTCATGATCAGGTAGGGGTTAGGCATCTTGCACAAGGATAGGTAAGCTGTGGATTTAGGGGAACCCAGTACCTTTCAGCTGGGAATCATTCCCCCAGCCACCACACTGTGCTGCCTCCCATCTGTAGTCCTGCTTAGGCCGGGATCTGCCGGCCTTTGGACATTGGAAGTCTATCCTCGTGATGACCAGGCATCGTTGCTTTCTGCTCCTTTCAACAATAACATTTTTCATGTTAGCAATGAAGACCAGCTGCAGACTTACAAGTATTGAGCGATTACTATTCAAAGAATCATAGGTAGATGTTTGTAGAATAAACCCCTGCTATACAGTCGTCATACAGAAAGACAACAGAATTCCTGTGTGTTTGTCTGTGTGTGTGTGTGTGTGTGTGTGTGTGTGTGTGTGCGGTGGGGGGCTTCTCAAGATTCTCAAAATAACATAGGCATTATGAACCTACTAGATCTCTAGGCTCTCAGAAGTCCTCCGGGGGATCCGTTCGCGAGTTCCAGCAGGATCGGTCCCAGTTCAGGTCAATCCAGCTTCTGATTCCCACCTGCTTTAACCTCCAATACTTAAAGGTCCCATGGCATGCTACTTTATTGATGCTTTAATATAGATATTAGTGGGCCCAAAACACAGTATTTGAAGACGTTCCCGAAATTCAGACGTGGTGCAGAATTACAGCCATTACGAGCCAGTCGCACAGTGAGCTTTCCCCAAATGCGCCATTTCGGTGTCTGTAGCTTTAATGCAAATGAGGAGGAGAGAGGCGGGTCAAGGAGGAGGGTGGGGGTGTGGCCTTAAGCAGCTTGCCGCCACGGTACCATAAACTGTGTTTATAGTGTATGTATCACAATGGCGAGGAGCACACAGCCTTTGGCCGTGTTCTGTAAATATTCTAGAACACACGGGAATCCTGGAGCTCTATATATATATATATATATATATATATATATATATATATATATATATATATCATATAATATATATTGTCATGGCCAAAAGCTGTGTGAGCCTCCAGACGATATTATGAATCTCAAACGACTGCGTCGTTCTTCCATGTCCACATCATTCTGAAGTAGACTGAACCACGACATGGAGGAGAAAAGGATTGTTGACCGCGGTTGTCTCCCACCGGAGCCTCGCTGCCGAGGGACCACCGCCTCGGCAGCGGTCAGCGCTTAGGCACCACCACCTCCTGCAGCGGGCAGCGCCGAGGCGGTGGTCCCTCAGCAGTGGGAAGCGGGGTTCAAGCGGGAGACATTCGAGGGCAACAATCCCTTTCTCCTCCATGTCGTGGTTCATGTACTTCAGGGAGTCAAAGCCAAAGTTCCTTTCCAACTATGGCTGAGATAACCCCCACTACGAGTCTCGTTGTGGAAATACCAGAGACGAGAGTCTGACTTGTTATGCGCCATAACACCAACAGCAGAACGGTTATACAAATAACAAAGAAATGCGTTATATTTGCGTTACAGTGTGTGTAATCACACACACACACACACACGGCGCTCGCACGGTGGTATCTCATTGGCGGGCCAAATTCTCTGGGCTGACAAGGCAGAGAAAGGGGAGGTGGCATCTCCCCTGATGACGACGTACGAGGAAAATTCCAAAACGGGCGCGTCTGAGGTTCGTTTTTTCAAAGGCGGAGCAGAATGGCTAGTGCTCGTTTTACACCCAACGAAATTTCTAGCTACTGGGGGAGCATAGGTAGGCTAGGGGAACTCATATTTATGTTAGAAACCCTCAGAAAGCGAAATGTTCATGCCATGGGATCTTTAAGGAATAGAGGGACAATTAAGTGGCATGAAAGTAACCTTACCTAGGTACTATTTAGTCTATCCTCTCTTGAGAGTGGGACTCTGGGAGAGGTAAGGCATGCATCTTGTTTTTCACAGTATTTCTCCAACAGGAGCAGTAGCTCGCCGTCATCTTCTGGTCGTGATGCTGCTGACATCTAGTGGTTATATGCTTTATTTCAGGCTCTACCCGGCATTATCAATAGGGCGCAATAGATTATATGAGGGCGGTTCCTCGGTTGATAGGTACATTGAAATTTCTGTGCCGAGCACATTGGACAAGAACGTATATCCTACGAGACCAAATTGTTTCTCTTGAACATAAAGACAAGCCTATTTAAGTCCAACTCCTCCAAAATGTAACCTACAAAGAATAAAATGGAGGGAAACTGCGTGTCATTGGAACAACTTTCAGCTAATATGACCGCTTGAAATCCATTCAAAAACTAGACTAAACGTGTCAATTTTGCTCACGATCATAGCGTTCAATGTTAACAAGGCCGAGTTAAACCGACACCGTTCCAGTATGTTGGTGCTAATGCATTCATTTTAGCATACCAGTTTGGTTCAGGAAATAAAGCCCTCAAGAAAGATATGGGTGGCTCTTAAAAGAGCCTTTTGGTTTACAATTTGTATAGAGAATTTACTTCTTAGCGGGTTTCTCGGTCTTCTTGGGCAGAAGGACGGCCTGGATATTGGGCAACACACCGCCCTGAGCGATGGTCACGCCGCCAAGGAGTTTGTTGAGCTCCTCGTCGTTGCGGACGGCCAGCTGCAGATGGCGGGGGATGATGCGGGTCTTCTTGTTGTCGCGGGCGGCGTTTCCAGCCAACTCCAGGATCTCAGCGGTCAGATACTCGAGCACAGCAGCCAGATAGACTGGAGCACCGGCACCGACACGATGAGCATAGTTGCCTTTGCGGAGAAGTCTGTGCACACGGCCGACGGGGAACTGGAGCCCGGCGCGGGACGAGCGGGTCTTGGCCTTAGCCCTGGCTTTGCCTCCGGTTTTGCCTCTTCCAGACATGATTACTTGTTTCAAATAATGAAGAAGTGTCGAACATACCCGCGTCCCGTTTTTATCTGCCATTCAGGTCTCTGCTCATTGGCCATTGTAAATTTGAAATGAATGGACCAATCACACACGAGAACATTTTAGGTCTACCTAAAAATGACCAGCAGGTGGGAGCAATGGAGGATTTACATTATTGTTGTGAGGCTGTAATTCAGAGGCGCAATGTTTAATAATAAAACTGATTAAAAAATACATATTAATGTACTTCTTTAACTAAAACCTGCTCTTTGTTAATATGTTAAATCCGCTAACGACCTTTGTCAATCGGAAATCAGAATAGCCAACTGTATTTTGATGTACAGTACAATAATTTATTTCGCGCTTCTATAAGTTAATTTAGCATTGAAAGCATTCTGTACTTTGATAACATCCTAACAATTAAAAAAGTTAATGTATAGGACATAATCGGTCAGCTTTCATAGCACTTTTTAAAAACGGTGCTACATATCGTTTGGGTGTATGTATTGCTAAAACATTGACAAGTCATTTTTGCACATCAATGTGCTTTGAGTATGGAGATATTTGTGATCTTTTGTATGATTATATTTGGCTTTAACACTAATCTTTATGTACTAGCAAGGTCATATTGTCTTTAAAGATATGTAGGTGGCTCTTAAAAGAGCCGTTGTGGTTAGGTCGTCAAACACTTTTAGGCACGTTCTCCACGGATACGGCGGGCGAGCTGGATGTCTTTAGGCATGATGGTGACACGCTTGGCGTGGATGGCGCACAAGTTGGTGTCCTCGAACAGACCGACCAGGTATGCTTCGCTAGCCTCCTGAAGAGCCATGACGGCGGAGCTCTGGAAGCGGAGGTCGGTTTTGAAATCCTGGGCGATTTCTCTCACGAGGCGCTGGAAGGGAAGCTTGCGGATCAGCAGCTCGGTAGACTTCTGATACCGGCGGATCTCTCTCAGAGCCACGGTCCCGGGCCTGTAACGATGGGGCTTCTTGACGCCGCCGGTAGCCGGGGCGCTCTTGCGGGCTGCCTTGGTGGCGAGCTGCTTCCTTGGGGCTTTGCCACCGGTAGATTTACGCGCTGTCTGCTTGGTTCTGGCCATTTCTGCAAAATCTTCAAGATTGAAGGGTAACTTTTACGCAGTAGAGCAAGGGTTTATATAGCCAGCCCCGGTACACTGCCACACGCTGATTTGTCATTGGAAAGACGCTGACAGCGAATAGGCGCTGCGTCCCATTGTATTTCCTCACACGCCCAGCTCGCGTGTTCATAATCAGGTCATACCATTCCCGCCTTTTGAAATTTGAATAGCGTCATCTAACGTCTTATTTTGAAATAAAGTTTAACACAATACATGAAGTCAACAGAACAAAGTTAGTACATCTACATCCAGTAGCCATTCGTCTACTGTGAACTCCGAAGCCATCGGGAGATAGTATATGTTTACAGAACGTTGTCTGTTTACTAGGCTATACGCTTACAAATCATTATTCGAATGACGTTGCTTATTGAGAGCAAATGTGTAATAGTTGCTACCTGTGCTACATTGTAATGATACATTTCAGGTTTTTCCGCAGAGAACCTTAAGTAATATTAACGTAGGTTAAGGTTGGTGCAGTTTCATCATAGACCTTATTTTATAAAACAAAAATCACTTAATATCAACAAGTATTAAGATTGTTGAAGGATTTATATATTCGTTGCACCCTATTAGATAGGGTCCAACGAAACACCCATCACTAGACCTCTGCACTAAATAGTTAAAAATCTGGATTTATAAAATCAGAACATAAGACATCAATGGGTGATAGTTTCATAGGGTTTGGGCTCTTAGAGTTAGGTGGGTGGCTCTTAAAAGAGCCTTTGGGGTTTTCAACAAAAAATAAATGTGATCATCTACTTCTTCTTGGGGGCTGCCTTCTTCGCTGCTTTGGGCTTGGCCGCCTTCTTCGCGGGGGACTTCTTTGCGACGGGCTTGGGCGCCTTCTTCGGGCTCTTCTTGGCCGCTACTTTCTTGGCCACCACCTTCTTGGGGCTCTTCTTCGCCGCCGCCTTCTTGGCCACAGCGGGTTTCTTCGCCTTCTTGGGGGTAGTAATTTTCTTCACGGACGTCTTCTTGGCTGCGGCTTTCTTGGCTTTCTTTGGGGTAGCCTTCTTGACGGCGGCGGCGGGCTTCTTGACAGCAGCCTTCTTGGCTTTAGGAGCAGCAGCCTTCGCTGCTGGCTTCTTCGCGTCCTTGCTGATCTTGAAAGACCCAGATGCTCCGATGCCCTTGGTGTGGACCAGAGTTCCCTTTTCCAGCAAGCTTCTGATGGCGATCTTGATGCGGGTGTTGTTCTTCTCCACATCGTAGCCATCGGCGGCCAAAACCTTCTTAAGTGCTGGCAGAGAAACTCCGCTTCGCTCTTTGGAAGCAGACACGGCTTTGACGATCAGATCGCTGACACTGGGTCCGACCTTCTTCGGCCGGGCAACCGCCTTTTTCTTGGTCGCTTTCGCCGGTGCGGCGGCAGCAGCTACTGGAGGAACTTCGGTCATCTTCTCGGTTGGTTTAGTATCAAGAGTTTGAAACTGAGTATTGTCTGACTGGCGCTTGTGGGCTGTCCTTATACACACAGTGAGAACCGTACAGACTCAACCAGTGAGGCGTTTTGCTGTGAGGGAGAAAGATGTGTCGTTTGTGTTTCCTCCTCAGTTTTATCGAGCTATAACATACACACGATATAATTATTTGACACTTCTCGTGAACAAACTACAAGAAGAGATGTTTATGTTGAACCTTGCAGAGTTGTAAGCGCCATGGATGTCGAAAAGATTTCTTAAAAACCGTATCTTTCCACGTGACGTGATTTTGGTATCAATCTGTTTTCTCGGATATCTGTTTTTAATAATGCCTTTCTATTCTAATCATGCAGACAATCTTTTTTTATATGAAACACACTTCTGATTAACAATTGTCAGCGAGCAACATATCCCTTGTGTCTGTACTTTACATTAAAAAGCGCGTAGAAAGTAGCTGGTAAACACACGCGGTAGTAAAGGCTTGCTGTATACCAGCCAGCTCATTATACACATAGATTCATCTTATAATTTTTGCTTTTAGATGTTTTTTACATACGTTTTGATTGTTGTTACAAATACATTGCAGGCATATTTTCCTCATCAACGAGTTCCGACGAATTATGAAGAAACAGTCTTATTTTAGGCAAATGTGATTCTTTAAATGTGCATGTTGTAGGCCTACTATTCAATATGATTGAAATGAGCGTGTTTGGAGACATGGCAAAATAATTGACGCCTCAATTTTGGTTTTATAGTATGAATTAAAGCGTAAATAGGTGGTCGACCGAACAAATCCACACTTGCTGTATCCAACAAATAAAATGGTATTCATATTTTGAAGGGCCTATCATAAGCATCAGATGAATAGCAATGATAACAGTATTTAGCGATGGGTATTTGTAGATTCTCATAATAAATTGATATGGACACTGGTAAACTATATTGCATAAGAAGTTATTATCCTAGCATTCGATTCGACATGAAACAGCCAGTGAAGCCAAAACCATGTACTGGATATATTTTTTAAACGTGGTATTGTTTTATATGACCATCAACATAGTAATATCACTGTTAATAAAACAATAGTTATATATATTAAAAAAAAAACTGTTTTTGCCATTCTCCCAAAATACAATGTAAACGTTCCACTCTGCTGTAAATTGAGGCAGCATTTGTTTTGTAATGCTTCTTCCGAGGCACTCATAGGTCTCAAAAAGAACGTCACCTGTTGGGTCAGTCAGCCCGGGCGGGTCGATGTGTCAGCGGCGGCTGACACAAAAACTGAATCTGAAAACCACTCTCTAAGTTAAGATGTTATTTTACTCATGGCGACCAACATTTTTGGCTGCACCCTTCGGGCAATCGCATTTATCCAGTCCCATGCACCACTCAGTGGCAAGCTCAGGAGCACCCACTGGTATTGAGTCTTTGTAAGACTCATCACTGGGGTACCATGCTCCAGTGTTATGAAGGCTATTCAATATTACGTTTGTTTTCTTCCTTTAGGTTATAGCTGGGCTAAAATGTTTTGAAAAGGGAAGTTCAGGGCGTAACTATATCTCATGCATTTATTTTTTTCTGAGGACATCTACTGTATAGCCTTATGACAGAGGCTGAGTAAGTAAAACCAATGTTAATTAGCTGAGATGTCTATTTAAAAAGACAATAAAGGGGCACATAATAGCCACTTTAGCGTAATTTCAGATATAATTTATGATATGGAGTGCTTTTTCTTTTAATGCAGAATTGTGTGGTCCTGCAATTTGTCAATACAATTGAAGGCTATACATCAGTCCGTATCAACATTTCTAGTAGAGATCATGATTATTGAATGGAAGGCGCTTTAAGGCGGAATTGGGTGGTCCTTAAAAGGACCGTTTGGGTTGCATTCATCAAGAGTTTACTTGGAGCTGGTGTACTTGGTCACAGCCTTGGTGCCCTCAGACACGGCGTGCTTGGCCAGCTCCCCGGGGAGCAGCAAGCGGACGGCGGTCTGGATCTCCCTGGAGGTGATGGTGGAGCGCTTATTGTAGTGAGCAAGGCGAGAGGCCTCACCGGCGATGCGCTCGAAGATGTCGTTGACGAAGGAGTTCATGATTCCCATCGCCTTGGAGGAGATGCCAGTGTCGGGGTGGACCTGCTTCAGCACCTTGTACACGTAGATGGCGTAACTCTCCTTCCTGGTCTTTCTGCGTTTCTTGCCTCCCTTGACGGCAGTCTTGGAGACGGCTTTCTTTGAGCCCTTCTTAGGCGCGGGTTTTGCTACAGCATCAGGCATGATTACAGTCGATGTGGATACTCAGCCAACCGCTGAATCCTATTTTTATCCTGGTCCCATGCAAATATTCCTGTGGACCTCCCTCTATGTGGTTGGCTAAGATATCCAGTATCACTGCGCATGCGCTGTTTTAAACGCGAAGCATTGAATAAATGTTGAGATCCATAATACAGATTGTTCACAGATCCATTATGGAACTTGGGCCGTATACCGAATCTACTGGTTTGGCATATTAGTTTGTTTCGTGCAAAGCCTTTTCTATGCAGTGCTGTTTTTGAACCAGCTGGTGAAAACATGCCTTGATTTTGCCAGATTTTGCAAAATAAACACCCGCCCAAAAGCACGGCACGGTCCCTTCAACGTGCAAGCCCCCACCCTCCTGTTCTCCCAATGCCCTCCCCAGCTGACCTGATGATTCGCACCCCACACTGATTGACAAGAAGAATGTTGCAACGCATGCGCATAGAACAACTGGCATAATGGACAACGAAATACAATGCAACACATTACACACAAACTATTTAAATGTCTCAGGGTCGCTACAATATAAATCTTCTCATTTAAGTATAAATCAAAGCTAAACATAAATCCTAAATCGAATTCTACATTTCTATCTAAATATGTGCTAAATCCAAATGCTAAATCTTATCTAACAGTGAGTGCTTCAGTTTAAATTGAGGTTGAAAATGTTTTAGTAAAGCCAGATAGTTACAGACGTGAAGAAAATGTAAGTTTACATCAAGTGAAGGAATTTGAAGAGTAACTGGAGCAAACAATGTAGTTCAGTTTTAAAAAAGAATGGGAGGGAAACAAAGGATCTTTATATTTGCTTTGGCATCGGTCTGCTTTCCCGCCCAATGCACTCTAGGCCAACACTCGAATTATTTCGTTTTTTTTTTTTTAAGAGTCAAAACTACATACTATGCATCTAGCCAATTAGCATAACTTTGATTTAATTGTGAGTTCATATTCTAGCGTTGTGAAAAACAGTACATCTATGAATGATGCTACATTGAGCAACTAGCTATCTAGTGACAAGTAAACAGAACCCATGTTTTTCTTCATTCTTTATAGAAGGTACAATTTGTGGCTTCATTTGATGCCGAGGGAATGCCGCTTCTTTTACAGGATTTGGGTGGCTCTTAAAAGAGCCTTTGGGTTTAAGTGTGGAGCTAAGGTTTTAACCTCCGAAACCGTACAGGGTGCGTCCCTGCCTCTTCAGGGCATAGACAACATCCATTGCCGTTACGGTCTTTCTCTTGGCGTGCTCGGTGTATGTGACGGCATCACGGATGACGTTCTCCAGGAACACCTTGAGGACACCGCGGGTCTCCTCGTAGATCAGGCCGGAGATACGCTTCACTCCACCACGACGAGCGAGACGGCGAATGGCGGGCTTCGTGATTCCCTGGATGTTATCACGCAGAACTTTGCGATGACGCTTGGCTCCTCCTTTTCCGAGTCCCTTTCCTCCCTTGCCACGTCCAGACATGATGCAGTAGATTGATCAGTTAGAATGAAGATCAGCAGTTCGCTCCCTCCTTATAAAGGCTCACAGAGGACCTGAGAGAGACTACGGGCGGGATCGCCCGTACAGGCCCCGCCCAGTGCTTTCTTTGTGAAGTAGAATTTCAAAACAAAAAATGTATTTTCAGTGCAGGCATCGTTTACAAAATAAAATGTATTTCTCGTTAGCGAACACAAATTGTTAGTTATCATAACCCATCTATTTCGTTTCGTAGATGTATTTTATATAGGCCTACATTTCGCAAAACTATTAAATGCAAAGAAAGCACATATGCTAATAAATGCTCGTTGTAGTTAAATAATACCTATTTATTTGGAGATGTGGAGTACACAACCACATGTTATACAAATAAGTGTGTTGCTTTTTATAGTTTTAACATTTTTAACACGTGTTCTGCTGTATTCTGCATTAAGCAGGAACAATGAGGAAAAAGAAGCTCCAAAATAAGATATTTCGTTCATATCTTTTGGCTACGCTATATTGTCTTACTAGGTGGGGTCTTATTTTCATGATGGAGCAGTGTTGTGATTTGGTTCAGCATATGCAGCTCTTGGTTAAGGATATAGTATCCATTTTACTTCTCGGCGGCTTTCTCAGTCTACTTTGGCCGAAGTACGGCCGAGCCCTCTGCCAGTTTGAGCTCCTCATACTATTAAGACTTCTCCAGTCCACATTATGAGTACAATGGGGAAATGTGTTTTATATTATGGTGGAATATATGGTACCGCAAACCATTGCCCAAGTTTATAGTATTTGTCTCCATTATATAGTGTTGAAATTAACCGACTAACGGATATGGTTAACTCAGCAGATACATTTGGTTCAGAAACTACAGCGCTTAGTGAGGAATTGGTTGGCTCTTAAAAGAGCCTTTTGGTTTTCAATGATTGTTTCGAATTTACTTCTTGGCAGGCTTCTCGGTCTTCTTGGGCAGAAGGACGGCCTGGATGTTGGGCAACACACCACCCTGGGCGATGGTCACGCCGCCAAGGAGTTTGTTGAGCTCCTCGTCGTTGCGGACGGCCAGCTGCAGATGGCGGGGGATGATGCGGGTCTTCTTGTTGTCGCGGGCAGCGTTTCCAGCCAACTCCAGGATCTCAGCGGTCAGATACTCGAGGACAGCGGCCAGATAGACGGGAGCACCGGCACCGACACGATGAGCATAGTTGCCTTTGCGGAGAAGTCGGTGCACACGGCCGACGGGGAACTGGAGCCCGGCACGGGATGACCTGGTCTTGGCCTTCGCTCTGGCTTTGCCTCCGGTCTTGCCTCTTCCTGACATGATTAGATATTTCTTTCAGCTCGTTCAGAACAGAATGGTGTTTACCGGCGACACACCGTTTCTTATACGTAAGCAGAAAACAGGCTACCGACTATTGTCCAATGAGAAGGCTCCTGACTTGAGCGCGCTCTAATTTGAATTCATAGCGCGCATTGAGAAGATATTTCAGCCAATGGTCGTCTGGGCTTAAGGAGGCGTCGCACTCTATTAGCATATGGGTCATTCATACAGCTGAATCCATGGACCTATTAAGGAAGGCAGAATCCCCGCCACTTCCATACATTAACACAAAAGTAAACAGGCGCGAAGTTGATGTACATCATGGAGAACGCCCAGGACTTCAAGGCTGACCTAAATAATTATGCTATGATATATTAAAATCATATATATAATACAAAACTAGTACAAGGACTATAACTTGTGCGCCATCAAAGCCTAGAGGTTCACCTTAATGCTCGAGACATCTAGCTGCTGTTTATCAAGTGCTATACATAAACAATAGCTATTGACCCCATATAATATCGATCATAAGAAAACTTAATGAGCGTGATTATCAACTCAATCTGAGGCCGTTGTATCGTTTTATGTCGACATATCAAACGATTTCCCATGAAAGATATGTCAACGAATGTCCCTCAGCGAAGAAAATGCATCAAAGAAATGCCCACCGTTGACTTAAATGGCTGCAGTGGTCTAGCTCGTCTATATGAGGTACACGTTTACAACCTTTAAAGATTACGAAAGACGGTCATAGTGTAGGCTATTCATAAGATTGCTTTTAAGAAAAAACGTAAATAACCAATCAATACAGAAAGTCTTTCAAATGTGTTATCAATAATACTTTAATCTGAATCAGTTTTTATAGTGAAGTCCGTACCAACATTTCCATTACAGACCGTAAATGATCATTATTGAGTGGAGGAATGCTCTTAAGCTGAATTGGGTGGTCCTTAAAAGGACCGTTTGGGTTGCATTCATCAAGAGTTTACTTGGAGCTGGTGTACTTGGTCACAGCCTTGGTGCCCTCAGACACGGCGTGTTTGGCCAGCTCACCGGGGAGCAGCAGGCGTACGGCGGTCTGGATCTCCCTGGAGGTGATGGTGGAGCGCTTGTTGTAGTGAGCAAGGCGAGAGGCCTCACCGGCGATGCGCTCGAAGATGTCGTTGACGAAGGAGTTCATGATTCCCATCGCCTTGGAGGAGATGCCAGTGTCGGGGTGGACCTGCTTCAGCACCTTGTACACGTAGATGGCGTAGCTCTCCTTCCTGGTCTTGCGGCGCTTCTTTCCGCCCTTAACTGCGGTCTTGGAGACCGCTTTCTTGGAGCCCTTCTTGGGAGCGGGTTTGGCAACTTCAGCAGGCATGATTAGGCTGGATTCGAAAGTGCTAGCCCGTGTTTAACGGTAGTATTTATAGGGTGACGCATGCAAATCATCATGGGATAGTCCTCTTATGTGATTGGCTAAAATAGAGTGTTATGAATATATCTTACCGGCAGAGGGAGGCGTTTCCCCACAAACGGCAGAGGCTCGAATGACCAAAGTAATAATATGAGAAAATTTTGATTTTTAGCAACCCAGGGCCAGGATCGTCAACTCACCCTCATCTTTTACATCCATGCGACATCTTACGATACACTTCTGAGCTCAAATAAAGATAAGTAACACCATAAATTCACAGCAGAGGAAATAAATTATTCACACAAAGGGGAGGAACTAAACGTTCCCAAGACGGTCTGTGATTGGTCCACATGTTTGGTTTGCCGTTGACGATTTAGAGAAGAAGATAACTACGTCAGAAAGACTATCAGATGTGCTAATAACTCAATTTGGCGTCGGAAAAAGGTAAAGTAAGTGCACACCACACACAACGTGGGGTTGATCCATATTATATTAGAAGAATATGGAGGATATTACAGAATTACAAAGCGTTTATTCTTTGCTCTCATGATCGACGAGTGTTATAACACGATGTTGCGTAAATGCACGACCTTCCACTAACTTAAGTAAGAGTAATATTGAGGCCATAACCTCCCATTCAGCTACGAGGTTAAACGCTACATATATCTACAGCGTTCGACTCGTTTTTAAGCCATCATTTGCCTAACTGGTATTTCGTTCTAGCATCCACTGATCAGCCATGGTTACCGAACGAGAGCCTACGGATCTGGTCAGGGTGATTCACCTGATGGTCCTATCCTTCTCCTGGGGGATGCAGCTCTGGGTGTCCTTCATAGCAGGTGAGTGGATCGGAACAATTGCGAGAAAACGTTTTCTCTAAAGTTGTAAACAAGCTTTTGTACGCGCATTGGCTCAACGTTTCCCGTCCCTTGGCCGACAGGTTTCGCGCTGGTGCGGCAGGTAACACGGCACACATTCGGGCTGGTGCAGAGCAAGCTTTTCCCCGTGTACTTCTACTGCCTGCTGGCGGCTAACCTCAGCAGCCTGGTCGTGTATGCGCTGCACCACGCCAGCGAGAAGATGGAGTGGCATGAAAATGTGCAGGTGAGGGACACGCAGACAGCGACACACTCCCTGTCTCTCCAACCTGGGAAAAATGGAACAAAAAAGTACACTTGAAAAAAGGCTGTGTAGTATGGCAGCTGTCTACCTTCCCATGGCATTGCTTTTATAAAATACGTACTCACAGCTTTGGTGTCTGGGGTATCTTCAGCAGCCTGTCTTTGAGGATCTGTTTAAATTATTCCCTCTCTCTGACCCCCAGATGGTTCTGTACTTGGTAGCGCTGGTCACGGCCGGCCTCAACGCCCAGTGGTTGGGCCCTGCAGCCACGGGTCTGATGTTCCAGCTGAGGGCAGTGGAGGAGGAGCATGGCCTGGGCGACCAGGTGGGTCTTGGGAGCCAGAAGGAGGCCTACGCCAAGCTCAGAGAGCAGGACCCCAAGTACGGAGCCTGCAAGAGGATGTTCGGGCGCTACCACGGCCTCTCCAATCTTGTCAACCTGGTGGGCTTCGTCTGCACAACCACTAACCTGGTCTACACAGCCCTCAACCTCACCACTATCTAGTCCCTACAGGGCTCTCAGCGTTACACCATCTAGTCCCTACAGGGCCCTCAACCTCACCACTATCTAGTCCCTACAAGGCCCTCAACCTTACACCATCTAGTCCCTACAGGGCTCTCAACCTCACCACCATCTAGTCCCTAAAGGGCCCTCAGCCTTACACCATCTAGTCCCTACAGGGCTCTCAACCTCACCACTATCTAGTCCCTACAGGGCCCTCAGCCTTACACCATCTAGTCCCTATAGGGGCCTCAACCTCACCACCATCTAGTCCCTATAGGGCCCTAGACCTCACCATCTATGACGGCAGGGGGACACATGGGGTCCTGTTGTGACCACTGCAGGGGTATTAAACCTCACCCTGTCCCAGCTTATGGGCTGGTAGAGATTGGCTATGTGTATGCTAACCCTATTTACGAGGCTGCCCCCTTGATACGGAGCAAGCCTAGGAAACATAGCCACTTAGCCACGTCTTCATTTAGCAGAATTAAACTCTTAAGAATGAAGCCTTTAAAGATAATAATAATAATAATACAATAAGTATTGTTACTATTAATACATGTACACAATCAAGTTTGGATTGAATTCATTTAAATGAGCAGCATGATTAATATTTGTTTTTTAAGTGAGAAAATAATTGAAATCTTAGTAATAATGATAATTTCAACAGAGCTTGCTTTCAAATCAAGAAATAAAACATTTAGGTTGAAATATTAAAATAAATAAAATATAAATAAATAAAATATTTTAGGTTGGTTGAAAATAAACTAGGTAGAACGTGCTTTAAAGTTATTAATGTTTTTCTTGATGTCAACATTCTTTGACAGATGATAATAGGTAGTGTTTTAACGCCTTAACAGACAACACGTGTGTTCTGTCAGCAGTATTTCAGCAGGTATTTTTTGCACATGATTAAGAAATGTAACTTGATTTTCTATTGATTTTCCTGCCTTTTCATACAAATGAGTCCGAGGCCTTGACTGAAAGCTTTTGTGATCAAATGGAGAAAATGCTAAGATTGATGTGCTTGAGTGACCTTATTAACATTTATGAAGGTCAACAAATTGTGTGTTTTGTAAATTGTTTGGCCAGTGTGGGTTTTTAATATAAAGCAGCAAATTTAAAATAAACAACAGATGTGGATTTGAAATATTGTCTTTCATTTCATACTGAAATATTGAACCGCACAGTACTAAAGATCAAGATGGACAACGGATATGTTCAGGTTATTCTACGTTGTTCTAACTTTAACAATGGAAGTACACGATCCAGCAACATAAAGGCAGAACTCACAAATTCAGCGGTCTCCTCAAGCATCTGTCATCAGGAAGTTAAAACAAGTTTATCTGCTCAGCTTCTTGTACAATTTTTACAAGGTTAGAGTTAAATTCAGGGTTATGTTATGTCAATACTTTTAAATATCATCTTCATCTTTTTAGTTAAGCTTTCTCATCATCCAAAAGGGTGGGTGCCATTTGCATTGTGCAATTGTGAATAAAGAAATCCCTCTAATGAAGGTGTGTGTGTGTGTGTGTGTGTGTGTGTGTGTGTGTGTGTGTGTGTGTGTGTGTGTGTGTGTGTGTGTGTGTAAACAAAATGCTTCCAGGAAGGATTCCTTGCATCTTGGGCGTGTAAAGCTAAGTATGAGGAAGTCCAGCGAGCTGCTTTGCGCCGAGGTGAACCGAACCGGTTTTGAAAGAACATGGAATGCGCTTTTTCCAACGAGGAAGGTTAAACTAATTACACCCGTTCATACATAGTCGTCTAGGAGGACATTGGTGTAATAACCTTTGCATTATTCTCAAGGGTTAAGGAACGAATGGACTTAAACTTATAGCCTACGCTGACTTCTAGATCCATGATAACTTTTGCCAACTGAGTAAACACTGCAATAATCAGTGTCAGTAAGCAGTTAGCAAAGTATGCGATATCTAAGGATCACTGGTCTGAACCCGGCAGACCACAGCATTACAACAACTCTTCCGCTCCGGTTGGTTGAGTAATGATGATGGTGATGTTGATGGTGATGAAGGTGAGCCGGGAAGCTGCGCCGGCGCAGTGCGTGCCAACAGCAGCAGCAGCAGCAGCAGCTCTAGTGTACACAGAGAGATCCGGGAGCGCCTGAGGAAAACCTGCGCTCGTACACTGCAGGGAAGAGGAAGGAAAGGAGCGTATTCGGCTCTTCCTTTTCGTAACCACTCCTCGCTGGACCAGAGAGAGTGAGACATCTATCCGATAGAAGACTCAACGGGGTATCGACTGGACTTTTCCCACAACAAAGTAAAGTAAGAAGTTTATTTTTTCCCATATTTCCTGTTTTAGTTCAGTGGCTGACACCCTATATCACAGACTTGCGATTCCACTCAATAACTGTTACTCACATATGTTCATACAACTCGTTTATCTCGCTGTCGATTATATTCGTTTTTGTTTTTGTATCACTAAAGGCTCGTTCTAACGGCCTTCAATCAAATCTGTCCTTTCTTACAAACTGAAAAATTATCGGCTATCTATGTTTCCATCGAGACGACTTTTCGTAAGATAGCTAATAAACATAAATGCAATACTCCAAATAATATTTTAGTATAATAAAGTATGCTCGTGTTCTATAAGTCTTGTATTGAAGGGTGAGATGCAGTGGCGGCTGGTGCATTTTTATTCAGTGGGGGCTACATCAAAAATCAAGCACACAAGCAATAAGCCAGGTAGCCTATCGCACGACGTAGTTTGAGGTAAGCCTACTTAAAATGTTTTTTTTAATAATAATCATTGTTTACATTATTTGTTATGGTAAAATAATAAAGTAAGCAAAACGTTAGCACCTCTCGGATTCACACAGTTATGATCCTCATCATAACTGTCATTGGAGTTATGATAAGGATCTTCAGCAAAACCACAGTCCCTATGAAAGTCTCCTGAACACTGTTCTCCATGAGAGATGGAGATGTCACAGAGCCACAGCACCACTGCAGTACTTGAACTCATCATTGTTGTAGATGACCGTATTACAGCAATGATCGTGTTACAGATTTTTAATTGGCAGCATTCAGATAAATGTTGTTACGACACAGGTGCCATGTGCCCCCACAAGCTCATGTCTCTTGCCTTGAGGGGAGCAAATTGCAAATCTACAAATTAGAAAAAGAGTAAATGGGCAAAGGTTATTTCGCTCCAGGCCGGAAACAGTTTTTAATCTACATTTTATAGCAGATTATACATTTTACTCTCTAACTATATATTTACTTTGCTCATTAATATATATATTTCTAAGTCTTAGGGTTGTTGTTGTTGTTGTTCTCCTTCAAATTCATAGTAGCGCCCTCTATTGGCCAGCCGCCCCTGGTCAAATGTGACATCTGCCAAGGGATCAATACAGCTGATAGTCAATCTGTCGCTCCGTCCATCCAAGCCAGCAGCCTAATGACACCTGCCTCCCTAGGGCACTGCAACTGTGGTCGTTATGTTGATAAGTAACCTATACAGTTGACCTATAAACATTTGTTGTCCATTAACCTGTTGGAGGTGGTGGGGATGTAGGGGGGGGGATGTCGGAAACATGAGCCCAGCTATGAGGTTCACTGTACTGCTGGACCACCCCGCTCAGCTGCTCGGTAGACTAGAGACATGTGACCCCAGGGCTTATATTGTTCTTGGCAATAAGCTTGAAAACAAGCAGATTTCTTATGGCTGGCCCCTTTGTGTGGTCCCTGTGAATGTGCACACTAAACGCCTTAGCAGATACAGAGCCCATCAAATGCGTCATGTGATACAGGATTACACAGCCAGGGGTTCGATTTGGGACCGGTTGGGTGGTAGGATACAGAGGCCTACTTGGTAGAATGTATCCAAAGTGGCAGAGAGAAGGCCAGGCCCTAGAGAGACAGACAGGGCCCAGAGAGACAGACAGGGCCCAGAGAGACAGGCAGGCCCCAGAGAGACAGACAAGCATCAACACATTCACACACATCACACTATGCTGTCGCACAAACCTTGTATTATTAACATAACATAACACACGGTTGATGTGCATCATGGTGTTCAGAAGTGGTCATTTTGAGTCTATTGGCCATTAAGTCACATGAAGAAAAAGTTTCACCAAGCAATGTGATGGACAGACTCTTTGATTGTGTTAACCTGAAAGAAAAACACTCATATGTTTACCCCTATTATGAGTGTTATCCGATGTCTTGCCGACTAGATTCTGTTTCTAACATCTCACAATCCCCTTCTGTACTAGCAGTCATCCCGGTCCCCATAAGTACAGCCACACCACACCGTTTCAGATGTTTTTATAGGCCGCTGACCCAGCATTGACAGTGCAGCCTTGTGGATCTGACCCACTGATGGCTCCCTTGTAGTCTGATAGGCATCTCTCCCTACACCGGCCGTGCTGCCTTTCCATCTGGACAGTTTAAGAGCCGTGCGAGTGGACAGCCTTGGTCACTAATGGGGCCAGCTTTGCAGCTGATGCCCCCGGCAGGTTACCATGGAGACGAGTGTGTTTTGCAGTGATTGTGTAGCGGTGGGGATGTGGAATAGATACTGACCATGAAGTTCACACACTCTTTCTCTGGTCCTTAAGAGAGAGTCTCTCAGGGCCTGAGATTAATGATGGACAAATGAAAGGTGCTGTAGGTATGATTTAAGAGCTATAATTTGAGTTAGAAATGCTACGGCCATCCGGCAGCTTTTAATGACTGAAATACTCTTTTGATTTAAGACCGCACTCATTTCATTTCTGACCAATCAGGGTATCTCTTCCTTGATTGGAACACTTCTCAGTGGTGGAGAAACATAGGAAAGGAGGGAGCAGAGAGGGGAGTTTATTTTTCAAATCTAAATCTAATCTCTCTGTTTCACCCTTGTAGCACTTCTGTCTTTATAACTATCTAATCTTAGTTTTGAAGTATAATGTTCACAAAATTGTGTTAAGATAGAAACGGCTACATTAAGGCAACTGGTAGTTGTATTTAAGGTTGAAGGTGAGGGTTAGGATCCAGTAATGTAAGGATAATCAATGAAGGGCCACAATGCATTATGGAAATCTTGATAAGTGGTTATTGCTGGCTAATAAACCCATTGCAGAGAGTGTGTTGATCACCTGTAGGCAGGGCGCCAGGTGTGGCCTTTTGGGGGAGCAGAACAGGTGCAAGAGAGGAGATGATTAACAGAGGTTGCCTGAGATACAGACCGTTTGGTGTGGTTTGGTGTCCCTTGCAGACAGTGAGACTGCACAGATGCTGTCGTTCTGGGTAGATCATACTGTCACTGTCTATAAAGGCATAATTTAGATATGAGAAGGCCTGGTGGAGTGTTGTGGCACGTTGTTAATAATGATAAACCTGCTTTCTTCCAAAAATGTTACTGGTTCCTTCCTCAAACCCTGAGGCCTACCACTAACTTGCCACATCAACATTGTACCAAGCGTTTCCCTGTCACTCGGTGTACAAGTCCTCCTTGTAACTAGTCCTCAGTACAATGGGACCTCTGAAACTTGTTCTATAGTTAATTTACGAATCATATTGTATATACGAATCAGCTGATGATTTTGACAAACTGCGGGATAAGGTAAGTTAATGTCATGATTAGGGGATTAAGTAGCTGTCTCTTGGTGGGTTGTGGCGACCTTGTGCTCCCAGCAAGGCTAATTTAGCTAGCACCCCTCGGACACAGGGCTGGTCAGACGACCTGACAGAGCAGAAGCCATATCATTTAGAGACCATTTAAATTAGGAGAGAAATGTTAACTCACTATGTATAAAGGAGGTAGAGAATAAAGATGCCTGATCCATCAAATCGATCTGCTATTGGCTTGGGGTGCTAAGTCAATTTAGCAACCTTAATAGATCTTTGCAGATCACTTCACAGATCACTTCAATGGCTCACTTTGTGTGATCTGTTAAACTTTAAACGTTGACCTCTGACCTCCAGATGGCCTCCAACGACTCCCGGCTCCAGCAGCCGCCCACCCAGAAGGACGCAGCGGACCAGAACTTCGACTACATGTTCAAGCTGCTGATCATCGGCAACAGCAGTGTGGGCAAGACCTCCTTCCTCTTCCGCTACGCAGACGACTCCTTCACCTCCGCCTTTGTCAGCACCGTTGGCATTGACTTCAAGGTGAAGACGGTGTTCCGAAATGACAAGAGGATCAAACTGCAGATCTGGGTGAGTGAGGACATCGGCTCACCGCTATGCAGATCTGGGTTGGATAAGTCACCACTATGCTGATCTGGTTGAGTGAGGTCAGCTAACACAGAGCCTATGAGACTGTGTGTTAGCTGTAGACATCCCTTTATCCACTATACATGTTTCTTAGCATGTTCAAATACATGTCATGTGGAGGAGCAAGGCTGTGTTCACACTGCAGTCTTAGGATCAGCAGTCCTATAGCACACACCAAAACACACACACACACACACACACACACACACACACACACACACACACACACATACACAAACTCTCTCTCACTCTCTCTCTATACCATGCACACATTCTACACTAAAGAGCTGACACACCCCAATTTGTCCAATAAGTGAAGGTGGATTATGAGGTCCCCAGATTCTAGGGGAATTATTAGTAGTGAGAGGAGAAGCTATATGTACAAAACATAGCTCTGCACTATTGAGGAGCAGAACACAATGCCTGCATGTGTAACTATGGCTGTCAGCCTGAGTGTGTAGTGCTGGCAGGCTAGCCCACATATATGCACCGCCTAAGAGGGACTCCTGTCGGGTTAATGATTAACTCTGTCAGCCTTCCCCGAGGTGCAACCCCTTTAGTGCTGTCTAGCTTCCAAGCTAACCACCTAAATGCCAACTACCGTCATTCGCACCACCTCCGAGCTAACTAGTGTCCAAGCGAACCACCTCCATGCTACGCACCTCATCCTAACATCCTTCATGCCAACCTTCTCCATGCTATCTAGCCTCCTGCTTCACTGCCAAGTACAATAGGATATTCGGGCGTGCCCTTATGATCCTCTAGGTTTGAGGAAATGGTGCCAGTATGTAGAGAAGGCAAACACTGTGTTTATCTATGGTTTGACATATCTGCCAGTCACCTCAGACTTGGGGTCATGGGGGGCCAGTGGCACATTGGTTAGCACTACTGCCTCCCAGAAGGTGTGCAGGGGGAACGTTCTGTATGGAGTGTGTATGTTCTTCCTGTGTTCACAAAGGCAAGGGACTACATCTGGAGTGGGTTCCAGGGACTACACTAGCTCCTAGCTCAGACAGGTTGAATGCTGATGCAGTAGTTGACCATTGGATGAATAACTATATCAACTATATCATAACCTGGAGCTGCCACACATGTATCACAGCCCTTTGTCGTTTTGACATAGGTGGATTATCTTGCTCTCTGTTGATGCTTTAGAGTTGTACTGAATTTAACTTTGTGAGAGCCTTGGTGCAGTCTAACAAACTCAAACACACACACAGACTCATACTCACACAGGAAGGAGAGGCTGGGGTGTCAGACTCCAATCCCAAGGAATTGGTTCAATCCCAAAGTCAACATCCTTAAGCAAGATTCTAACCTCTACCTATTCCTTAAAACATGTAACCCAACCCTAACCCTAACCCTTCTTATCTTTATTACTTGTAACTTAACTCATCTTGATAACATAAAACTCAATTCATGTTAATAACATGTAACTTAAGTCATCTTGATAACATAAAACTCAATTCATGTTAATAACATGTAACTTAAGTCATCTTGATAACACATAACCTTATTGATCCTAATAACATCTAACCTCACCCATTTTACCATCTTATCTAACTGTGGACATAATTATTTGCTAGCAGCTAGACGTTTAGTCAATTACAATGACAGCATAGTAAACATCCGCTCCCTCACACACACACACACACACACGCACACGCACACACCACACAGTGCAGCTGTAGACTTCAGGTGTGCCGAAAAGACATGCCTTGCGTACATTTTTTAAACAAATAATTCTGGCCTCCCCAGTGTTGCAGCTGGGAGCTTTGTGTGTGTGTGTGTGTGTGTGTGTGTGTGTGTGTGTGTGTGTGTGTGTGTGTGTGTGTGTGTGTGTGTGTGTGTGTGTGTGTGTGTGTGTTCATGGGGAGGGGGTTGCTGGGATAGTGTTAGAGTGTGCCAGGTCTTTGTGTGGCCCGCTCATATAAACCAAGTGATGCTTGTATAGTGATATGGGGGAGCGCTGACGTCAATGCACCCGCTCCCGGTCCTCGCTCCTCAGGCAGCGTGCATCCGTTTGAGGGCCCCGCCTTTGTCTCCAGTGAGGATCTGGTTACCACAACAAAGCAGGCATTCTGTTTGTCCAGAGTTTGGCTGATTATACCTGGCCAAATATTTGATTGTGGATTTGCATGACTCAGAGTAACGCTGAGCTGCTACATTTGGTATAGAGGTGTACAGAGAACTGCCCTTGGCATGATGCAAGCGCTCTGGCAGTTAGGCTATTGTTAGCTCGTTAGGACCATCTGTATAGCTTGTTGTGAGTCGGTTGTTAGCTTGTTGTTTGCTTATGTTTCGCTTGTTGTTAGGCTGTTGTAAGCTTGTTGTTTGCCTGTTATGACCTTCGGTTAAGCTTGTTGTAGGATTATTGTTAGCTTGTTGTTGGCTTGTTGTTAAATAGTTGTTTGCTAGTTGAACACATATTTTTTGCCTGTTGTTGGCTAGTTCTACGCTTATTGTTAGGGTATTGTATGCTTGTTGTTAGCATGTTGTACTGTTGTTCTTAGCTTGTGAGGGATTAATTATCATGTAGTGCTTCTTGTTTGATTCCCCTGGGTTCTCTGAGGTTGTATTAGTCCCTGCTCTCTCTCTGGTCCTCCTTGAAGGACCAGTGGGGACCTAGAACAATCCTGACAATAATAGAACATTCATGAACCTCAATGGCCCGTGGTTACCTGGACGACCAGTGCACTCCCCCTCCTCTCCTGCGATGAGAAGATCAGTGAACACACACACACACACACACACACACACACACACACACACACACACACACACGGACCTGATGCAAACAAGGAATACAGATTTGTCGTCTGGTAAACATTAGGGAGGGGCTCGGTTTTATTCATTGCTCAATTGTGTGTGTGTGTGTGTGTGTGTGTGTGTGTGTGTGTGTGTGTGTGTGTGTGCTTACGTTATTGCCTAAAGTAATCTGATCGGCATGAACATGTAATATCCATCGGCCTGGTAGTCTTCTCCCTCCTCTCTATTTCTTTCTCCCTCTCTCTCTCTCTATCTCTCTCTCTCTCTCTCTCTCTCTCTCTCTCTCTGTTTATCTTTCTGTCTCGTTGTTTCGCTCTCTTTTCTCATTTGTATATTTCTATAAAATCTGGTGGCACTGTTTGCAGACTGGTTTCCGAGTTAGAACTTTGTAACGCTATCAAGGGTCATCATGGCAACAGAGCAGCGGGCAGGAGAGACTGACTTCCTGTTTGGGTTCCCTGTGTTTGGGTTTCCCCTGCTTGTAGATAGCGTGTTCTCCCTGTGTTTGCCCTGGTTTCCTCCTGTTTACCACCCTAACCAAACATTACATTACAGTGTTACAGTACGTTATGTGACATTAGTATTACCTTCTTTAAAAAACATATTACATCTTGCTGCATTATGTCTCATACAACAACAAAAACAAACCCATCCCATCCTTATTGTGGATTTAAGTGGTCCCTGGTCAATAAATGCAAAGTAAAAACAAGTCTCATGCTCCTGTAATAGTGTTGTGTTGCGCTTAGTGGAGTAGTGTGTGTTTGTCTTTATTTATTTCATAAATACATGAAAATTGTGAACAGTGCTTTTGTTCATGTTTACATATATATAATATTACCAACTGAAACCCACAGCGCCACCTTGTGGCCGAACACCTGCATTTTCGGCATGAGTCATTATGAACCATTGTGTGTCGCGTTGTCCCTGAAGGACACGGCAGGACAGGAGCGGTACCGGACCATCACCACCGCATACTACCGGGGCGCCATGGGCTTCCTGCTCATGTATGACATCACAAACCAGGACTCTTTCAACGCGGTCCAAGACTGGTGAGTAGAGCATGTCAACATGATATGTGTTAATGAGTATGTATACAAACCATGATGTTGGGATAATGAGTATGTAGGTAAACTATGACGTTGGGATAATGATTATGTACGTAAACCATGATGTTGGGATAATGAGTGTGTTAAACTGGAGTTGTGGGTCTCCCAGGGCGACGCAGATCAAGACCTACTCATGGGACAACGCCCAGGTGATCATGGTGGGGAACAAGTGTGACCTGGAGGACGACCGCATCGTCCCCACGGAGGACAGCCAGCGCCTGGCCGAGGAGCTTGGTGAGGCCGCCTCTATCTACACTATCTACCCTATACGTTTCTATACTGCCTCCACTATTTCTCGCTTTATGTCTGCTCTACACTATATACGCTATGTTTCTATACTTTTACACTACCTACCTAATCTGTTTCTACACAACATATATACGTTTGTATATACGTCATATATATATATATATATATATATATACGTTTATATTTACGTTGTACATTTAGTGGCCCCTAACTCTGGCAGTGATGATGCCTTGCTCTACCAGTTGCGGTGTGTCAAAAGTTATTATCAAGAGTTATTATCGTTTTTTCCTTTTCATCACATAACTCTTCCTCATTAGCTAGTAGAAGGTGCATCTTAGTTACATTAGCGACGTATCCATCAACAGTCCAACATCAACGTGTTGGATTGTTGGATCGTGTCCCCGGGTGATGGCGGTTCATGCGTCTGAATCCTATCCGTCTGCGTCCAGGGTTCCAGTTCTTCGAGGCGAGCGCTAAGGACCACATCAACGTGAAGCAGGTGTTTGAGCGGCTGGTGGACATCATCTGTGAGAAGATGAGTGAGAGCTTGGAGGGGGACTCTGGGATGATGGGGAACCAGCGACACCTGCCACTGCAGGATGGCCCCCCGGACGGACAGGGGGGCTGCGCCTGCTGAACTGTTGCTCTGCACACACACCTCGCCCCGGCTGCACTGCCCGACACACACACAAAAACACACGTGCACAAACGCACTCTCTTTCTTCTGCCCAACCTCACACACACCCATAACAAGGCATCCCATAATCAATAATACATTGAGTTTTAGCCTTCTCGCTCGCTCTCTCCCAGCTTCTCTCTCTCTCAATCTCTTTCTCTTTGCTTTTACGTATTCCCTCAAACTGTCACTTCTTTTGTTATTCGCTCTCAAACACACGCACGCACGTGAACACACACGCACACAGACATCCCTAGCATTGTGCTCTGTGGCCTTAACACACTATCCAGTGCTGTCCATCATAATGATGTCATCATCTTTGCAGGAAACTCTTGCTCTGGTGGAGGAGTCTAAAGTTCACTGAAAAGACCCCCATCCGAGAGACCTCATTGTACGACTAACACAGGTGTGGTAATTATGGGTCTGCTCCTTCTATGAACCAAGTGATGGGTAGAAGAGTAAGTAGACTGAACTTGTGAAGATAAGTCTACGAGGTGCCCTGGTACATAGCACAATAGACATATATACATAGACACCGCATTGGCCTTTGTGTCGTACCCAAGACTTACCTTTAAACAAGTAAAAGGGGAGCTATGGTTTTCCTGGATTAAAAGCACCAATAACGTTTACATTTCTCAACCGATCTCAATAAGTTGTTTTTGTTCAGGAACGCAGCAACAGCTCCAAGCAGTCAATGCGGCGTCTGTGTATGTATTACTCAGCCCAAAAGTAGTAAACTAGTAGTAAATTAGTTTTATAAGCCACACTTGTGTTTGTCATATGGTGACGCCTCCATGGAAAAAGAGTATGTTACTACAAATAATGTCCCCAACAACTAAACTCCAGACGATCATTGACAAGACACTTGATTAGTAGATTGACTCACCTTCTGATCAGGTCCATTAGAGCCACGCCCATCCCCTCTCGCTCCCTCCCAGACCGCACCGAACCACGCACTAACTATACATACTGAAAGTATGTTTTAGAATACAATCAAGTGCCTGAATATTAAAGTTGTATTTAACTAATTTATTCAGCCGATCACAACCAGAAAGAATGAGTGTTTAGAACGACTAACACTTATTTTTAATTGTGTTTTATCCTGTTGTTGCTGCCTTTTTCCCAAATCAATGATCTTTATCCTGAAATTTTACAGGCTCTCTACGTCAAATTTAAATTTTAAATCATGGTTATGGACTACACATCCGTTTTGTACGGACTACTCTCCTTGTACTAAACAATGCATATCCTTCTCAGAAATTCTGCTCCAGGGCTTGTTGCTTATCAGTAAGGTGATGCCTTAAACACATCCTCACTGAACATTGAAAGCTTTATTAGAACAAGAAGATAAATTCTGCTTTTGATAAGATTGATTCAGCATCTGAGCGAGACTGCACTAGACTGGTGACTGTTCCAGGATGTGGAATTGATAATTGTTGGGCCTTCTCCCAGCATGCCTTGATAACCTTTTCCCATGATGTTCTCCGGCATGTGCCTTGTCCCGCATTACGCGTGTGCTGCATGCGCCATACGCAGCCGCGCGTCCCGTCCACACATTCTGAAAGGGAACACACTGTGCTGTAGAAATGTGACTACTAAATACTCGTACTACTGTAAGGGAGAAGGTTAAAGGTCATCTGGAAACTTTAGGGTTTGTGTTGTACCTCAGTCAGGTTAAAAACAGGGAGGTGGTGCCTTACGATGCACTTCACCGTGCCTATAGTATTCACTTTAAATGCTGAGCAGAAGATATGTGCACAGTGCAACTGTTTACCTTTTATTTAGTGTTGAATGTCCGGCAGTTTGCCATTGTGTGTTTACTGTGCTAGGTCCTGTGCCTTTTTAAATGGAGCAATCAGGGGTGATGAGGATCGGTCAACAGCAAATAACACAAACAGCATCCGCTAGGCAGTGCTAAAGGCGATGTTTGGTGTTTACGATGAACCAGAAAAGTCCACCGCCAACAGAAGGGTTACTTCTTTGGATTGCAACGTTACTGCCGTTCTAGCTGCCAAACGTTACGTTGCTTTGCCAAATGCTGCCAACACAGGTCAAAAAGGTGGACCAAGCTCACCATAAAGTGGTCCCTCCCTTCTATTTTGTAGGGCATATGGTCAGCCAGTCCATCTGTCCACTGTTGATTACTTGAGGGCTGTTCACTAGCTGTAGCGGGGATGCTATCAGATCATCTGTCCACTGTCCTTCGGATCCAGGCTGCACTGGATGGGCCAAAATGGCCGAACTTGATGCTACTATAGAGAAAGATGTTTCTGGAGTTGTCAGGTGAAACATTTGCCAGAGGCATGTCGTGTGTACCATTGTGGAGGACGTTGGGCAGGGCTTTGGTAAATCCTTTGTTGTTTTGTTCAGCATTATGTTTCATTCCAGATTAGTTCCTTTTTAACAGAAACCGCAGTTGGTCACGTTTGGAGTTGCTACTCCTTGGTTTTAGATAAGTTGTCGACCTTGTTAGGAATATAATATAGAGATAGACATGGAAATGAAATGTGTTTTGGTCTGTATGTAAAAAAATGAATAAAGAATCCTATTCATAAAAGCGAAATTGCACGCATCATTTTTTTTCTGGGGATTGTATGCACAATGTTTAAATATAAATATGCTGACCAGGTCCGTTGTAGCCTTCTAGCTTCAGAAGAACATTTGAAAGGCATGGTTGGCGACAGCTTCTATAATTTATGACCAACCTGTGTGCTAACGCTAAATGTGCTGTGTTATTGGTTATCAGGAGAAGCAGACAAGCCAGTTTGTCACCTCACAACAATTATTATGTCCTGGGGCCCCCTTTCCCAGGCCCGTGGCAAAGTTAACCACCACTTCCTTCTCGGGTTGCTCTCTGAGAAGAAACGATCTTTAGTTTTAATTGAGAAATCTTAAGGCGATTGAGAAACCAGATTTTATTGATGAGACTAGAGGTTCTTTATTAATCCCACACGGGCTATTCGTCATAGATTGTTGACTAGTGTAAATAATGGGTTGACCGACAGTTAAGGTTGAGTATCGCAGGTTAATTGAGAAGTAGGCTGGCGCCAGAATGTAGTAAAACACGACGGCTCGAAGACCCACTGCTCAAGTCCATTGCTCAAGTGCTCCTCAAGTGTTGGGATGGGTGGGGATGCGCTCCCTGGACTTATCGCGACAGGAGCGCTCGTAATTCAGATAGCACGGTTTGAAGAGAGCGCGCGCGGGTGCTGCTGGCAGATAAGAACCCGTTAAGAAGTCTCCTTGCGTGCGCAAACTGGTCCTACGTGTGGTTTCCGTTACTTGGCGCTTGGCCCTGGGTCGCACCTCAAGAACAAAGCACAGTTAACGAACTATACAATTGTTTTAGGACATAATATTAATAGGGACAAATAGCCTATTCATGATTGATAATTATTCATGAATACATCTTATTTCTCCTCGCATGAAAGCTCTGAAATGTTGGCGAAATTGAAGGAGAAATGGTCCATTTTAATCGAAGAGGTTAATGTCTGTGAAGTATGTTTAGTACGGCCCACCAGCAGTAGAGTTGTAAACATCAATGAACTGTTTTTTCACGCCCACCAATGAGAGAGAGAGAGAGAGAGCGTAAACGTGTGTAAGTTCCGCCACCTCTTCCTTTTCGTTGAGAACGTAAACAGCCCAACGCTCAGCCTTATCTTTAGGGTTGCAGACGTTCCGCGCTGTCCCTAGTATCTCAATAACAAGCCTCCATCAGACACAGAAGAGAGCCGCCGAGAAGCGCATCGACTTTCAGTTATGAAGACGTACAATAAGAAAGCTTCGAGTGTTAATCGTGTTCAGAGAGAAGTGCGCAATGAAAAGTGATAACCTGAAACGATCGTTTGGCTTCTGCGTGATTTTGTTGGTCCAATTGTCCCAGTCGTCCGCCCTGAGGAACCCACAGGACTTCCAGTACAAACGTGAGCTAATCAATTATTTTCTTTCCTAACCCTGGGACAGAAAAACACTCACAAATACGAACAAAAGAGTTAATTTATCCAGACCTACAACTTGGGAAACATTGAAACTTTGATATTATTGCATTGTTTTAAAGAAGTTTTCTTTAAAAGTTTAAAACATGGACTTTGTTAAAAGTAAGCCTTAAACAAGCCAGTATCTAGTTGCTACGTTGTACTTATGACAGACTACACAATCATAGTCTAAATGTGTTGTTTTATTTGCCAGTGTCTCTGCTGCTGAGGGAGGAGCCAGCGAACCCCAAGTGTTTCGCGGAGGGACGGAAGGACTTTACCTGTTTTTGGGAGGAAGACGAGGCGAAGGCCGGACATGTGGGCCAGTATTTTTTCACCTACGCCTACCAGTGAGTCCCTATGGCTATGCCTGCTAAGATAAGACCAGACCCAGGCCAGTACCAGACTGGGGGGCTGGCGATATCAATATCCAAAACAATATCCAAACACTGTTGATTAAAGGAGTTAGATTAGCGCATTTGGTGGCTCAACGGAGCTCCGAGTCCATCACACATGCACGTGAATGTCTGCTGATTTACATACAAAGGTTGAGTTGAGCTCCAACGCTGCTCTCTGGTTCTCTGGTCGTCAGGAATGAGAACAGCAGCCGGTGTCCGCTCAGGACGCACCGCATGGCAGACGGGAAGAGGTTGTTCATCTGCCATCTAAACCGCACCCAGATGTTCATCCAGATGGACATCAAGGTGGGGCGAGACGGAGTGATGATCCACAACCGAAGCCTGCTTGTGGAGCTCGCCTGTAAGTGACCAGGGGCCCTGATACGGGGGTGTAGTGGCTAGGGCGGCTCAACTCCCAGACCAAAGGGTTCCGGGGGGAAATATTTCTGTAATGTGAGTCAGCGTATGCCGCCTGGTCGGTTGCCTTTGTGACTCTTGAGCAGAGTCGAACAGTCACCCTCTGTTGCTGTGGATTCCATGGTCCACCTGGTCTTACAGGAACTGAGATTTCTCTTGGTCTTAAAATACCAGGGTGTCACATAATGTCTGCCTGTCTGTCTGTAGTCCTTCTAGACCCCCCGCGGAACCTGAGTGTGTCCCAGACGGAGCAGCCGGGACAGCTGCGGGTGTCCTGGGTTCCTCCGGCGGTCAAGTACATGTACGACAGCATGATGTACGAGGTCAGCTACGCCCCGGCCAACGGCGGCCTGCCGCAGGTGAGCTCCAGTGGACACGCCCCCCAAAAACACCTGACAAGTGGGGCCCAACTGTGGGTCAGGATTATTAAGCATGAAATGCATGTTCGGTCTTACGATGATGATGATGATGTTCATTTTCGTGTCATGCCACACAAGTGGCCCGTCCCACACAGGATTACAAGACACCGATATAACCACACAAAGAATGTTGTACATACACAATGAATCACAATACACTATATAATAAAATAAACCAGATAACCACACCAAATATAAATGGACATATTCCTCTTATGAGTTATAGGTAGTTATTGTGTTGAAGTTGGAGTTACAAAAATGGTCAAAAGATGGGCTCACAGGCCATAAAGGTTGGGGGCCTCTGCCCTGCGTTCTATTGGCTGCAAACACAAGCTCAGTTCAGGTCTGACCCTGCCAGGTGGAGGAGGTGCAAGCGAGGCCAGAGGTCGTGCTGAGGGGCCTAAAGCCGGGGACAATCTACATGGTCCGCGCGCGCGGCAAACTAGATGGAATCAGCTACAACGGCTACTGGAGCGCCTGGACCCAGCCTGTCTCCATGGAGACACCCCCTGCAGGTGGCTCTTCTGTCACACACACACACTGACACACACACACACACACACTTGTTCACCCACTCACTCATGAACAGACACACAAACACACACACACACTCGTGTGCAAACACGCTCACTCTTTTACATATTGAAGCTAGCTCAAGTTTGATTATGATTGTACATTGAAGTATGCATCACCACATTGAATTATTGATTGATTCATTCATTCATTCCTTGTTGGTATGTGGCCATGGTTTCATTGATTGTTAGATTTATGGCTATGGTTGATTGACGAATGTCTCTGGATGGCGGTGTTCCCTGCAGGCTTTGACATCCTCATCATCTTCCTGGTGGCCATCATCTCTGTGATCGTCTTTCTGCTCTCCGTCACCCTCATCATGTCTCACCGCAGGTCCGTCACCACTGACCCCTTCTGTACCCCCAAATGGAACGTTCCCCCCTCCGAATCCTCACCCTACCATCACAAGACCCAACACAGTCAAGTCATAGCAGACCTCGGCCTACCAGTTGGTACAGTGCACTGGGTAGGCGGGTAGGCTGATCTACCCCGCTTACATATCGGTGGACCCTCCCACATTTGTTTGCACTGATCTAATCTACCATGACACCTGGTGGTGAATTAGGAGCCCCCTTTAAATGCATGATTTCATGTTTGTAATACATATTTATTTTCCAGGTTCATTAAAAAGAAGATTTGGCCGGCCATCCCAAATCCTGAGAGCAAGTTTCAGGGCCTCTTCACCGTATACGGAGGAGACTTCAGGGTAGGACTCATGATAATACAAACTATTAACCCAGAACACACCGCAGGAACCTAGCTTTGTGTTACCGGTCCCTGACCTGCACCGGTGTGGCTAGACTAACATTTGTGAACATCTGTAGCAGTGGCTGGGCTAACGTGTTCTTGTCTACCTGCAGGAGTGGCTAGGCCACACCAACGGCAGTCTGTGGCTGAGGCCAGCCTTTTTCTCCTCTGAGGAGTGTCCTTCTCCACTGGAGGTCCTCTCTGAGCTCAGCCTGTGCTCCCAACTGCCCACGCCGCCTCTTCCCCTAAAGGCCTCCAGAGCCGGGCCTGTAGAGCGACAGGGGGAGGAGAAACCCTCCAGGAAGGAGGAGGAGGCTTCGGGAGGCATGGGGGTGTGGCGTGAGCCGCCCCACGACCACTGGCTGATGGAGCAGCTGCGGGCGTTCAACCGGCTCACCGTGCCCTCGTCCCAGTCCTCCCTGCTGGAGTCTCAGGACGCCTACGTCACCCTGGACGCCCAGCAGCAAGCCAGCACGGAGGTGGAGGAGCACCTGGACGACATCATGGAGGAGAGCTCCCCACTGGAGGTGCTGTTTGCCTCGTCGGAGTCCCACTCCGATCTTGGCTCCATGCAGCGGAGCTCCGGATCCGGCTGCCTCTCCTCTGGCTCCAGCTTGGAGTACCCCAACCACACCTGGCCCCCCAAGGGCCCCGGGTACACGTACATGGCGGTGGCGGACTCCGGGGTCTCCATGGACTACAGTGCCATGAGCTCTGGTTGCGTCAACGTCGTTGGAAAGACACAGGTCTACAACGAGTATAAGAACGAGATCTGGTCCGAGCCGAGACCAGTGCTGACCAGGCAGTCGCAGGTACACAACGGCTGGTGATCCAATGGCCAGCCCTATGACTGCCAGCTTAGCGGCTGCTGATCCAACAGCAAGCTCAACGACTACTGGCTTACCGGCTGGTGATCCCACTCCCAGCCATACAACTTCCAGCTTACCGGCTGGTGATCCGATGCTCAGCCCTGAGACTACTGGCTTACCGGCTGGTGATCACACTCCTAGCCATACGACTTCCATTTTACGGGCTGGTGATCCCACGCCCAGCAATACTACTACTGGCTTACCGGCTGGTGATCCCACTCCTAGCTATACAACTTCCAGCTTACCGGCTGGTGATCCCAAGCTCAGCCCTACGACCACTGACTTACCGGCTGTTGATCCCACTCCCAGCTATATGACTTCCAGCTTACCAGCTGATGATCCCACAGCAAGCCCTACTACTCCTGGCTTACCGGCTGGTGATCCCACGCTCAGACCTACGACTACTGGCTTACCGGCTGGTGATCCCACTCCCAGCTATACTACTTCCAGCTTACCGGCTGGTGATTCCACGGCAAACCCTACAATTACCAGTTTACCGGCCGGTTATCCAACACCCAGCCCTGAGAGTACTGGCTTACTGGCTGGTGATCCCAGAGCAATCCCTACGGCTACCAGCTTAACGGCTAATTCTACGCGAAGCACTAGGACTAGCAGCTTACTAGCAGCTGGTGATTCTACGCCAAGCCCTACGATGAATGAATGATGAAAAGAAGCTGTGGGATGTTTAATACCTGGCATTTCTTATTGTGTGTATGTGTTATATGATTGTCCGGGCAGGTCTAGTTGATTTGTAAAAAAAATGTTTTACTTGATTTAAAGTAGTAATACAGTAACAACATGTACTGTTAAACTATGATGGATTTTGATTTATAGAATTGTTATTTTGTAACTTTATAGTTGGATAACTATGAGGATTAAATATATTGAATTATATGGTTCCCTCAAGTCTATATATATGAAATATCACAATACCAATAGGAATAATTTTCAGTTAAGCACTTTTGGACTAAAACAAAAGTATTCATGCTAGCACCATATAGTTCTTAATTGCATGGCAATGTCTACTTCCAAATCTTTATTTGTATATATTGTCATTTTTGTTTGGTTTATGATGGTTTATGAATATTCTTTGAGGTGAGGATGGGTTCACAATATATTTTTAACACCAGGTCTGATGCTAAATAATCACTGCCACTTATGTCACAAGTGGACAGATTTTATAATGGCTAGTAGTGGCTAATAACCCTCAGACATAAGTAAAGGGACCCTTTTAATGTAACGCTGAATATCAATGTCTGTGATTGTTGCCCAGTGTGGCAGTCACACTGTAAATAATCGACTTATTTTCTTCTGTTAGATGTGTCCATGTTAGTTTGGTTACGGTCGAAAAGTCCAAAACATCACACCCCATCTCCTTTCCTAACCACTTTCCCTTGATGGAAAACATCATGAGGTCAAGGAAAGATTTGAAGGCGCATTCATACGGACTCCGGAAAAGACACCAGCAGACAACCCGAAGATGGACTACTAAAAGTGAATATACTTTGCTGCAGTGCTCTTAACATGTTGTTTCAGTCAGGCTGTATAAACTTGGACAACCCTGTGGAAAAGGTTACTTCATTACCATGGTTGAAATTTAAAATGAAAATGTACATTCATTCTACACAAAACATAGTTTTATATAAAAAACAAAAAAACTAAAATACAAATAATACACCTGCCTAAAACTTTTTTTTAAGTGATCTGTACAACTGAAAATCTGAAGTTTTCATTTATGTTTTTCTTTTAAAACCTTTTTAAAGATGATGCTACATACAGCCATTGTTGTTGTCGTACTGAACTATAGATTAAGCCAGAACAGAAAAACAAGGTCAGATCAGAACAAGTGATCACAAGGTCTAAGGTGAACCAAGAAACAAGAACATAACACTGACTGCTGTGACAATAAGTCACGTCATATTAGCAAAAATAAGTAGAAATATATAATAAACCATAGGAAGAACACATTATCCATACTATAACATTAAGAGGATCGATAATGTACTCACACACACACAGACACACTTTCTACACTGATCTAAACTCCATTGATCTGTTAGTGAAGACGACCAGCTGCCACTCCTGTGTTGTGCAGTCTGCTCGGTCTGATGGGTCTGATGGGTCCATGGGCCCAGCCCCTGATAGGTCCAGTCGCCACACGTCCTCCAGCCCAGCCGCCACGGCCGCGTAGCTCTCGTCCCGGTCTAGAGTGCACCGCGCCGTGAAGTATCGATCCAGGACCGCCAGCACCGCGGGGGAGGAGCCGGGGTCAGCTGGCCCCACCTCGCACTCCGGCTGAAAGGAGGCGAGGAGGCGGCAGGGAGCCAGCCAAGGGGCCCGGCGCTCCAGGACCTGCGTGAGGAACGCGGCAGTGTCGAGCAGCAGGGCCGCGAGGTGAGCAGCGCACGACTGCTCCCCCTGGTGGAAGCCCCCTCCTCCTCCCGGACCGCAGAGGAAGTTCTGGAGGCGGTCGACGATGATGAGGGAGGGGGCGGTGGGCGAGGTGTTTTCGGGCTCGTGGAGGCTGGCCACCTGCAGGAGAAGCTCCTCCAGCGTCCGCGGATAGCAGAACTTGATCATCTGAAAGGGATACGTAATGAAATAACTTATCATGAATAATAATAATGAAAATGCAGGTAATAAAGACAAAAAAGTTAATGAGTAAACGTTGTGCTATTCAAGTGAAGTTCCTTCTGAATATGAACAATACAATTTAGTAGATTACCATGATTTTGGGGAGAACAGCAAAAGAGCAAACTTTCCCTCCAACATGCCATGCAACTGTCCAGCTCATGCAAATGTTGGAGTTCATCGTATTGATAATTATGTTAACTAACAAGTTACCTTCAAGCTATCGGGGCTGAGGTTAGGGAGGCAGCTTGTCACGGATTGGGGCAGGGTCTGGATCTGGGTCCGGGTGAAGAAAACTACCTTCATGCCCCTCCGTGAGGCCGCGGTCAGGGCTGCGAGGAGAAGCACGGAGCGGCTCATGGTGCTGTCGCCGACCACCAGGGCGCTGCATGGTGAAGATAAAGTACCGCTCACATGGTTCACCTGGCCTCCTTTCGCAATAAACGTACTAAATACGTGCGTTAATACGTCGGCCATACTGTCAGGGGACGTATCGGAGACATCTGCCAGTCAAATTAGATGAGGTCTGACAGGGAGTGGGCATTTCAGGCTTCTGTTTACATTAACCAAGTGTCTGTCCGTCAAGATGATGGGTCGGGTGGAAACGTAGTGACATTAATACAATGTTCCGCTTATCGGGATTATCTGAATCTGTGTTTGTATTGAAATGTGTCAATGATCTCGGTACGGTACGCTTTCATTTGGAATTGACTATTTGTATACGTTTGATATGTCCCTGTAAGATTGATCACATTTTAAAGTTCACAAAAGTTTTATCACAAAATATTTTTTATTGAAATGAACAACTCTGCATACAATGCCGGTACAATGCAGGGTAGCAAATCTAACAAAAGCAATCAATCAAATATATAAACAAATCGGACTGAAATATTAGAGTATTTTGTCATGTCCGTTCCGTTAGATGTCACTTCCGTTTTTTGCAACATAATCACAACACAACAGCTGCCGTGTAGTCGTCGCTAACATGGCGGATCTCTATGCAGGGCTAGAGTCTCCCTTGGACAGCACAAACGGTGTGTTGAGGCGCTGTAGGGGCCGACCCCGGCTCACCGACACCGACCGGGCCCAGCGACGCCTGGAGTCGCGGAAGAAGTACGACGTGCGGCGGGTTTACCTGGGGGAGTCCCACCGGCGCTGGACGGACCTCCGCAGCCGGACGAGTCTGAGCGACGCCGGCCTGGCGGAGTACCTGATGCTGCTGGACTCGACCTACGGGGAGAAGTACCTGCACAACCGCCATGGGTATGTTGGGTTAGTTTGTGTTATTATAATGTAGTAGTGGTACGTTACTACCACAGAGAGTATGTTGACACATTGTTGAATGAAATGTAGCTTCGTGTTGCTGTCTCTAATGTGTTGGGTTATGGTCAGAGCTCTTATAAACTATAATGGTGAACACCGAATCAAAGGTTCTCCAGATGGTCGTATCATTACAGACATTTTTATTTTACTTTAACCAATCGTACAAGTCCTTAACGAGTCTATATATTACCACTACACTGACTTTTCTTGGAATCAGAATATGGATTAAGTCATGGCAGAATCGTGTTGAGGGTGTCTGAGTCCAAGCCAAATGGCTGCGTTGGATCCCAATGCGGTGCAAGATGCCAAAAACACTACCTTCATGAAATTGGTTCACTCTTGAGAGAAGCGTCTGCTGAATGACTTAAACAGTTTGAAGATGCCATGAACTGCACCATGCCTGGCCTGGTCCAACTCTGGCACTGTGCCTTCACTCCTATTGTGTGGGATACTGTGTTGCAGGGAGAAGATTGCCTCCGAAATTCCTGGGAAGCACAAAAAAGGTGGGGCAGCACACGCCACAATACAAGATAAAACTGCATTCAAAAAGTATGTCAGGGTGTCAGTCCACATAAAGGGTAGAAAGGTCAGCCTACCCAGTTGTTTGTACCAACTGGTAGGCTGAGCTATCCATCATTCATTCCGGTGGACACTCCCAGTTGTGGTGTCATTAACGGGTCGGTTTTTAAATGGCTTGTGATGGCTGATCAACGAAATGGCAAAGTATTGTTCACTCCTCCAGGGATTATGGAAGAGGACTCCAGCCTCAAGAGCCTGGTGTCCTGGTACCAAGACCACAGCAACAGCTGCCCCTACGAGCCCCGACTTCGAGGCTTGGAGCCACAGCCCGGCTTCGCCACCGCCGCGGCCTGGCGCTGCCCGGCCGAACACTCCTTCGTGCAGTACCTGCCGCCGCCACCGGGGGACACCAGCGAGTCAGAGCCTGAAGGAGAGGTGGAGGGAAACGGCGAGGGACCAACCAGTAGAAGCCTAGCGCAGGTTAATGGCCTGGTGACCAGGCAGAGAAGGGACTGGCTCAAACGGGCCCACGAGCGGGAGGAAGGTATGGAGAAACATCGCTGAATGCTCCGAGGATGATGTTGTATATGTTTGCATTTGGTCTGCTGGTTAAACACATTGACATCTCAAGCATGTCAAGTAGCAAACATGTTCGGCATCTTTACAAGCTCAGTACCCAAACATCTTTACAAGCTCAGTACCCAAACATGCTAGGTAGCCTAAAATGCTACCTGAAAGTAGTCTTTCATGCTAAGGTGAACGCCAACTACTGGAGGTAGGGGTAAAGCAGGCAATCATGCTAACAAAGAAAGACCCAAACCAGGACCCTCTCTCTGGGCGACCACAGAGTTGACGCTAAAAGAGTTCTGACGTACTTCTCCGTTGTTTTCTTAGACGCGGGTGAACAACCAGACGTCTGCGGGGACCACGGGGCCTCCGCCCGGTCCCCCCCGCCGGCTCCGGAGAACCCCGTCGGGGCGGAGGGCCAGGGGAGCCAGAGGAGCGCCGTGCAGACCGTCAGCACAGAGCCCCTGGTCCACGTAGCGGGGCGGGGCCTGCAAGACAGGGAGCCGGAGGAGGCCCGGAGAGGAGAGGATCACTCGGGAGAAGGAGAAGGAAAAGATGAAGGCGCTGGGGGTGGGGGTGGTGGGGGAAGGGAGGTGAAGTTTTCAGAGGAGCTGGAGATAACGGCCGGCGGTTACACGTGTGTTGTCGTGGCAACTGCCCTGACGGACAAGCTGGTGAAGGCGGAGGCGGAGCCTGCTCTGTCCCTCCAAGGGGCGGGGCAAGGGGCGGAGTCTGGGCAGGGGGTGGAGCTCGGGGCAGAGTCTGAGCACGCCGAGCTGTTCGGTTCTCAGGGGCTCCAGACCATGATTGACGGCTGCCAGATCCAGGGTCAGAGGTCATCACTGGAAGGCCCCCAGGTAACCGATGATACTGCTGGTTTGAAGGGCCCTATTTCACCACCAGGTGTCAAGTTGATCGGTCATTCAGATCTTTAGCGACATCACATGCAATTTTCTAAAAAGGTGCGATCAGATGAAATGTTTTCGATGGTGACATGACACCTGTTGGTTTCATAGCAGCACTTTATAGAAGCAAACCTAGTAAGATAGTTGTGTAGTTATTATTTATTATTTATTTTATAATACCATGGAGTTCAGTTATTGTATTGTCCTGTGATATCACCCACCTTCTCTACAAAGCATTCTAAAAACAATTATATATTTTCTCTGTCACAGTTGCTCCTTTCAAGAGGCATGCATGTGTAACAACGGAAAAAAATAACTACAAATCTAAAATCAAACAAAAGCCCCAAGTCAATCAAAACAAATAGCTGATCCCATGAAACTGTCTATAACTCAAACCTTCTAGTCAGGCTGAGTGGGCGGGCCTAGCATCCCTACCAATCCCAGCACTTCTATGTCCTCCTCACCGAAACACTCCTGATCTCTCTGTGGCAGCTGATCATCATCACAGGGCCAGGCTATGGGTCGCTGGCCCCCGAGGGCCTCCAGCTCAGTGTGGCTCCCGGGGCCGTGGAGGAGGTCACCTGCACCGTCATCCAGGGCGTGGCCTTCGACCAGGTGTGTCCCTCCGACGCGGAGCTGAGGGGGGCCGAGGAGGACGAAGAGTCCATTTCGGGTCAGTCATCGAACCATCGTCGGCGGGTTTGTCAACAAGTTAGGATTAATAATGAATGAGTTATTCATTCATGTTCCTGACATTTATTTTATTTGGATCCATAGATAGGGCGAATAATTATAATAATTATAACAATCTCGTTGGAGCATGTCTTCCCTGTGCCCTTGAGCAGAATGGAACACCTGGAAGAATAATGAATCCTAACCAGAGTTGCTTTTGTCCCCCCCTGCAGGTCTGAGTGATAAACACATCCTGGAACCCACCGAGCAACACCTGGAGTCCAGCTGTGAGCGGGAGCGGTCCCGCGGCCTCTGCAGGTATAAACACCCAAATGTACATCGTAAAGATACGTCGAAACACGCCTCACCTTAGAGCAACGCTCGGATGGACTTGTCTAACGGCGGCCCGCTCAGCAGGTCCAGGAGAAGCCGTCGTGGCCCGGTCATCGAGGCGGACGGTATGCTGAAGATGTTCCACTGCCCGTACGCCGGCTGCAGCCAGGTGTACGTCGCCATCAGCAGCTACCAGGTAACCCCAAACCCTACATTTACATCATTATATAAAAGCTCATTTGCGTGGAGTTAGCTGAAGTTCAACTTTTATCCTTCCCCTTTACACACGCCACGATCATCCATCCACATGCAAGCCCCCCCCCCCCCCTCCCCACACGTATGCTATCTTCCCAGAAACCCTTGCCAGCAAGCGTCCCTTTTGAAGGTCTTGCAAACTTGAGAGGCGAGAGCTTGAAATCCTTGACGCTGAGAACAGACAGACCTTGAACTACAAGAAGTGGAAAAAGCTGCAAGAAGAAATGCATTAAATGAGAGCGCAGGCAGATAGAGCGCTTAGAGACAAGTATGTTGGCGGACCGGCAAAGAAGGCCATTGAGAGTTGCTTCCTGTTTGATATAGAGGCCGCCTAATCATTCACCATGGGACATCCTGGAATAAGATATCGATGCTTCTTAATGATAGCTAAAGCCTTCAGAGATAAGCTCAGCTCATGGTCAAGGTTATGACCAAAAAACAGCATTGAACTCAGAGCGTTTGCAGACTTCCTTCCAGGGTGTCAAGCAGCTATGTCTCGGATTCATAATCTCGAAATCTACCAACAACTGCGGTGAAAACCAAAGAATGTTTACCAAGCTTCCTGATTGGCTAACAGCCAAATGGATCATTGAGATTGAAGATGGAGAATGCCTGGATGGCTTCTTCAGTCAGTTTTTGGAGGTTGTTCCAAAGGAAGCAAAAATAGCGTGTAATCCAGGGACCTGGCTTCACGCTCTGAAGTCTAGGGATGATGAGCAGATGAGGATACTAAATACTTTTCTACTACCGTAATGTTAAGGCAGCCAAAGAGTTCTCACAGTATGGATTTGGAAATAAATGCCTGTTCACATTAAGGCCTTTGTAAATCGTATTTTGTGCCAAAATATGCAAAATGTATGAATAGTTAAAAAAATATGGATCTCTAATGTTAAGTGAGTGATAGTTATAAAGCTAAATAGTTAAGAGTTTGAAGGCTGAATACTATTCAGCATTAGAACTCGAGCACTTTACTTAAACATGATAATTGGGAGTAGTAAATAATGATAGAGTTCTAATGCTGAATAGCGAAGAGTGATAGTTCTAATGCTGAATAGTGAAGAATGATAGTTCTAATGCTGAATAGTATAAAGTGGTGGTTCTAATGATGAACAGTGAAGAATGATAGTTGTAATGCTGAACAGTATAAAGTGATGGTTCTGATGCTGAACAGTAAAGAGTGAGTTCTTCTTCTCTGCAGAACCATGTGAACCTGGTGCACCGGAAGGGCAGGACCAAGGTTTGCCCCCACCCGGGCTGCGGGAAAAAGTTCTACCTGTCCAACCACCTGCACCGTCACATGATCATCCACTCAGGTGGGTTCACCTGTTGTACCCGGCCTACCAGAGTCCATCATATATATATTTTGCTGCTATAACTGACTGTGTTTTTCACTTTTACAACTACAGAAACCTTTTGCTGCTACTTTCTTACAGATTCATAGTAGACTCTTGTATATTTTAGTATATTTTATTGTTTATTTTTAGGATTAGTATATGTCTTTTATCGGTTGTGCACTTCATTGTTTACTTTAGTGTTTCTTGTCTTTTCTCTTGTGCCTGTGCACTTGATCTCTCACCTTTGGATAGTGAGATACGTCTTTTCGATTAGTTTGTATTTCTGGTACAATATTGACAATAAAGCTGACTTTGACTTTGACTTTGTACTGGAAAATAGGCCTTTAGTGTTGTTGGACAACCTTTATTAAAACGAGTCTCCCTAACCATGCGCTGCGATGTGGCACTGCAGGGGTTCGGGACTTCATCTGTGAGACGTGCGGGAAGTCGTTCAAACGCAAGAATCACCTGGAGGTCCACCGGCGCACGCACACCGGAGAGACGCCGCTGCAGTGAGTCCCACCCACACCTTCAGATAACTACAGTCAGTGGAGGAACACATTCTTAAAGAGACAGTGAACACAAAACCAACTTTTTTTTGTTTTAAACAAAATTTGTCTTAAATGTTCGTCAACAAAGTTAGCTTTGCCGTTTTATCACTGTTTCTGAAATAAGTTGCCACTTTAGGGAAAAAAGGGGTATAATCCTATGTTTTTGCTATTCTCCCCAAGACACTATGTGAAAGTTCTCGTTTTCATACACTTATTTTATAACGGCATGTGTGCGTGGATGGGGAAGTGATCCGTCTGATTAGCCCAACCCATGTCTGACGGTTGGGTTTCCTGTACACATGGAGTCTAGTGTAGTGTGTGTGTATTTGTGTGTGTGGGGCGATTAATTTAATGTCTGAGTGAGGCGTAGGCTTCCCGGACACCTAAAGTATAACACTACGGTGTCAGGCGGATTTAATTTACAACATTGCTTTTTATAACGCTCTCAACAGTTACACACCGACGATACTTAAAAAAGTATATTAAAGTTGTCGTAACCATGGGGATAACACACCCTCTTCCCTAAAACTCTCTCATAAAATAAATATTTTTTTAATCACACTCTAATTCCTTCTGGAATAGTGCTCACATGCTCTTTAAAATGACCAATCTTTAGAGTGTAGTGTTACAAAGTCATCAAATAAGTGACAATGAAACAATTCAACCACGAAAAATATATTCTTTGGATGTACCCGAATTGAAACACCTTCCACACATTAGACAGGAACAATGGGAATAGGACAACATTTAAAAGGAGCCGTCCCCTGTCTTGTCTTCAGGTGTGAGGTCTGTGGTTACCAGTGTCGGCAGCGAGCGTCGCTCAACTGGCACATGAAGAAACACCGCACGGAGGAGCAGTACCGCTTCACCTGCCAACACTGCGGCAAGCGCTTCGAGAAGCTCCATAGCGTCAAGTTCCACAGGCTGAAGAGCCACCCCGACCAGCAGGTGTCCTGAACCGTGCTGCCACCTAAATGCCATAAGGTGGTGATGGGAAATGTAGTCTTGTAGTCCTCGGATCAACATCTCTCCCAGACCATCCATGATGCAGGCAAAGCACCATAGGGTGGACTGGGTGATGGGTATAGTCGTGTGTCCTGGTCCTCGTAGAAACATTGCTCGTAGAAACATGGTACAAAACAGAGGGGGGGAACACCAGAGCACCAGAAACTCTGGGAGATGGTGATGGGGAAAGTCCTCAAAGTAACACCGCTCAGAGAGCCGAGGTACCACCACGTTGGGATTTAGAGTGTGTGAGTCCTCGGATGAACATGTTTCAGAGGGCCATCCATGATGCCACCCAACCACAGCATGTGGTGAAGGACAATGCTGGGCAATTTAGTTTTACAGGTGAATGACCAACACTGACATACAAAGGACTATCTATGGTCTGACAGGCCTCCCAAGGCGGGCAACTGGACTTCGCTGTGACTGCTATCCAGAATGCCTTCTGTGTTGTAGCTCGGCAGTTAAACCGGTTCACTTGAAACATGGAGGTGTCTGGTTCCAGTCCCGCGTGCGTCAGGTCCCAGTCCCAGACATGTGGGGGGTTAGTCTGTGATCAGGGCCTGGGCAACGCGGTTAGCAGATCGACGAGTGTCTAACTCCTGCTCAACTGACACAAAGAAGTCTCCTTTTGATACGTTGTTTTGTACTCTTCTTTGTATTCATGCGTCTTTTGGGCGGTGTGTGTTTATCAGAGGATGTTGTATGGTCAGATCTGGTTCACGGTTACCGTGACATGGCGCTCCCGTCTCTCCCGACTCCTCCAACCGCTCTTCCTCCTCCGTTCTACCCGTTGATTTATCCTCTGTTTCTTTCTTTTGTTTTATTTCTAAAGCGATGCACTTTGTCCTTCCCCTGTTTGCTCATGTAATTGATAACTAATTTATGGGAATAAGACACAAGTTAATATTGCACAGTATTTATGAAACTTGTTTAAGATAAACAGGCTAGTGAGAGTGTGTTTCAAATCCTTGTTTACAATTGGGCTCTTTTGGATTGGCTTGAGAGGGAAGGGTTAACCCAACCCCTGACCCTCTACTTCAAACACCTTTACTATTCAGTCATTCAGTAGATTATTTTAATCCACAGCGTTGGGAAGAACCCCTACCCCCTACCGGCAATGTCATGAAAGGGCTCTGAATCCAGTCACAAAGTAGCAAGTTTAATGACCAAATAGGAAAGGTTTCTGCCACAGAATGAAAGGAATGGTTGGCTTTTAGGTATTTGACATGTTACATTTGTGACTATGTTGCTGACAGGTCCATGGTTTATGTGTTTTAAAGTGTATCTAGTGCAGTGTTTCCCCTTTACAGGCCCGGTCGGCCTGCCATCAGGCCAACATTTCAAGCAAAACCAATAAGGCTGCGTTATCTTGACACAATAGGATCACAACAAAAATGAAGGCGTTGCGCGAATACATAAAGGGTCAATAAAAGGCTACATTTGGAAAAAAAATATTGAATAATTTGAATGTCAAAAATATTAAGTAATGTGATTATAGAGGAACATTGACAACTCAACCGTGTTCATGATGTGAAATGTTGAAGTTCATATTTATTTTTATGCAATAAATGCACTTTATTTAAGTCATCTTCTCCTTGTGATCACTTTGTTATATTTCCTGATATACCAAGTGAACAAACATTTGAATATATAAGTGTTCGAAAAGTTCAACTTTCTTGGGGACACCGCATTCCACCGCAGGGAAGACAGAGCTCCACACGTCCACACAAACCACACCGCATGTCGTGACGTCAGACTACCTGGGAGAAGGTAGACACCTGCTTTTGCAGCTTTTTTTGAGTGGAACGGTCACGTCGTAGTGTTCTGGGGAGAAGGGCATAGGATTAAAAGAGAAAAAACGCCAAATTGGGGATTTATTTCAGTAACAGTGACAAAACGGCATATATTACTGTGTTCACGATAATATAAGACACATAGCCATCTTTAAAACAAAAGAAAATGTGGTTTTGAGTTAAATTGCTCTTTAAGGTTTTTCTAGGGGAAAACCTTAGATAATGAGTTTCTTCCATCCATTATTTTGGTCATAGGTTAACCGTTGACTAACTCCTGTTGTGTCAGCTTAAAGATCGGGAAGGCAACACGTCCGTCCGTCTGACAAAGCATGAGGTCACCAGGAAGCCTGTGATTTCAGGGAATGACCTGCAAATGGACGGATTACATTTTGTGTAAATAAGATGATAGGCTCATAATACGATTACTTTTTGAGTTCTACTTCTGTACTCTGAAGGTTATTTGTTTCTAGTTGACTGCGTCGGTCCTCTATGAGAGTTTTGATACAAAGGTAAGCTCAGTTGCGCTTTCTGTGTGGTCGGTACACAACACAATCGGGCATCACAAAGCATTATGCTGTAGACTAGAGGGAGGATGACTGATGTGGTCGCCCTTGTAAGCCTCCAGGCCTCTGCTGCACAAGTGCACCCAGCCAACCAACCAACCGGGCATGCAAATAACCAGCCGGCCGAGCAAGCTTCATATGGTGGATTAAATGTTATGTTGTATTATTTATATTTATTTGAGTAAATATTTTTACCTGCACGGGTGTGTCTGTGTGTGTGTGTGTGTGTGTGTGTGTGTGTGTGTGTGTATGAGACATGGTTCTGTGTTTGTGTGTGGGTGTGACATGGTTCTGTGTGTGTGTGACATGGTTCTGTGTGTGTGTGTGCAAGACATGGTTCTGTTTGTGTGAGACAGGGTTCTGTATGTTTTATGTGTGTGTGTGTGTGTGTGTGTTAGTGAGAGATGGTCCTGTGGGTGGATGTGTGTGTGCGCAATGGCTCTGTTGGTGGATGTGTGTGTGTGTGATGGCTCTGTGGATGGATGTGTGTGTGCGTGATGGTTCTGTAGGTGGATGTGTGTGTGCGTGATGGCTCTGTGGATGGATGTGTGTGTGCGTGATGGTTCTGTGGGTGGATGTGTGTGTGCTTGATGGTTCTGTCGGTGGATGTGTGTGCGTGATGGCTCTGTGGATGGATGTGTGTGTGCGTGATGGTTCTGTCGGTGGATGTGTGTGCGTGATGGCTCTGTGGATGGATGTGTGTGTGCGTGATGGTTCTGTGGGTGGATGTGTGTGCGTGATGTAGCCATGGTTTCCTGTGGGGGAGCAGAGACAGAGGAGGGGGCGTGGCCTCCCTCAGGTGTGTGCTCTGGGGAAGCTCATATGCTGCTTGACTACACACAGGCTCCACCCACCCTCCCCCTCCCCTGACCAATATCAACATCCCAGCCCTAAACACTGTTAGCGGGGAAGATCATCCACAGTGACTCGCTTAGAGCAAGAGAGAGAGGGCGTGGAGAGAGAAGAAAGAGAGAGAAAGAGTGACTACAGAGAGAGAGAGAGAGAACCCATTGAGAGAGTGACTACAGAGAGAGAGAGAGAGAGAGAAAGAGGGACTACTGGGAAAACAGAACCGGTGGACTGCTGTTATCATACAGAGCTCAGCTTCCACAGTAACTGCCTCCTCTCCAGCTACACGTCAGCCCTCGACACACCTGTCCTCCCGCCAGCTTCCAGGAAAAAATACCCCAACAGGTGAGCAAAGCCAAGGTTTACTTAGAATTTGATATGTAATCTGTGTTTTTGTGTGTCTGTGTGGGTTTGAGTGTGTGTGTGTTTGTTTGTTTGTGTGTAGCACAGGTGTCAGATTTATTGCTTTTTGTTCCTGTTAAATAGGGTGACGTGACAATAGGATTCAACAAAGATCCTCTTGTCTTGTCCCCTGAGAGTGAGACTGCAATTACTGCTCCTCTCCGAGAAAAGCTTTGAGTTCAGTTTGGTGTCAAGTTGAAACACTAAATGAATTTATTTTTGAAAATAAACTTATGTTGTTCATCTTTATGTATTTAGACAACTTCCAGGGAGAAAATATGTATAGATGATAACTATGTATCACTGGAAAACGATTGTAACTGTAAATTGAAAAAGCTACTGTAAATATGCCGTTTCAAAAGTATATCTTAACAATTATTGTCACAAGTGTCTTAGAAATTATATTTAGATTATTTTTATTATTTTTAATCTTTATATATTTATATTATATTATATTCGTTGATCAAATGATAAGGATGGGTTATTTCACCACTTCTTCAGTGTGTGTGTGTGTGTGTGTGTGTGTGTTTGTGTGTGTGTGTGTGTGTGTGTGTGTATAACGGTAGATATACAGTCCACAGAAAGAGAATAGGAAAGGCTTGAGAACAAGGAACAGCATCACTGGGTGGATTGTAATTTTTTACAGTGGGGATTTGCAAGTGACATTTGCATTTGAATGCTCACCTGGCTTGCTAATGATCTGGCCATGTGCTCCCCTGGTCAGGTACGAACCTGTCCAGGTACTCACCTGGTCAGGTACCTGGTCAGGTACTCGGCTAGTCAGGTACTCGTCAGGTGATCACCTGACCAGGTACTCCCCTGACCAGGGGAGGTAGACAGCTGGCAGGTACTCGTCGGTTGATCACCTGGCCAGGTACTCACCTGGCCAGGTACTCCCCTGACCAGGTACTCCCCTGTCCAGGTTCTCACCTGGCCAGGTACTCCCTTGGCTAGGTACTCTGCTGGTCAGGTAATCAGCTGGTCAGGTATTAAACTGGCCAGGTATTCCCCTGGTCAGTTACTCAGCTGCCAGTTAGCCAGTGTTGTAGGGGACTTACTGGGAGAGCATTAGGGAATAAGAGGTAGGAAAGCCAGTGCTGGATGTAGTCTGGAGTCACAGCTCATTATTGGACTTTAGTGTTTTCCAACCTTCTCTGGCCTGTGTGTATGATTAACCCTGTTGTTGTCCAGGCAACCGGGCAAACAACCTAACTGGTCTCATATTCGTTAAACTCTTTGCAAGTGCTAATTATTTTTTGGCTGTTTTGCGTAGCAAATCATTTACTTTTCGATGTCTGTAAATCGCGTCTTTACACAACATGTAGTTAAAATGCGAGCAACCGTAAAGCACTCTGATTGCTCTGTTCAAAGAATCCATGCAATGAAATGTCTGACTGGCGTGTACTACAAACCTCCTTCCAAACCAGATGTTTTCACAGACCCACCCTGTTGTCCACACGCACAATGGGGTGTGTGTTGGAGGGGGGGGGGGGGTCAATGTTTGAGGACAACATTGTGTCTGTTTCAGAGACGAGACACAAAGGCCCATCTGGTTCTGAGTGGCCCCTCAGCACCAGAGACAGACGGCCCCTGATCACTGTTGATACCCTGTGTTCTGATCAGAAGACACCACATAGTGTTAGTGTGTCACATGCTTGGTGTGCACACATAAGCATGTGAAACTTCAATTGCAATTGGGCACAAAACTCACGATATTTTACGTGCTTTGTGCTGATTAAAAAAGTGTACCAATAAAAAAGGCATGCGCCTAAGCAGGTGGTTAGGACCTCTATGGCCTTCGGTGTGTGTGTGTAGGTGTGTGTGTGTGCGTGTGTGTTTGTATGGGTACGGCTTTGTAGTATAATAGCTCTGTTAAGGAAGTAGTTCGTTGTCTGGTTCTTCCCGTAAATCGGGATGTGTTAGTTGTGTGTTGTGTGTTGTGTTTTCAGCCGTTGCGTTCCCTTCTTCCACTCAATATCAATTTTTTACTCAGAGGAATGTCAAGGACAGGCCGAGCAAATAGAGCCGCTGGTCCTTGGCTCTGACCTCACAACAGACCCACCCCCTTATTTGTTCACAGTGACGCAGTTCCAGTTTGTCATTGACTCTAAACCTCTTGATACAAACAGCCTATACTTAGCCAAGTGGGAATGCTACGATGGGAATGCTTGATATCCTCATGGAAGGTAATGGCAGTGTTTATAAAATGTTTATCGAGCGTTGATAAAAGGATCAACTATTGGCCTGCAGATGGCCATGTGAGCAGGCCAGGTGTTGCTGCTTGGAGCTACTGAGGTCTCTCAGGTGTTTAACTTCCTTAAGCCCGCAGGCTCACTCTGTCACCTGAGTGACTGCATGAACCTCTCAGGAGGATTTACATGGAATAAAACCAAACTACTCTTCCCAGTGTCAGCTATCAATGTCTGAGGTTAGCGTAGAATGAAAGGATGTAAATTATGTACAACGCACATTTTCATAAATGAAATGAAATTTCGAAACAATTTGTACCTATGTATTCGCAGGTAGACCAAATCCACAGCAAACATGGGCTGCTTCGGGTTCCTCAAATTCATGATGTTTACCTTCAACGGCCTCATCTTTGTAAGTGTGACTTTCTTGTTTTTAAAAGAAACCTTTGACAAATGCCCGACACTATGACATCTGAAGGCTGTTCAAAAACAGCTTGTTTTTTTACTGAGAGATTTCATCTGCAGCAACTTTGTACTACCTTGTGAGTTGTTTCGGTTATCATTTGATTGTGTGTGTTTTTTTCTTCCTCTCCCATCACCTCCTCTTCAACCCCACCCCCCTCTCCTCCACCTCACTATCTTCTCCTCCAACTCCTCCTCTCCCACCTCTCTCCCCATACCTCCTCCATCTCCTCCACCACCTCTTTCACCCCACATTCCTTCTCTTCCAAACAATCGCCTCCCTCTCTCCTTTCCACCCCGTCTCCGTCTACTCCCTCCTTCATCCTTCTCCACCTCCTCTTCCTCCACCACCTCCTCTTCTCCCCCAGGTGGCGGGGGCTGCCCTCCTGGGCGTGGGTATCTGGGTGAAGGTGGACAGTAGCTCCATCATGGGTCTACTCAACAGTCTGGAAGGGGCACCAGAAGAGCTGGGCCAGCTGCTCAACGTGGGCTACCTACTGATCGCCATCGGGGTGGTGCTGGTGGTCATCGGCTTCCTGGGGTGCTGTGGCGCTGTCAAGGAGAGCCGCTGTATGCTCATGCTGGTAGGTCTCACCCCTCGTAGCTCTTGACTGCTGGTAGGTCTCACCTCGGGTAGGTCTCACCCGTGGTAGGTCCGACCGCTGGTAGGTCTCACCCCTCGTAGCTCTTGACTGCTGGTAGGTCTCACCTCGGGTAGGTCTCACCCGTGGTAGGTCTGACCGCTGGCAGGTCTCACCCCTGGTAGCTCTTGACTTCTGGTAGGTCTCACCTCGGGTAGGTCTCACCCGTTGTAGGTCTGACCGCTGGTAGGTCTCACCCCTGGTAGCTCTTGACTTCTGGTAGGTCTCACCTCGGGTAGGTCTCACCCGTGGTAGGTCCGACCGCTGGTAGGTCTCACCCCTGGTAGCTCTTGACTGCTGGTAGGTCTCACCTCGGGTAGGTCTCACCCGTTGTAGGTCTGACCGCTGGTAGGTCTCACCCCTGGTAGCTCTTGACTTCTGGTAGGTCTCAACTCGGGTAGGTCTCACCCGTGGTAGGTCCGACCGCTGGTAGGTCTCACCCCTCGTAGCTCTTGACTGCTGGTAGGTCTCACCTCGGGTAGGTCTCACCCCTGGTAGGTCTGACCGATGGTAGGTCTCACCCCTGGTAGCTCTTGACTTCTGGTAGGTCTCACCTCGGGTAGGTCTCACCCGTGGTAGGTCTGACCGCTGGCAGGTCTCACCCCTGGTAGCTCTTGACTTCTGGTAGGTCTCACCTCGGGTAGGTCTCATCCCTGGTAGCTCTTGACTGCTGGTAGGTCTCACCTCGGGTAGGTCTCACCCGTTGTAGGTCTGACCGCTGGTAGGTCTCACCCCTGGTAGCTCTTGACTTCTGGTAGGTCTCACCTCGGGTAGGTCTCACCCGTGGTAGGTCCGACCGCTGGTAGGTCTCACCCCTGGTAGCTCTTGACTGCTGGTAGGTCTCACCTCGGGTAGGTCTCACCCCTGGTAGGTCTGACCGATGGTAGGTCTCACCCCTGGTAGCTCTTGACCGCTGGTAGGTCTCACCCCTGGTAGCTCTTGACTGCTGGTAGGTCTCACCTCGGGTAGGTCTCACCCCTGGTAGGTCCGACCGATGGTAGGTCCAACCTCTGGTAGGTCTGACTGCTGGTAGGTCTCACCACTGGTAGGAGATTAGCATGTAGTTCCTTTGACGGCCTTTAGGTGGTCTCAGGTAGAGACGAGCATGTAGTTCCTCTAAAGGCCTTGATGTGGTTCACCTGAAGGCCGCCGTTAAAGCAGCTAATGACGAGGCTCTCCTGTCCTTGCAGTTCTTCATCATCATTCTGGTGATCTTCCTGGCAGAGGTGGCCGGTGCGGTGGTCATCTTGGTGTTCAAACCAGTGGTGGGTAGACTCAGATTCCAACACATGCGTTATGGTTTCAATTCAAATCCAAGGTTTTTGGAAAGTCAGTGGTATTCGTTTAACTCCTTTGACCTTCCAGGCGGAGGAGTTGATTGAGAAAGTGGGGAACGCCGCGAAGAAGAGTATCATAAAGAAATATGGCCCCGATCTTGAGATCACCCAACTTTGGAACTCTGCCATGGATGCGGTATGTTGCTATGACGACACAATGGGATGTGTTCTACCTTGGATGTAAATTGCAACACGATTTTTACCCCGCCATTTATACTTTCTTCCTGTTCTGTTAGCTGGAATGCTGTGGATTCTACAACTACACCGACTTCACAAACTCAACATACTTCAGTGACCACGAAGTCTACCCGCGCCAGTGCTGCCAGCCGGGTGTGTCGCTCTGTACTGAAGCTGAAGCATTCAACAACGCGGTAGGTCCTTGTCAATCACAAGTACCCTCGCTAGACTAACTATGTCATGGAGATCATCTGTCGACCTATACCTTATACATTTTTAAGAGTTCATTATTCCCACTTTGTTTTTTTTTCCCAGACATCAATAACTGGTTGCTTCCCGAAGATTGTGCAGCTTATTGAGGACAACTCGGTTGCGATTATTGCGGTCGCATTGGGAATCGCTGTTCTAGAGGTATAGTAAAGGACCTAATGTTGGTGGTTTATTTCACATTGTAAAATGATACTGTATCATAGTCTAACCACATTTCAGGAAAATTGCAGTTTCTACTAAAGTGGAAATCACGCTGTGTATTTTTTATGTAAGAGAGAACTGCTTCATGTGTTGGGAGGAGAGTGCCGACTGCAACATCTTTCTTTGAATCTCCATGGGTCCATTTGGGGAACAATTACCTCAATGGTCCAACTTCTCTGCGATTCTGGGAGATAATTGAGAGTATTTGGTGTATGAAGAAGAAATCTCTTCTAATAGAAACTAGTGATGGGTCGTTTGCAACCGAGTCAGTTCCGAGGAACGACCCTTTAACAAGAACGAATCGACTTGATTCCACGTTTCAGTTCTCTCTCGTTCGTCTCTATCATTCGTTCTCCCAGACTCGACTCCACTCGCTGACTCGCTGTTCACTGTGTTAAGTTAGCAGAGTGGTGAAGAGGGACTAGCCTGGGCAACAACATCCCGATTCCGAACATGAAGCGCTCCTCAGCTGAAAGGAACTTAATTGTAATGTTGTGTGTCGATTGCTGACCGTCTGCACGATTGTTTAAGAACAAGGGAGGAGCTGAGTCTGACTGTCTCAGCTGAGAACCGTACATTCCATGATTAACTGCTACCGGAAACGCGACTGAACGAATAAATGAACAAACGATTCTGAACCGTTCTTCTTGGCTAATTGACCGATGCGAACTGAATCAAGGAAAATAATAATGTAATCCATCAATAATAGAAACCAGCCAAGGGTAAAGACACTTACCCTTTTAGATCACATTTTTCGTCATAATAATAATAATAATAATATTAATAATATTGAATAAGTCATACATGTAAGACATTTGTATCAGCAGGACAAAACTCTGTCAGCCTACTAAATTTGACCGGTACTGTACATTTAAATGTGCCTCTCCCTTTTCCATCAGCTCCTTGCCATGATCGTCGCCATGATTCTCTACTGTAAGATCGGTTCTAAGAATGGATGACGGATCGACGGCAGTTCTAACCAAATGATTCTTCCTTGATCACAGCAATGAGTAGTTGACTTCGTGCAATCAGTAGACTTATCAAGCTCATCGCCAATGGCATGAACTTAAATTAGTTTTAGATTGTTTTTGTTTGTATACCAAGTCTAATTGATGTCTTGAATTAATATCTGTATTTATTTAGGATAGCAATACACTTGAAAGCGATTAGGCTCACATTTCTCACACTCGCTTCCGTTAAGGACTTCTGGCTTTGGTTTACACAGTTCAGAAATTCCAGTGGATTAACCAAACTATTTTTAAAACGGAACACTGTGGTTTAAATCTTTTGTATTCAGATTACTGTATAAATGCCCTGAAGGTTATTTTGACGTTATGTTGACAAGGATTTTGAAATAAAGTGAAGTTTATTTCTCTACAGCTCAACTCAATTATTGGCAAACCGAACCCTAAACAGAACTGGAAGAAATATAAACTGTATATCACTGTAGATGTATACTAATACTGATATAGTACATTACTATGTACTAGAACTATGAACAGTTTGTTTAACCAGTCTAACGCAGCGACATATTTGTTTGTTGGACCGGTCATAGTAAAATGTGTTGCTGTTGCTGTTCATCATCAGCAACACATTTTACTACTGGACTCAAATGACCATTTAAATGTTACAACAACTCATTTATTTCACTCAAAAGAAGAACCCTTGAAGGACTACACAGGAAGAATATATATATATATATATTTCCAGGGAAGTTTAAAGTGGTAAAAAGTTCCTTATTTAATTAATAATTAATGTGACTAGTAACACATTGAGGGACTGTGCTCTGTTGCCCCCTAGAGTTGAAGGAGAAGATTACCCGGGGCCAGTGTAGCTTGCAGTATTGTAGCGACTTTCGACATTTGACTAGTACTTGCTAATGTGTATTTAAACTCATCCTTGGATTACCTTGTTGTGATGTATTAAGGCGTTAATTAGCCTTTGGTAGATACATCTGCAACATCTCCCCCTAACACCTATACTAGTGACATATAATATTAATAATAATTATAATAATAATAATAATAATAATAATAATAATAATAATAATGGATTGAATTTATATAGCGCTTTTATAGACTCAAAGACGCTTTACAGTGAAGGGGGGACCTCACTAACCACCACCAGTGTGTAGCACCCACTTTGGTGATGCACGGCAGCCAATCTGCGCCAGAACGCTCACCACACACCAGCTTGAGGTGGAGAGTGAGAGAATTAATGAGTCAGCCAATAATACAGGAGGATGATTAGGGGGCCGGATTGAATGAGCCTGGTTGGGCCAGGACACCGGGGAAACCCCTACTCTTTGCGATAAGTGCCCTGGGATCTTTTATGACCTCAGTGAGTCAGGACCTCCGTCCTTCGGAGGGGACGTAAAACCGATAACCCATATACTAGTAATATATAACATCTGTAATAATGATATAACCTTACACCTGTCCTAGAGATATAACTTGAATTTTTTTTTACTGAGGATTTTTTCTTACATTAAGGCGGAGTCCGACTGTACTAGTTATTCCACACCACCCCCGTGTGGCAATATGTATGAATTACAACGTAAATTTGAAACAGTCCGTTTAAACGTTAAATGCGTCTAATTGGGTATAACTCTTTATTTTTAATCTTAGACCAGTCGATTCTGTATGCAATGATATCGATATACGATTAATGTAATGTGGGTGTTTAATGGCATCTAGTTTAAAATGTATAACATTATTGAGTTGGCTTTCAGGGTTACGTCTTGCGGGGCCAGGCTTGTGCGTCGTCTATTTAATAAAAAAAAAAATAATGAATACCGAGAACATTGCAGAATGAGCTATAGAAACTTACCAGCCTTTATAAAAGTTCCCATTGGCTTACAAACAAGCCATCGCTGACCTAACTAGTCTTGTCTATGTGTTCTTCTCTTTAATGTGATATTATAATCAAAGAGTTAGGGCCAGTGTTAGATTTGAGTTAGGGTTATTATGGTATGCGTAAAGGGTAGCAGTGTAAGGTGTGCGTGGCACAGTGCCTCAGCTAAGGAGGAGTCACGCGAAAACTCACTCCTCCCGCAAAACATGACTTCAAAGCAGATCGGCAGAGTGAAGCGCCTCGGCCAGAGTGTACGGATATTCTCTCCCGCTGTCTCTACTCTTTCAAGGGAAGCAGTGGAACAAACCGCCTGTGACATTTTTACCTTTCGGACTTAAAGCCTGGATGCGTGTTGTGTTCTCTCCTAACTTTGTGCAGGTGTCCGCAGTGGCTGGGCTATCATGTCCAATGGGAAAGATGCACATACGAAAGACAAGTAAGACACTGATGTGATTAAATAAGTTTCATTTGAATAAGTATGCTTCTTTTTCCTAAACGACTGTTCAACTTGGATATCATAACATTTCGCTGCGAGCGCAGTTCAGAGTGAATTTCCAATGAAAATAAGCCTTTTTTATTCGTTTCCTTCCGAATTGTGCTTTCTCTTATGTTGTTGTCCCTCTGTCAACAATAGTCGTCGGGCAACAAATACCAAAGTGTTCATTCCCAGCTGTCTGGATAGGTTGAGGACTGAGCTTATGAGAAGTGGGTGTGGCTGCTAGGAGATTTTTGGCTTCTTCAAGGAAACGTGAATAAGAATGATGCGTGAATGACGATGCACCCGTTCTTCAGTGTCATGCTACTTTGCAGAAGTGCTCACGGGTACCTCATGCGCATGTGTGGGTGACTGAACGATTCTGTGTGACCGCACGGGTTCTGTGGGGGTTTCCAGTAACCTGCTCCGGAACCAGATTAGTTCAACAGGACGCATGTTCGTTAACATGGCCCAGCCGTTCACTTAACATAGAGGGGGGATATGTAGCTCTGTGAAGTGAATGACAACAATGGCAACGTGTGTGTGTGTGTGTGTGTGTGTGTGTGTGTGTGTGTGTGTGTGTGTGTGTGCGCGTAGCCCCTCCAAAGGGAGTCTGAAGGAGAGCTTGGATGACTGCATGGAGGCCCTGGACCTTTTCCTCAACAACCGTTTCAGAGAGAGTATGGAGAGGCTGAAACCACGGTAACCACTCTTAATCATTCCCTCACTCACTCACTCACTGAACCCACCGAGAACTATTGGGCTAAGAGTCAGAACCCCTCTCTCTCACTCATCCATAGAGTACAGAAAGACACAGATGTGAGACATCTGTGTCTTTCTTGGGCTAGGCCCTATTATATTCTAGATAGAGAAGCAAAGGTTCCTATCTAATGTTAATTAAGACAGTGTGTGTGTGTGTGTGTGTGTGTGTGTGTGTGTGTGTGTGTGTGTGTGTGTGTGTATTTAACAGGGAGCTCTTATCAGCACTAGGCGGTAGAATGGAGCTCCCTGATTGGTTGACTTCTCTCCAGGATGTTTGCGAAGGTTGGACAGCCAAAGGCCCAGACACACGAGAACAGCCTAGAAAATAAACATCTGACACACACGCACGCACGCACGCACGCACGCACGCACGCACGCACGCACGCACGCACGCACTTCATTAGTTGGTTTTGTTCTTTGCCTTCTAGCAGGGTGTATGCATGTTTAACCTAAATCATGTTTCAATCAGTCCCTCTGCTCATTCTACCTTCCTATCACACACAAAACACACACACACACACACACACACACACACACACACACACACACACCTGAATCAAACGCTTATCTCAAGTTGGGAGGGAGTCAAACACCACCGTACCCTCCCTCCCAATGGGTTTGGTAACAGTTTATGTTCTCCAAAAGGAACCGGTATCTATATTTGGGTCGTTTGAAGTTCTACCTAAAGAACCGGTATCCATATTAGTGTAGTTTTGTGGTGCACTTATAACGGCCAGTACTTTCATGGATCTCTAGGGTTATTTTTTTAATGACATCCCATCTTAACCTGTGTGTGTGTGTGCGTGTGTGTGTGTGTGTGTGTGTGTGTGTGTGTGTGCGCGCAGCGTGAACGAGAGCATGTACCACGCCCTGATCTACGCCACAGTGCTAGAGATGCAGGCCATGATGACTTTCGAACAAGATGACATCACCAACGCTGCAGCCACCATGAAGAGGGCGCAGGAGGTCTGCCAGAGGTCAGTGTATCCCCTACTAGAGGTCATAGGTCAGTGTATCACCTGCTAGAGGTCATAGGGCAGTGGGGAGATCTTCCAGAGGCCAGTACTGTTCAGACAGAGGTCCCATAGAGTTCATGTAGGTCTGGGAGATGTCAGAAATGTATTGCCCCAAGCAAAGGCGTGATCTGTGTTTAAAACACACCCAGTCAGCGGTCTGATATCTGAAATGGTCGGTCTACACTCAGTTCCCAGGTTCCTGAACCGTGAACAATGTTCTGCATGTAGCCTAGATTCCTGCTTATATTACTTTATAGATTCAAATGGCATAGTTCTTAACTAGTTGTAAACTTTGAATGTCTCGTGTGCCTATTGGACATATAGACATTGTGGTTTAAAGACAGTGGTCTAAAGCACCACTTGTCTATTTATCTGAGAGTAGCAGCAGATAAGTGGCAATAAAATTGGTCTGATCTGTTCATACTCAGTTCCGTTGTTCCTGAATTGTGAACAACGTTCTGCATGTATATTCCTGCTTCTATTATTGTACATATTCAAATGGCTTACATCATAGTTGTAAACTGGGAATGTCTTGCGTGCCTCTCGGAAATAAAGACAGCAGTTTCAAGCACCACTCGTCCACTTATCTGACATTCACAGCAGATAAGTGGAAATATTTCACTTGTAAATGAGTCTGTGTCAAAACTGGGCTGCAACTATCCTGCGTTTGCTTTGGAGCGGAATGTTTTGCTGGAATCCATTAAGGGAGTCAGGAAGTTTGCACAAATGTGGTGTATTTAATGTAGGTTTAACTTGAAACATGTCGTCCTTTGTTGTTAAGTAGATATTAAAGGGGAGGGGCCCATTCTGTATTTTCTAACATAATGGATCAATGCTTTATACATTTGTTCTGAAGAAAACCTCACTTTCCACAACAAATCCTAGAAATGTTGACCATGGACGTCATTTGTCCGGGATGCTGGGTCTGCATGGGGCCAAGTAGGATCACTGAGGTCTATGGTCCAACAGTGATGACCCCTACCCTGTAACAGAACGTACCCCAACCCTTTAACAGAGCTTATCCTTGCCCTGACTGGGTACCCTTACCCTAACTCTTTAACAGAGCTTACCCTTGCCCTGACTAGGTACCCTAACCATAACCCTCCGTGTACATTTCAGGTTTCGTCGAAAACCTCCCGGGCTGTTGAAGTTTCAAGGGGAGTCGGTAACTGAAGGTAAGGACCAGCCCCTCCAGTACCTCCTGCCCCTCCAGACCCAGGGTCAGGGTCAGGGCCTAGCCCCAGGGTCAGGGCCTAGCCCCAGGGTCAGAGTCAGGGCCTAGCCCCAGAGTCAGAGTCAGGGCCTAGCCCCAGGGTCAGGGCCTAGCCCCAGGGTCAGAGTCAGGGCCTAGCCCCAGGGTCAGGGCCTAGCCTCAGGGTCAGGGCCTAGCCCCAGAGTCAGGGCCTAGCCCCAGGGTCAGGGCCTAGCCCCAGAGTCAGAGTCAGGGCCTAGCCCCAGAGTCAGGGCCTAGCCCCAGAGTCAGAGTCAGGGCCTAGCCCCAGAGTCAGGGCCTAGCCCCAGAGTCAGGGCCTAGCCCCAGAGTCAGAGTCAGGGCCTAGCCTCAGGGTCAGGGTCATGGCCTAGCCCCAGAGTCAGGGTCAGGGCCTAGCCCCAGAGTCAGGGCCTTGCCCCAGACTCAGGGTCAGAGTCAGGGCCTAGCCCCAGGGTCAGGGTCAGGGCCTAGCCCCAGAGTCAGGGCCTAGCCCCAGGGTCAGGGTCAGGGCCTAGCCCCAGAGTCAGGGTCAGGGCCTAGCCCCAGAGTTAGGGTCAGGGCCTAGCCCCAGAGTCAGGGCCTAGCCCCAGAGTCCGGGTCAGGGCCTAGCCCCAGTGCAGGGCCTAGCCCAAGAGCCAGGGTCAGGGTCGTGCCCGAACCAGGATAAAATGTTATGGATCTCAGGCGGGTAGCCCGGGTTTGGTGAGCTGCAAACTCACTGCTGATTTCAAAAATTGAAGGGTGTGTGTGTTTGTGTTTGTTTGTGTGTGTTTGTGTTTGTTTGTGTGTGTCTGCAGAGCAGCTGCATGCTGAAGCGTGTTTCGCTGAATGCCAGCTCCAGAGAGCTTCTCTCACATTCCTACAGGTAAACCTCCGCTCACCTGCTGTTTTTGTTGTTCTCGTTGTTGTTGTGATTCTTGTAATTTTTACATTTTATTAACCACAATCCCTTTCAGGATGAAAACATGGTCAGCTTTATCAAAGGAGGAATTAAAGTCCGCAACAGTTACCTGATTTACAAGTATGACCCCTTATAATATCATCTGTAGACTAGTAACTAAAATAACCATCTGTAGCTTAGGAACACAACTAAACATCTTTAACCTATGAATTAAACTAACCATGTGTAACCTAGGATCTAAACTAACCATGAAAGATGCCCATGAAGGCTCAGAACTCTTCCACCATGTTAAATGTAGCCATTTTCATACCTTTGCATAAAAGAGACATCTTGGTCTCCATTAGACTCATTGTTAGGCATTGTTACCGTGGTAACGGTCTGACTCCCCCAGAGAGCTCCACTCATACATCCAGTCCAAGGACTCATTGGTTGGACCAAGCCACCTCCACCTCGAGGGAGGTGTGGCTTTCGGTATAGGGGCTTTTAATTTGGTAAGTTGCTAAATATATTTTTGAATAGGGGCTTTTAATTTGGTAAATTTCAAAATATAATGCTTTGGTATTGGGCTTTTAATTTGGAAAGTCACAAAATATAATCTTAGTGAGTCTTGAATCCTTGTTAGAGTGTTCCAGCCTGAAGACCTCACGTAGTTATTTCTTTGCCTGTTAGACTCTGTCCATGTTTCCTGCCCGAATCCTGAAGGTGTTGGAGTTTGCAGGATTCTCCGGCGACAAGGTGTATCTTCTTATCTTCACTTTCAGCACCTTTTCATCGTACATCTTCATGACCAAGCCTCCTCTGTATCTAGGAGTAACCTCCTCATGTATGTTATGGTTCAGGACTGACCTCCTCTTGTATGTTATGGGTCAGGACTAACCTCCTCATGTATGTTATGGGTCAGGACTAACCACCTCTTGTATGTTATGGGTCAGGACTAACCACCTCATGTTTGTTATGGTTCAGGACTAACCTCATGTATGTTATGGTTCAGGACTGACATCCTCTTGGATGTTATGGGTCAGGACTAACCTCATCATATATCTGATGGTTCAGAACTAACCTCTTCCTCATGTATGTTATGGTTCAGGACTAACCTCTTCTTCACGTATGTTATGGGTCAGGACTAACCTCATCATATATGTGATGGTTCAGAACTAACCTCTTCCTCATGTATGTTATGGTTCAGGACTAACCTCTTCCTCATATATGTTATGGTTCAGGACTAACCTCTTCTTCACGTATGTTATGGTTCAGGACTAACCTCTTCCTCATATATGTTATGGTTCAGGACTAACCTCCTCATGTATGTTATGGTTCAGGACTAACCTCCTCATGTATGTTATGGTTCAGGACTAACCTCTTCCTCATATATGTTATGGTTCAGGACTAACCTCCTCATGTATGTTATGGTTCAGGTGGACCAAGGTCCTACATGTTATGGCTCAGGTGGACTAAGCTCTACATGTTATGGTTGCAGGACTACGGCTTGTCTCAGCTGCTCAGCGGCGCCACTGTGGTGAACCTGCGCTCCCTTCTGTGTGCTCTGCTGTTGCTATGTTACCACACCTTCCTCACCTTTATACTGGGTGGGTACACACACACACACCTACATACACACCTACATACACACCTACACACACACACACACACACACGCACACGCACACACTTTAAGACTTTATATTTTTAGAAGTTACAATTTGAGTGTTTTTCTTTTGTGTGTCTCAGGTACGGGGGAGGGAGAGGTGGCAGAGGCTGAGAGGCTGCTGGCTCCGTTCCGGCTTCGCTACCCCACGGTGAGTGTCCTCCTCTCGCTGCCCCGGCACACGGTGACCGAGCCCTCGGAACTCAGGAGCTCATCGCTCTCCATCTGGGTGGACACACCCACTTGCGATGTCACCAGTAGTATTCATGTTGTAATCTGTTACAGATCAAATAAGCCAGGCATAAGTGTTGTATGAAACTAACAGTAGGGATGTTCCCTTGATGGGGGTTAATCGAATAACAACATTTCAAACGCTTAACGTTCTATGGGTAAGCTTGTCATTGAAGTTGCTGTTGACCAATGATGATTGTCCTCTGGACTGATGGACCATGTGCTGATCCCAGGGGGCCATCTTCCTGTTCTTCGCTGGCAGGACGGAGGAGATGAAGGGGAACATAGACAAGGTGCGTTTATCTTCCACTAAGCTTGACCTACTCTTTCAGGCCAGGTTTAACCCCCTATAGTGTAGAGACGGCCTCATCCTCTCCATGTAGTATCAGCATTAGATGTCAGGAACAAGGTATTATTGCTTCACTTGCCAGGGGACTACAAATACGCTGTTAGGATTAAAGCGTGGGCTAAACCGGACCTTCTAATGATCTCTTCATGATATTATTGGATGTGCGTTGCCGTGGGGACAGGCGGTGTGTCTCTTTGAGGACGGCTGCAAGGCCCAGCAGGAGTGGAAGCAGTTCCACCACATGTGCTACTGGGAGCTGCTGTGGTGCTTCACCTACAAGCAGCTGTGGAAGATGGCCTACTTCTACGCTGACCTACTGACCAAGGAGAGCCGCTGGTCCCAGGTAGCCTACAGCGTGCACCCAGTACACACTACAAACAGTACATACACAATCATCACACTCCAAATGATACAAACACAAGCACCAAATGAACTCCATCTGAGGTTGCGTTTAAAATAAAAGTCCCCTGTCCCTCTCTCCAAGGCGATGTACGTCTACATGAAGGCGGCGTGTCTCAGCATGCTCAGCAAGGATGAATCCCGACCGTTTGGAGAGGATGAGGTGGAGCTGTTCAGGTATCTGTGGTTCTCCTCCTTGGCTCTGTCCCTCCCCCTACCACTCCCCCTACCTCGTAGGGTGTTCCCCTACTGTCCCTCCCCCCCTCCCACACCATCGTAGGGTACCCCCATACTGTCAGGTAGGGGTTCCCCTGGCTGTCCCTCACCCTACCACTAGCAGGTAGGGTAGGCTGCCCCCACACTGTCCCTCCCCCTACCATGCCAGGTAGGTGTGTGTGTCGTGGTTCTGCAGTGAGTGTAGTAGTCGCGGCGTTTTGGCCTCCAGAAGCCCCTAAGAACGGAGCGAATTGTGTCTCAGAATGCAATTTCATATGAAGAATCGCTGCCGACATGAAGAGCACAAATGTAATGATGTCTTAAATGTAACACAATAAGTTAATAAAAAAATATGAGGAAGGGTGAGTTTAATTAACAAAATAAGTCATGTAAAACATTGTGAGTTTGCATTTACAATGTCTGTACTGCCGCTAACAAGGTGTGTGTGTGTGTGTGTGTGTGTGTGTGTGTGTGTGTGTGTGTGTGTGTGTGTGTGTGTGTGTGTGTGTGTGTGTGTGTGTGTGTGTGTATCAGACAGGTTCCTACTCTGAAGCAGAAGATAGCGGGAAAGTCTCCGCCCACGGAGAAGTTTGCGATCCGCAAAGCGAGACGCTACCGGGCCTCCAGCCCGGTCAAACTACCTGTCCCTGTCCTGGTACACACACACACACACACACACACACACACACACACACACACACACACACACACACACACACACACACACACACACACACACACACACACACACACACACACACACACACACACACACACACACACACACACACACACACACACACACACACACACACACACACACACTACATCGTGTGACTCTGACACCCTTAGTATACACAGCTTGTTCACACTTATCTTCTATGGAGGACGCAACCACCGCCGTGTAGTCCCGTGACCCCAGTGTGTCTCTGTGCTCCTCTCTGTTCTCTACTCTGTGCTCTACTCTGTGCTCTAGTTTATTCTCTACTCTGTGCTCTACTCTGTGCTCTAATCCGTGCTCAACTCTGTGCTCTACTCTGTGCTCTACTCTGTGCTCTACTTTATTCTCTACTCTGTGCTCTACTCTGTGCTCTACTCCGTGCTCTTCTCTGTGCTCTACTTTATTCTGTACTCTGTGCTCTACTTTATTCTCTACTCTGTGCTCTACTCTGTGCTCTACTCCGTGCTCTTCTCTGTGCTCTACTTTATTTTGTACTCTGTGCTCTACTGTTCTCTACTTTATGCTCCACGTCATGCTGTGCTCTGTGCTCTACAGGAGATGATGTACATGTGGAACGGCTTCACCATGATCAGGAAGTGTCCCGAGCTGACGGACGCCATGATGCAGACGCTGGTGGAGGCAGAGCGCGCCCTGGCTGCAGCGCCTGGTACTGCAGAACACCACATGTTTTCTGGCTCTAGCTCTGGTTCTAGTTCTAACTCTAGCGCTTTCTCTAATCCTATCTCTGGTTTTAGTTCTAATTATGGTTCTGGTTCTAGTTCCAGCTCTAGTTCTAGCTCTGATTCAGACTCTAGTTCTAGCTCTAGCGCTAGTTCTAGCTTTAGCTCTGGTTCTATCTCTGATTCTAGCACTATCTCTAGTTCTAGCTCTAGTTGTAGCTCTGGTTTTAGTTCTAATTATGGTTCTAGTTATAGTTCTATTTCTGGGTCTAGTTCCAGCTCTAGCTCTGTGTTTTTCCACTGCTGCTGGGCTATTGCAACAAACAAATTTCTCCTACTGGGGAATAATAAAGTTGTATGGTATGGTATCGTAATTCTAGTTCTGGCTCTGGTTCTAGCTCTAGTTCTAGTTCGAGCTCTGGTTCTAGTTCCAGTTCTAGCTCTGGTTCCAGCTCTAGTTCTAGCTCACATGATGCCAAGACAGCTTGTCTAATTCCCCCAAAACCCCAGCAGTGGTCCTAGCTAACGAACCGGTCATTACTAACCTGTTAGTTAGTGTGAAGCCAGTAACATACTTTAACCCCCCCCCCCCCCCCCCCGCCCCCAGGGAACGATTACTCTGTGGATGACTACTGTGTAATCCAGCTGCTGAAGGGTCTCTGTCTGCAGAACCAGGGTCGGCTCCGCGCTGCGGAGGAGTGCTTCAACAATGTGTACCGCAGGTGAGGTTCCGGGGAGGTGGAGTGAGTCACTGTGGCAGGGGTGGCCTGTTTACTCAGGCAGAGGAAGGCGACAGCTTTTTGTTACCAAATAGTGTAACCGCTGCAGACTACAGGCATTAGACAACATTTAATGGAAAGTTACTGGCAATTACTGTTGACATGTGAATTAAACTCGCAAACCAGGGTTGAGACTAGCGGTCTTGTACGTTCTGAGCATGATGTTCAGTTGTCCCACTCCTTAATGACCTGATTCTGAACTGCCTCACCCCTACCTTCTCCTTAATGACCTGTCTCTACTGTCTAACCCCTACCTGCTCCTTAATGACCTGTCTCTGTACTGTCTAACCCCTACCTGCTCCTTAATGACCTGTCTCTGTATTGTCTATACCCCACCTGCTCCTTAATGACCTGTCTCTACTGTCTAACCCCTGCCTGCTCCTTAATGATCTTTCGCTACTGTCTATCCCTCACTTCTTACCAGTGAGAAGAAGATCCGGTACGACCACTACCTGGTACCCAACGCTCTGCTGGAGCTCAGTCTGCTATGCATCGACCAGAACCGCCGGGACGAGGCCATCAAGCTGCTACACAAGGCCAAGTAGGTCTTGTAGACTCTGTCCTGTAGTGTCTGTCCTGTAGCCCTGTAGTCCCTCAGTCATGTGGTACTGTAGTCTCTGTCCTGTAGTCCTATGGTCTGTCTTGTAGACTCTGTCCTGTAGACTCTGTCCTGTAGTCCATCAGTCATGTGGTACTGTAGTCTCTGTCCTGTAGTCCTATGGTCTGTCTTGTAGATTCTGTCCTGTAGTCCATCAGTCAAGTGGTACTGTAGTCTCTGTCCTGTAGTCATATGGTCTGTCTTGTAGACTCTGTCCTGTAGTCCATCAGTCATGTGGTACTGTAGTCTCTGTCCTGTAGTCAGATGATCTGTCTTGTAGACTCTGTCCTGTAGACTCTTTCCTGTAGTCCATCAGTCATGTGATACTGTAGTCTCTGTCCTGTAGTCATATGGTCTGTCTTGTAGACTCTGTCCTGTAGTCCATCAGTCATGTGGTACTGTATTCTCTGTCCTGTAGTCATATGGTTGGTCTTGTAGACCCTGTCCTGTAGTCCGTTAGTCATGTGGTACTGTAGTCTCTGTCCTGTGGTCTTGTAGTCTCTGTAGTCCTGTCGTTGGCCCAATACTTCTCATCTTTATGAAGAACTGTTGCTTCCATCTTTAAAACGTAACATGCCATTTAATAGCCGCTACATTGAGCTGATGGGTTTGCGCCTAATAGAGCGTGTATTGCTCTTTCCGAGCCTCACTCCAATCGCACCTTTTAATGTAACTTTAATTTATTTTTTATTACTTAATATATAGACATTACCAATTACGCATGTTGGGATGTACCTTCATGGTTAAATACACCTATTGTAAGTCGCTTTGGACAGAAGCAATGGCTCATACATTTATATTTTCAATAATGACTTCTGACGCCTTTTAGAACAAACTACAAGGATTACTCCATGGAGTCGCGCACGCAGTTCCGCGTGCACGCTGCACTCGCCAAGCTGAAGGTGAGCCCCACGGAACAGGAGGAGATGACCCGTATGTAAAGATCATCACCAGCAACATTGGCATCTAAGTGAAGAAACAGTACCATCTCCTGGTGAACCACGGCTACTGCAATTACAGTGCGATTTAAACAAAGGTTCCATCAAATGGTGTAAGGTTACGTCTCTCTGTGGACTCCATTTGTGTGGCCGGAATGTTTAGTATGGTTTACCAAAGTATGTACGTGGCTATGCCGACACGTGTGTTGTTAGTGTCATCTTGAGTTAATTCTGTGTGAATGAAAGGTGAAGCTTTTAATCGCCAGTCCTGTAGTTTACATGTTTATAAAAGCATCACATCTTCATGTTTACATTGAGAAACCTCCAGATTGTAATAGAAGGCACTTGTAAGCTATATATATGCAACAGATTTTATTTGTAAAAATTCAGTGTGTTTTTTCCTGGAAAGAGTCTAGTTGATTTAGTTAATATATGGTGTTAGTGTTCCTAGTGTAGCTAAAAGAAAGGTTCCCAAAAGGTATGGAAACCGGTGATTGAAGATTTTTTTTAATCCACGTACAAAATGAGTAATTATTTCACTTTACCTAATGTTGATTAGGTAAAGTCACCTTACATTGACCTCATGTTGGAAACCATGTGTAAGCTTTTTTCCTTAAATAAACTTGCAAACAATGGTTTTTGAAGGATTTATTTTTCATAATTCATTATTTTAACATTACATTTGATAAGGACAAAATGATGTATATTTTTCAAAACTCAGAACGCACGGCCAGCCTGCTTCTGGATGGGCGGGGCCAGAGCTCTCCTAGATGTGGACCAGATGGTGTTCCCCACCAGCACACCTCATGTCCAGTCCAGACCTCAGTTCATCTTCTAGAACCACAAGTGTCTTAAATCCGAAGGGGGGTGTTTTGCATGCGAGTCCTACGGAACAAAACCGTGAGTTTATGTACAGGAACAGGAAGTCCGCCCAATCTGTCACTCGTCCGCGGGAGCTAGGGGTGTGGCCGCCTGCTCCTCCTTCTGCCGGCGTTTCAGAAGCTTCTTCTTCTTCTTCTGCTCCTTCTCCACCTCGGCGACCATCTCCAGGAACTTGGAGCTGCGCGGGTCAACGGCGTAGCCGAAGCGCTCGCGGGCCTCGGCCAGCAGCTTGTCTTTCCGCGTTTTCTCCTCCGCCATCTTCTTCTTCGTCTCACTTCGCTCGCGCCGCCAATCAGCCACCATCTTGGGCATCTTGGCCATGTTGGATGCGATGAGCTTCTCCCTGAAACCACATGGAGAAACACGTTGATTACCAATGGGAAGAACACATGAACCTGACGGCAAAACCTTGACCAACATTTACATTGTTATCCCCATGGCTACTCCAAATCCGTTCAGAGTGGTTTGGTTTTAGAAACTAGGTGTTGCATCCCTTGGATCGTTCTGAATGCAGCCTCAAAGCCTAAGTTGGTTCTGATACAAGCATCTGATGAATGACTCACTAATCAAATCAAATGTAATGCCCTCTCAATGCAGCTCCATCTTGCACCTCACCATACAAGTCAGAAGTACAACCACTACCCCAGTGATCGCAGGGAGAACGTCAGTGTTTCACAATGAATGTATGTTAGCAGGGGGTGAATGTCACCCTGCCAGCACTTAAATGTTACACTGCCAACACATTAAGCGCCATGTATGCAGTGCTCCTCGACCACCTTGACTAAGACATTTCCTGGGGGAAACACTGGACAGTATGTGGTAAGTATTAATCTAAGACTGACACACCACTGTTATTCACAACAGCTGTCAGTGTGAATATTTTCTATTTTGAGCAGCAAAGAGATTGATTTCAGGTTGGGTCAGATATTGATACAAATGATTATTTGATGGATATTACAAAGTTAAAGTCAACCATCGGCTGGGATTAAGTCATTCATGAGGAAATGGGACATGTCTTCAAAGACTCTGACAAGGAGGAATCTGACAAGTAGGTAAACTACATTTAGTTAGCGAGGAGGGGGTAATCTTGCTCAAGGATGCCTGCAGGTGGAGGTTATTGGGGTTCGAACCAAGAACCTTGAGGCGTGTTGTCAAACATCCCAACCCAGTAGGCCTACATTATCTGGATCCAACACCAATTTCTAGAAGGTAGGTTTCCAACATCGCCTCAATTTCATCACGTAATCGGAGGTTGAAGTAAATGTTAGTCGCCAGCATTAGGTTTACATCACAGTCCAGAGTCCTAACTCACTTTGCCCGTCGTTTAGCAGCTTCCTCTTCCTCCCGGAGACTGATATTCTTCAACATCAGCTCCAGTGTCGGATGCCACTCTGCCTCTTCTTTAATAATCGCCTCCAGCTTCTCATCGGTCGGCCACAGCGTTGCGGGGTCGATCCCCGACGCGTCCCCGTATCGGCCATACAGCTTGCGGTCGAACTTCTCCGTAAGCTGCCATTCGGGCGTCTTCTCGCTGGTCTTGTCGGGGATGTACGGATCCTTGAGGTTCAGTTTCAGCGGTTTGGGGTGGTAGTTTGCCGTCTGTGTTAACACTCCATATTGTGGTATAACAGGAATAAAAGGTTTTAATGTTGTAAAGGTCTTAAAAGAGCGAAAGAGAATCCCCGTCCTCACGGCCAGCACGGGCGCCGCCATCTTTCTTTACATGAAGGAAGGACCCCGCCTGTCTATTTTTGTTTCGGCGACTGACTCATTGCCTGATTTATTAAAACGAATGGGTAAAGACATCAAACATATTTGTTGCACTGTGTAGATCAGAGGTCAATCCTAGGCACTGTGGGAAATTTCGAAATGTTATAGTTTAATTAATTGGATGATTGAATACTTTCTAGATGCCTGTTTCCTCAATGACCTCAGCTTTTTAGAGACCCCCTTATCTGTTGTTTTGTCGACTTGTAGCTCCCTTTTGAATTGTACAATTCAGTGACTGATATGAAATGGTTGACTAATTGATGAATGGATGAATGAAGCCATTCTCCCCTTTAAAGACCTTGACTTGGCAGTGGGGCAGGCTGAGCAGGTGGCGGTAGGCAGGGAAGTCTCTTTCAACCACACTGTACAAAAGCTTTCGAAACATTCTCTGGACATTTAAAGGCCACCGGGCAGGAAACCAAAAGGCCTACTTTGAGAGAAAAGGAATAAAGGGTTTTTGTTTTAAACCCTCTCCCTCTCCTTTCGCAGCCCCACACCCACAACAACTGCTCTCCAACTTTTACATTTTATCCCCTTTCTAGAAAAGCGATCCGGGGGCAGGGAGACAAGGGTGCCACCGCAGCGGGCGGCGCCTTCAGACGCAGATGTCACGGGGTGGTGTGTGTCTCCACGCCGACGACGCGGTTCCCAGGACCGGCGTGCTGGGGGGGGGGGGGGGGGGGGGGGGGGTAGAACCTAAGCTTAGTTTCGCTTAGGGGCAATCTGGCTGCCAAGTGCAGTGATTTAGCCGTGAGCAGATGAAGACTAGTCTATGTCTGAGAGCAGTAATTAATATTGAACAGTTAAAGCCCTAAACAACCTTCTGTGTCCTCCTGCATGCATAAGAAGAGCCGAGTAACATAGCAATCCTGTGTAGAGTAATTACTGTGATCGGTCGAGTGAGAATGAGTGTGGGATTTGTTTAGTTTTGGACAGCCTACATGACCATACAATTAACACACCCGGCAAAAGAAACAACCCCTCAACAACTTTTTCGTTTTTTAAGGATTTTTATCCACATATATATATGGCATTTCTATAGTAATTTCGTCTTCTTTTTTTGGCTCCCGTCAACCAAAATGTATGTCAGGTCACTGAATATATACTTTTTTGAAGAGCTCTATGTCAGGTCACTGAATATAGACTTTTTTGAAAATCTTCTTCCAGGGTGTAGGCCTATAACAATTATTTTGTGAGTATTCGAAGGGATGGCAAAACAATGTCATCGTAACCTCTATCTAAACAGGACAATTGCGTTTTGACAAATTTAGCATGTGTTTACGTGTTGCCAGTACTGTTGAGTTTAATTTTCAACTGTTTAAAAGTAAACCTAGCCATAATGTATCATGTGCTGTGTTTTTGTATTCAATGCTGATGACCAGACCAACAATGAGCATGTTCCTATTTTTCTTCTGTGTTGTTTGACCAAACATTTTTACCGCCACCTGGCCTGGCATTGTTATGTGAGCGTTTTTTTAAATTGTTTTTGGATGGTTCTCTTGTGGACAGAGATGTTTAGTACAACACTGATGATGTGGACATTTTGTTTAAAAAGGTTGGGTAAAAGATATTTTTGATATGCTTATTGAAGAGGTCACAACAGGAATCTTTGCAAATGTTGGGTATCACAGAACTGTGAATTAAGCATTAGCTCAAGGAGGAGACAATTGAAGAACAATGGTCATGAAAACATGATCTTTATTCTCCTGTCAACTTAACAAGCCAGTGCAAGAGAGCTGATTATTTTGAGAAATGCTTATTATGTCCAATGATAAAGTAACTTTATATTATAATCAGTACAAGCAGAGCATTTCTTGTTGAAAAACTTAAGTATGTATTGGTAAAGTAGCCTACTTGATTGGATACTTTTATCAGTATTGACCTATTTGTCCTCAGTCATTCCAAAGCAGATACTGTGCTTGCTGAGTATTACGCCAACTCGTACAACCTCAAGTTGGACTACGGAGTGTTTAGCCTAAACTCAGTCAACATTTTTCAGCTGAATCAACAGGTTTTTGCCTCAAGGATATGAGGTCATATATTTTTCCGCAGGATGTTTTATATGAAGTAATTTAATATTTCAGTAGATGGATTAATGGAAGACTTTTACTGGTTCCTAAGGGTACTTAAAGTTGGACGTTTTTTCTCGCTACTCTCTGCTCCTCTGCTGCCGTCTCACGGCTGTCAGGTTTCGAGGCCGTAGGAGAGGGAGGGAGTGAGCCTGTTCTGTATGCTCACTCCCTCAGGGTTTCTAGAAGACATCTAGGAGCACAGGGAACTGGTGGACAGAGGGAGACATTAAGGCTTAGGAGGGCCTTGGTGGCTTCCCCTACGTGGCTTCATCAAGATTATTCACTGTTTATGCAATTGTGAGACTAGTCAAATGATCTCAGGGTGTATTTTTACACTTTTTGTCTTCTTTTTCTTCATCTGGCACTCCCTCTATCTCTCTCTTTTCTTACTCGTTCTCTGATGCCACATCGGGCGTTTGCCGCTTTCGGTTGATTTATAAAAGGTACCGGCCGAGAATGTGACACGCAAGGCATCTCGGGAACCACTTCTGTGTCTCTTGGCGAGGAGTGGGAGCTTTGTTCCTGATCTGGCAGAACAATATCACTAGTCAGCATTATCTTGAGAAAGGCCGCCCAAATCTACATCAAACAGAACCGGCAAATTCCATCCCATAGTCCTGGTTACCGACATGTGGAGCTCATTTACAGCGAGAAGATTGACCCCGTCTCACCAGGGTTAGGATCTTCACACCAAAAATAGTTTTTTGTGATGATAATTATATGGCTTTGCCTCAAACATTGTATCGGGTTTCATTTGTTAGCCCACCCCCTGCCAAATTTGCATTCTACAACAGCGATTGCTTTGCGCTTTGCTTATCCTCTGCCTCACAACACAAGTTCACAAGGACTACATGGGAAATTTGAGAGAGGATAACATCAGTACCTCTGAGAACAAGTTCACCCCCCTTCTTTTTGGACGTTGACTGATCTGAAGCGTCTCTGTTTTCCTCTTCCTGATGACTTAAAGCTCCCGGTACGGGCGTGCGTCCCAGCAGACGGCTGATGCCCTTGCTTGCTCGTTAGTCACCAATGCCGTTATTTACTGTCTAGCGCACTGCACATCATATTTAGCATATTAGCTGAACAGATGCTAATGTCAAGGAATCCTCTTTTTGACAAATGTTTTAAATTCAGAGGGCACCTTTACAACGTCATATGAGTAGAAAATGAGACAGAAAACTGCATCTTATAAGGGATGTTTTGTTGTTATATTGCCTACTCTGTACAGTGTATTACATGCAACTTGGTCCAATTCCTGCTTTCCTGTGGACAAAAGAATTCAGAATCTGAGTCAAAACCAAAGAGTTAATGTGGAAAAGAGATGAGACGTTTGGAGATTTCAAGATGACTGATCGGTGACATTTCCCTTACTGTGAGGGCCTGACCGGGATTGGGCTGAGCCTGGAGTCACCTGACCAGCCTGTCTGCCAATCTCTGGTGCCCCTCAGAACTGAGGACACACACGCGCACGTACACATACACACACGCACACAATTCAGCACTTGGTGTGTGTGTGAGGAAAGCTGGAGGGGTATTGATGTTTGTGTGTGTGTGTGTGTGTGTGTGTGTGTGTGTGTGTGTGTGTGTGTGTGTGTGTGTGTGTGTGTGTGTGTGTGTGTGTGTGTGTGTGTGTGTGTGTGTGTGTGTGTGTGTGTGTGAGGGAGGGAGGGTGGAGGGGTAGGGTGCCAGGGCTGGCGGGCTCCCGGTGTTCCCTTAGCGACGCCGGCGCCATCTGTCATCGCCGCCTGCAACATCTGCAGCGCCAAGGTGCCCTTGTCACCCATCGCCACGGCGACGCACTGGTGTCCCCATTAAGAGCAGGCAGCCACTGAGAATCAGAACCATGTGGTGTCAGTCCTCCTCAGCCTGGCCTGTCTGGCAAGCAGGACTCCTCCTCCTGGTGACGGACTCTGAATGGACACTGATGCTTCCTTTTTAGTCTCTCTCTCTCTCTCTCTCTCTGATTGCGGTTGCTTGGTAGTCAGTAGTAGTAGACAGAACCCTCCTGATATGAGGTCAGGTCCGGTAAACCTTTGAGGAGGCCGTGGGTGAGTTCCAATACTGAGAGTACTCGAGCTGAGGCTTGATCGCGCCAGCACTTCCACGTAGGACCCACTGCCCTCCGCGGCCGACTGAGCGTCTTTGTCGAGGAACTTCAGCTAGAACCGAGCTAGAACGGAGATGGAGAACATCTGGAGATTGAGCCGGATGTGAGAGGCTCGTTTGGAATGTGGCTCGTCACCGAGAGCTGTGGACGCAGGCTGTAGACCAGCAGGTGGTGATGAAGGAGGGCTTGACACCATCAAGTAAACATCTAGGAAGAAGCCGAATGTTACAAACATTCACCACAACACAGAATTCTCCTAGGTTAGGAGAGGGATATTAAGACACGCTGCTTATAACCCCCGCTCACCGTGCTCTTATTGGTCCGCAGTACGCTCAGAGAAGTGTGTGTGCAAGTGTGTGAGACTTTTAAGGCAGTGTGTCTAGTTTTTTTCATGTTATTTTATCGTGTGTGTATACATGAGCAGATTAACTGTGTAATAATACAGATTTAATTTGAGTGTAGACTAACTGTGTTGTTATTTTGTCAGGAACGAGGGAATTGCTGTTCAAAATAACAATGATGAAATTAGCAGATTATCTATTTTGGGGACCCCCTCTGACGTTGGCCGTCTCATCGACGTGGTCATCCCCCTTGGAGTTTCTCGTAACTACCCAAATCCACCGGTAGAGGGAACTAGAGTACATACGTCACTTCTGCAGCAGGGCTAGCGACTGCAACAATTCAAGGTATCCTACAGATTACCAACAAGACGTCGTCGCTCCTCATTGAGAGGGATGCCCTTCGAGGATTTTGTCGTCTTTATTGGCACGGCGCGACATTTGAACCCTTTAAAACCAAAAATATCAACTTTCCTTCCTTCCCCAGAGTCCTAGACTCCTAGGCTACCTTTCCTTTCCTTTGTTTTTCACTTATTTCAAAAGGAACCACAAATTGTTACCATATTTTCACACGTATTAACTCCCAAGTTTGAGGCTATTTGGAATGAAACAATTATTATCGAAACCGCTGCTCTTCAGCTCCGCTGCGAGGGGAGCCGACTGGAAGACAGGAGAAATAAATAAAACGCACAGTTTGGTTTCCCCTTCGGGTTCTGTGGAGCTGGCTCTGGATCCTGCGGGTGACCAGGGTGGTCCACCTGCTAGAGGAAGAATGAATAACGTGTTGTCATCTTCTAATTCCTCTGTAATGTGCTGACGTACTTGAGACTAAGAAAAGCAGTGTGTAGAAACTGGTTAAGCGTGTGAGGTAGGAGAAGAGACGGAGACGCTGAAATGGAGGGAGCGTAGGCAGATATAGTGAGAGAGGGGTAGAGAGACATACGTAGAGAAGGAGAGCGAGAGAGACAGGCAGAAAGATGGGGCCTCAGAGAGAAATGGAGAGAGGGTGGCAGATATGGAAAGGAGGAAGATGGAGGACATTGGAGTGGCAGGTAAATATATAGAGAGCGGGTAAGGGTGTGCGAGAGAGAGAGAGAGAGAGACTACAGTGGCGTTGGCACCACCGGCAAGATGTGAGTTTCTAGTGTTGGTGCCCATAGGTGGTTGCCATGCAACACACACACACACACACACACACACACACACACACACACACGGTCCCCAACAATGGTGTGCTTTATGAGGTGCCCGGCGATGCCATGGTTACCAGCTCGTTGTAGCCAAGACGGGCAGAGCCTGGTGCCAAGTCAGCACCACGCCCCCTCCGCTCCCCCAAACCCCCCGACCCCCCGTTCCCAGGAACCTTTTGAAACGTAATAAGAGAGAGAAAGGGGGAGGCAGGAGCGGGGGAGGCGGCGTGAAGCAGGGGGGGGGACACACGGCCGACATTAAGAGACTTGAGTGGGGCATCAGTCTGATCACTGATGGGCCGCAGACCGGCTCACGACGCTGTCTGTGTCAGTGTGTGTGTGTGTGTGTGTGTGTGTGTGTGTGTGTGTGTGTGTGTGTGTGTGTGTGTGTGTGTGTCTGTGTGTGTGTGTGCCCGGCCTGGGTGTGAGTTCACGTCACGGAGGAGATAATGTAAACCTTTATTAATCTGATGGTCTTCAGGTGTCATAACAGCCACAGCAATGAGACTGAAACACAGTAGAGGTACAGGTAAGATAGGGGTACAGACCCAACCTAGAAAATAAGGAGAAAGTCAAACATCTGGCCCTTTCTACACTAGGCCTCTGAAAGAGTGAATAAGTGAATAGTCATAAATATCAATCTGTATACAGTCTATAAATCCCTGTCTATCAATAGATATGCATACATGAATATATAAATAAACAAATGTGAGGGGAGAGGAGGAGTGAGGTTAGGAGGAGAGGAGGATAGGAAGCCATGTGGCTCATAAGGGTCACATTTCAGATCAGTTTCCAGATCACAAACACATTTTTTTTCCCTCAATGCAGAGACCTTTTGAAATAGATGTGTTGTAATGCCCACATTTAGATGAAGATAAGGGTGCTTTCTCTGCCAAACCCCAAAACATATACCCTCACTAAAGGTCAGGAGAATCCTAGAGGCCTCAGATAAAGGGCTCAGAAACACACACACACACACACGCATGCATGCACCCACGCACACACACACACACACACACACACACACACACACACACACACACACACATACACACACACACACACACAGCATGGATCCATCCTCCTCAGTCTGACCTAAGGTCCTTCCAACACAGGGAGAGGGTACGCTAATTATGTTCATGAAGATAAATCATATATTTAATCAGTTTAAATGATAGAGAGAGAGAGAGAGAGAGAGAGAGAGAGAGAGAGAGAGAGAGAGAGAGAGAGAGAGAGAATATTGGGACACAAAGAGACATTAGCTGCGCTAAAGTCAGAGAGACAGAATGGGACAGACGAGTGGACAGACAGGTCGACCTACCGAGAACAGAGGAGCAACGACAGACCGACAGGGTCATGTTTTGGCAGACAGACAGACAGATTGAGGGCAGAGATAGAAAGCTCTGCTAAATCCGCCGTTCCGTTCAGCCCGCCAGTAAAACAAAAGGCAAACTCAATTTTCTCCTCAGACGTCTCATTTTATTTTCTATAATGGGCATGACTAAATAAAATCCACAATAATGCCCTCCTCATGTGCGAGGACTAAATGTTTATACCGCAGGAGAAAATGACTTTCCCTTGTTTTCGTGAAGTTCATCAGGAACAGATTGGAGAGACGCGGCTCTTGGCGAGCAGGGCCCGGGCCGGGTCTGTGTGAAGGGGGATTTATTTTGATCAAAAGCACCCGTCAGATGCACACAGCGCAAACAGTGCATTTTTGTTCAACTACGGGTGGTCCCAAAGCGAGAGTATAGGCCTTCCGTCACAGGGCGCATTCGTCGTGTTTGCCTCACATCGACCGCAGAATGAGTCAGGCATCAGACTGACGTAGGCCTTGCGATTAAACACGATGGGGCATAAGACGGAAGCTCCCGTGGCTTGCACTCGAGGAGGCTGATCGGAGGAGAGTGATGTCACCGTGGCGACACCACGGCAGTGAGAAATGAAAGCTCTGCGAGTGTGTGAGTTCTCCGTCCTCGCGACGCAGAGCTTCCCACTGGCAGCGCTTCGGTTACCTGGCGCGAGATGTGCGCTTGGAGCGCCGCCGCGCGGGATCCTCGTATCAACACGGAACACACCACGGCGCACGAGGGTCTGTTTTGCTGGTGGAGTGCGCTGGTCCACACATGATGACCCACTTCTGATCCGACACAACGTTGGTTTATGCCGATGCAGGGAAGTCCTATTTAGATGTTTGGTATACAAATGTTTGTTTTCTTAACAGAGGCCTTTTATTCCTGACGATAACTGAAATAAAAGGCAGAAACACGCATACACAAAATCTCTCACACACACAAGTGCACGCTTTACATGCACATGGCAGCAGATCATGGCCTGGCAAGGACTGTGGACCCAGCTGCCCGAGAAGTCCTTTGCATTTATGCCCATTTTCACACACACACACACACACACACACACACACACACACACACACACACACACACACACACTCTCACTCTCACTCTCACTCTCTCTCTCTCTCTCTCGCTTCAATGCTCCAAATGTTGAAACATTTCTGCGTTCATTCGACCGGGCTTCTGACGTGTGTCCAGCTCCAGTGTTTAGTTCTTTAGCACATCAGTCGTCGTAGTACTGTAGGCTAGTGCGGTAGGCTAGCGTCAGCGTAGCACGGTAGGCTAGCATCAGCAGCAAGGCTAGCTGGGATGGCACGGGAGAGGCGACAGCGGTGTAGCAACTTCCTGGTTAAACCAACATGGATGACAGTAAGATGGCTGCACTTCCTCTCTCTCTCTCTCTCTCACTCTCTCTCTCTCTCTCTCTCTCTCTCTCTCTCTCTCTCTCTCTCTCTCTCACTCTACCTCGCTCTACCTCTCTCTTGCTCTACCTCTCTGTCTCTCTCCTATTCGCTCATTGTGTTTTTTGTGTTATATATTTCTCTGTATTTTGCAGTATTTTTTTTATTTGGATGGTGTTTTTATAACCTCAACAAGCTGATACATTAGCATATCGGTGAATCCATGTCGGTATAGTATGTAACCAATTTAAATGCAAGGTTTAATCAGGTGTTGTAAAGGCAGTTACTCTCTGGATTCATGCCTTAAAGAAAGACAAAGAAAGTTGGCATCGCAGTTGCTGCACTAGCATTAGCTCTAACTTCTCAGATTGTTAAGCGTCCATGAATTTGAGAGGCGCTATATAAATGTAATTTATTATTATTATTATTATTATTATTATTATTATTATTATTATTATTATTATTATTATTATTATTATTATTATTATTATTAACTTCTAAAGCAGCCAAGAGATGGCATGTATACGTTGTGAGCTAAAAGTAGGCTAATGGACAGCAGTCTTAATTTGAAAGTTGTTGCAGAGTGAGTGCTGTCAGTCTGAATGGAACAGACCCCAGGGTATCCCCAGAATGCACAACTTGTTTATTAGGACACTGTCGAACCTCCTGATATTTGGGTGAATAACTTAGAGATTAAAGTTTGGTTTAATCAGAACTAGGGCTTGTCTCCATGGATCCCAGAAAGAGGAATGATGACAACTTGAAACTGAAGATCATGCTTTATTTTACATTTTATAGGCAAGTGTTGATGACATCATTGCATTTTCTTTTGGTTGTTTTTGTTCAGTTATGTATCTAGGAAACTACAGAATGTGGGTTTGGAGTACAACATCTGGCTGAACCTGGTTCCCAGAGTTGTGGTGTGGTCACCTTTTTCTGCATGTTTTATACACATTTCAGTTAATTGACTTAAGATCAATGACATCTTTTTCATGTAGCACTTGCACGACAAGGGAAACAACAGCAACAGAAAATAACAATTAAATAATTATGAACAAAAATTAAAAGAATCCGAGAGGCTTGAGTGGTATATTGAATCCAAAGACGATACACTACCTGTTGGAGATGAAATCTAAACAGAAGGCCGCTATTTGTAGCATATTGGCAGCTAGTGAAGCCAGGGGACTGTCCCAGATGGGACAACGTAGTCTATAGTAAACTTTCGCCTGGGATCCTCAGCTTGGGCCCAGAAAGAGGACAGACTTCCATCGTGTTTGTTTATCTTTCTCAATCCTTCCTGGTGACATCCATCATAACCCGTCCCTGTCGCATTACCTCAACACCAGTGTGTATGTGCCTGTGTGTGTGTGTGTGTGTGTGTGTGTGTGTGTGTGTGTGTGTGTGTGCGTTGGGGGAAGGCGGGAGGATGTGTCAATCATCCCTGCGTCGCGAGGCCTGACACAGTTTGGGGGGCCCAGGGCTCCGCATGGTGCCAGCTTGCTGTGGTATGTAGGACAGCCCCTCCCCCCCCCCCCCCCCCCCCCCCCCCCCCCCCCCCCCCGTACCCACCATCACCTCCCCACCTCCCCAACCTCCTCGCTGGGCACGGCTGGGCAGGGGCTGGGGGGTGGTGGGGTTTGGCTGAAGTATGTGGGTTTGTGGAGGTCTCTCTAGGGGGTGAGGCAGCACGGGGGGGGGGGGTCTCTCTCTAGGGGGCAGGGAGAGTGCGGCTGTGTGATATGGGGTTCTGTGGGAACAGAATGGAGACTCAGAATGGGGCTGGGAAGGAGCATTCTGTAGCCCGGGGAGCCTCCATGTCACTGCAGTCAGTTAGCTGGTCGCTGCGTTCTGTCATGTCATGAGAGTCAGTTGGCTCAAGTCTCAGTTTAGTAAAGGTTTAGTTGGCTGCGTCCCAACATTCTTTCAGCTTGCTAATTGGTTAGTTTGCGCGTAACTCGACTCAACGCTGACTCTACGATGTTTGCTAGGTATTGGAGAGTGACTAGCGGGATCAACAATAACTTTCTTTCTTCCTCCATTACTGTCTAAAGGAATCGTATTCTCTCTCTCGCTCTCTCTCTCTCTCTCTCTCTCTCTCTCTCTCTCTCTCTCTCTCTCTGTCTCTCTCTCTCTCTCTCTCTCTCTCTCTCTCTCTCTCTCTCTCTCTCCAGACAGACCCTCCCTCTTAATGTTCTCCCACTGTCTGGCTCGCCCCTTTCTTTACACCGTTGTGACCCTGCTCTCACCCCGTCCGTCTGTCCGTCTCCTAGGCTGTCTCCTTGTCTGTGTCTCAGCCGTCTGTCTGTATTTCATCTATATCTTGTTGCAGTCATCGTTCTGTCCATCTGATCTTTGGACACATGATAATTCTCTCTCTCTCTATCCCATCTCTTTATTCCTGTCTATCTCTCCAGCATCTCTTGATATTCATCTGTGTCTCTCTATCACTCTCTTTCTGTTTCTCTCTCTCTTTCTGTTTCTCTCTCTCCATCCTCTTTCTCTCTCTGTCTCTCTCTCCATCCGCTTTCTCTTTCACTACATCCTCTCTGTCTCTCTCTCTGTCTCTGTCTCTCTCTCTCTCTCTGTCTCTCTCTCTCTCTGTCTCTCTCTCTCTCTGTCTCTCTCTCTCTCTCTCTCTGTCTCTCTCTCTCTCTCTCTCTCTCCATCCTCTCTCCATCTGTGTCTCTCGCCCTGCGCCAGATGCTCTCCTCTGTGTTTCCCAACAGCTGTTCCGCCATGTGTGCTGCGACCAAGTGTTGCCGTCGACGACCATCAGGCCGCACGGGGGGAGTGGCTTAGTCATGAATATTCATGTTCCTCCCAGAGCGAGTGATTCTACCCAGCAGGGCCAACACCACACCCATCACTAGCTGTGATTGGACGGTCTGGTAGCGAGGAGGAGGAGAGGGGTAGGGAGGAGGAGGGGGAGCAGAGAGAGACTAAGTGAATGAAGGAGTAAATGGAGGTGGTAAAAGGAGAGGTGGTGGTACATATATCTGCATATGGTTTCTCTCCAAACTGTGTGAGAATTCACTTTTGACCTTTTATCATCTTCTCATTTTCCTCTCCTTTTTATATTTCAGTCACTTAGAGAGAGAGAGAGAGAGAGAGAGAGAGAGAGAGAGAGACGGAGATGGAGAGAAAGAGAGACAGACAGACAGACAGACAGAGCTTAATCTTGAAATAGGATACCACCATGTTTTTTATTTTTTATGAAAAGAAATAGCTTGGACATGGAATGCCTTTCCATCTGTAGCCTCTGTGTTTGCAGTATGAGCTTGTTTACATTCCCGGCCGTTTACTAATCATAATACAAATATCATTCATCCACTAACCGGCCGTCCCCAAGATGAGAGCTGCTTGTGGTGAAAACAAGTCAAAACTATAGACAAAACCAAACAAAGCCGGCCCAAGCCGCGGATTCCTTCTCGGTGAAGTTGTTTCGCTGGAATTGGCGGGCGTTCCACAACAGTGCAGTCGTCTGTTTGTTGTCAGAGGGAACTCAGGGCTGAGCTCAGGGATCTGTGGTTGTGCAGAGTGCAGTTGTATGTAACTTTGAGGACGGCCCCTTGAACCCAGCAGTGGAAAACACAGGGAATGCAGGGAATCCCCGAAAAACCCCAAACTCCTGATGGGGTTTCAGGATACAGGTGACGGCGACCGAGAGGAGCTACGCAAAGGGTGTAGAATAGCAGAAAGAGGGGAGACGTCTGGAGGGGAGCAGGTTGGAAGGAGCTTTGGAGGAACCAGTATGGCTAGAGGAGGGACACAGAGAGGGGAGGGGAGGGATGGGGGGGAGAGAGGGAAATAAGGGAGAGAGGAAGAGAGGATGAGTGAGACAGGAAGGAAGCGAGAGATGAAGAGAGAAATGGAGATAGAGGTGGTGAGGGGAGGTGATCTCGGAGGGCCAGGACTCTAGTGGGTCTTTCTGACTCTTTCATGGTGTTCCAGGGGAAGAGATTATACCCCCATCCCTCTGCCTGACAGAGAGGGATGGATGAAGGAGAGATAGTGGAAACAGGACCCCCCCTACTGCTCCAACACTCACAACCATGAATCCTACGATGGAACACATCAGCTCACCAGATATGAGTTGTTGATAGTGTATCATCAGAGATATTATAAGACATTATTAGGGTTTTGAATAGGTGTTTCAAAATAAAACTCAGCAAGGCCATCATTGTCATTGAACAGCCTTTATTTAAGGTAGCGACACCGCATTCGCAGCAAGAGTGGCGGTAGTAAATTAGCTACTCTGCTGACCACAAGGATGCTGGTTCTGATCCCATTTTCTCCTGGCTGATTCCTGCCAATGAGCTGGTTGCTACTTCGCGTGTTTCGTCACGCTCTTGAGAGAGTGCGACTGTAAAGGCGATGGGAGACTTTTATTGTGAAGTGCTTTGAGTAACGCAGCATCAATGCAGTGTGAATGCAGTCCATTATGTGCACGGACGTATTTAGAGGTCAGTTTAACAGTGTGTTAAAGCCTTTGTACATAGGAACACACACACACACACACACACACACACACACACACACACACACACACACACACACACGCAAGCGGCTGCTTCAGTGGGACTCAGAGGGTCCCGTGTTGTGAAGAGATAAGCGGGGTGCCTGTAGCCCCCCTGAGAGCAGTGGAGCTGGAGATAAGACACACACACACGCACATGCATACAAACGCATCCCTCACACACACACACATACATGCACGTAAACACACATGTAAAGGCCTATATATATACACACACACACAACCACACACACACACACACACACACACACACACACACACACACACACACACATGCACAGACACATATACACCTTCTGATTACCTCTGCATCAGATCAGCTGAAGAGCCAATCAGCAGCGCTCGGGCTCAGGCTGCCAACCAATCGTCTCTCTTCATCAGAGGTGTTTCATCTCATCAATGGGCTTTAAGACCGGCTCCACCTGAAAATCCAGAATACCTTTTCTGTTCTTAGCTATTTCTCCGGATTGTTAAAATAAATTATTAATATTAGCCTGTTGGTATTTCCCCATATTCTATATCTTCACTTTTTAACTATTTTAATCTTTTCCATCGATATTTTTTCTACCATTGCTTCTGTCTCGAGTTCAAAACTGCAGGACAAAACATATTGTTGATAATTGTCGATACATCTTACGACTCGTGTCCGCCCGCTGGAGCCACGTGACCGTTACCTACTTCTTCTCAAGCTGCATTAGAACATAAAAAGCGCTTTGTTCTGACGTTTAGAAAGCTTACGTCACCCCTTGCCTGGAGCGGTCTCCTTTAGAACCGGCCGTCGGTAAGACGGAACAGGAGAGGTGCCAGAAAACGGTAATAGGGGAAAGAGTTCTTTAGCGTTCAGAGGAACCGCCGCTGGGTCTGCACAGAAGTCCGTCCCCGGAGTCTGCTGCGGGATCCCACCTTGGTCCGCCGTGAACTTCAAACGAGCAACCAAGGCCTCGTTCTCAGCTTCCATTGAAGTTTCAAGATGAATGAATGAATTGGTTATTGGTATGATCTGACGTGTGGAGATTTATAGCAAGTGACCCACATTTGAGACATCAAAGGTTTTAGAATGAAATATAAAATAATAAATAGCCTATAGGCCATGAATGGAGTCACTCAATTCTGGATTTTATGGAATTATTCATTTTCGGAATTAAATGTATATTCAAAGGTTGACATTTATTCAGTCATATTGGGTCTTAGCAAACCTCTACAATCCCTCAGTGTTTCCTTCCATTTGTGAGTCTGGTTGTATGCCAAGGAAAGGCCGGCAAAGAGTGAGAAAAGTAAGCACCCTGGGTTTAGTGGAGAGAGCACCCTGGGTTTAGTGGAGAAAACATCCTGGGTTTAGTGGAGAAAGCAGCCTGCTCTTAGTGGAGAAAGCACCCTGCTCTTAGTGGAGAAAGCACCCTGGGGTTAGTGGAGAAAGCAGCCTGGTCTTAGTGGAGAAAGCACCCTGCTCTTAGTGGAGAAAGCACCCTGGGGTTAGTGGTGAAGGCACCCTGGGGTTAGTGGCGGCCGAGGTACTGACCAGTCTTTACCCGCTCCAGAAAGCAGCCGTAGATCAGACCGATCCCGGTCAGGCCCAGGCAGGGTGGATGGCTGTTAGGACCCAGGCCGGGTGGATGTCTGCATGCAGGGTTGATGGCTGCAGGCAAGGTGGGCCCAGGAAGGGTGGATGGCCGCTTGGACCCTGGAAGGGCGGACCCAGGCAAGGTGGACGGCTGGTTGGACAGGCAGGGTGGATGACTGGTCAGGCCCATTCATGGTGGACCGAGGCAGGGTGGATGGCTGCAGGCCGGGTGGATGGCTGGTCGGACCCAGTCATGGTGGACCGAGGCAGGGTTGATGGCTGCAGGCCGGGTGGATGGCTGGTCGGACCCAGTCATGGTGGACCGAGGCAGGGTGGATGGCTGCAGGCAGGCTGGACGGCCGGGGTTCGCTTCACGGTTGCAGCTCTGCCAAGGTCAGCATTCCTCGACACGCCGTTGCCCGGTGGAACTTTTGTTCCACGGTTTGTGTAAAAAAGAAGAAAAAAAGAGGAAAAAAGCCGGTGCCCTATAAGTGGACCCCAACGGGAGGAAGGGAGTAAAGAAAATGAGCAGGAGAAAAGGAGAAGTGAGTGGAATTAAACGGAGTGACGAGCCAGCAAACTGGAGACGGGTGTGTTAGAAACACTTCTGGTTCACCCGAGGCCTGCAGACCACCTCGACCACAACTTCAATTCAATCACTTTATCTTAAGGACTATTCTATTAGCAGTTTTATAGGCTTATATTTTATAGGCCTATATAGGCCTATGCAGGCCTATTGACAGTGAATAATTTTTGCTAGGCCTACTTAATCTATCGCACCTTTACCGGTGAATTATAAGGTCAACTGTAAAGGTCAAGTGTAAGGTGTTGGACTATTGACATATAGGACGTCGTAGTTTCTCTGTGTAGGCCTATAGGCTTATTTGAATGTTCGGTGGAATGAATTTGTACCTTGCGATGAAAACGTGTGAGGCAATATCAGGCCCTGTCGTCTCAGGGCAACGGGCCTCATTGAAATACAAGGCTGTGTTCTGAAGAGCAGGGCTTTGAAATAACATTGAGATGTAGGCCTAAGGCAAGGAAATACCATAACATTACAACGTCAAATTATAAAATGTATACAAATTGTATTTTTTTATGTTTGTCTTTTGACATTATAAACGTTATAAAATTCACCTAAAATTAGTTAATTTTAATTAAATGCATTGACATAGCCTAGTTTCTAACGGCTGTGAGTGTTTTTTTTAATAGACCATTATATGGTAATTTGTGTAGGCCTAAATTAATAAATGTAGCAAGAAACACATAAAAGATATCCTTATTAATTTATTAAGCCTCAATTATAAACTCCTTAATACATATTTAAATAGAGATGTTCACTGTAATTATTAGATATAAGCTTTTAGTTTATTAAACAAATAAAGCTTAAAAAAATATTTCAACGATAATAATCTCCATTCAAATATATATTCAATAATTAGAAGAAAATATAAAACATAGGAAAATCTTCATTAAAGTAATAACACATTTTACTCCCTTTTTACTGCACATGTAGGATTGAGGAAAGCAAAAAAACAGCTCTGAATGTATGTTAGGGATATTAAAAATTCCCTTCACAAAATACTTTATGGGGACATTGTATCGCGTGTGAAGACCCAGAAGGTGTGCTTGAACACATGCTCATTCTACGCACTAAATGGTTTCCCACCCGCTTTGATGGCCCTTGAAATAGCTCTTAAATCCGACGTGCGCTTTAATCCAGAATACACGGCACTTAATTAAGAGTAGATTAACCCCAAATGGAATACTCTGTAAAGAAATGTCGGTATTTAAGAGGTGAATCCTGAGTTAAATCAACATTAACCAAACCACATTACAAAAATATAGGGCCTGATATTAAGATGATGATGTCAAGAGATGTATTAATTTAAATGAGAACGAGATCGAGATTAATTAGCCTATCCTACACACAAAATTAATTCAACAGGATTTACGTCGAAGGGTCATGATTTATTATTTTAAAGCGTAGGCTAATTAGGCCTAGTAAGGCTATATTATCAAGACGGAAAGACCGAATCATTAAAAGGCCTAGGCCTACTGAAATGCATCAGTAGTCGATATTATAGGCTGGTAATAACTAGGTTATTCGATTTTCTCCTAATTATCCTTTATTGTTTGGCTAAATCGATAGTTCCTCGAGTCCGCGGCGGGAATGAGGTCACTTCCTTCAGGAGTCTGCGTGTTGTAGACGCTTCCTGCCAGTGATCCGCACCTGCGAACCTCAACACACCGAGCTGAGTTGAGGTGAGATGAGGTGAGGGCCAATTAAAAGGTGACGCAAGGCGCAGGTCTTACATCTATACTGTAAGTGAAGGTCTAATCGCCCCCCCCCCCCCCCCCCCCCCACACACACACACACACACACACGGCGGCTCCCGGGACCCCGGACCCCCGTTTCCTTCACAAGTCAGACTCCGCGATAATTCGCGTCTTTTTCAGGGTGCTGTCTGTCTGTCTGTCCCGCGCCCCGGCCGTCCCCACCCTCCCTTCCTCCCTCCCTCCCGGTCGGCCGGTGAGCTACTAATCCCCTGCGTCCCTGCTTTACTTTGAGCCCGTATTTAATTCCCCTAAACCCCAGCTGCCGCCCGGGTACTCGTTGAGCCCGACAGACTGCGGAGCGGAGCACCCGGTTTATTAATAATTCACAAGCCCGCCGCTGCGCTCCCCGTCCCGGACACGACGCGCCTCCGCGCCGCCGCGCCGCTCAGGACTGACTTTCACTCCCAGTGTCTGTTGACGGCAGGCCACACCGAATCATGTAGACACGCATACGCGCGCACACACAGACACGCACACACATCACGTAGGCCCGCTGGAGCGCTTGTTTTGTTAAAGAGTCTATAAACGCCGCGCGCTCTCGTCTGTCCTCCGACCTGCTGAACTTCCACACGACGGCCGCGCGGACACGTGGAGGTGTCGGTCTATCTCTGCCCCGCACTGGTGACACCGCAAGGACAGGTGAAGGAGCACCACCGTCGGGACGCCAACTTTGTTGAGACGAGCCGAGAACCGCAACGAGAGAGTGTCCCGCTGCGGGCAGAAGCAACAGCTGATCCGCGGAGAGACCGGGAGCAGCGCCGTCGCTATACGGTGCCCCTCGCGCAGCCACACACGGACACACGCAACAAGAAACGCGCGGAACACGACGTGGTGTCTCACCGGACGGTCTGTGAGGAGATACCGGATCGACAGAGCTCGACCCGTCTGCACCGACACCGACAAGCCTGCAGCGTCCGGGCTGCACGGGACGGAACGGCTGCACGGTCTACTTAACGGGTGGATCAAATCGACGGATTATTACTATCACACGATCGATCTGGTTTGCGTTGACCGGCGAGAACGGAGCAAAAACCACATTCGGGGGAACTATTCGAGGAGCAAAAGGCCGTTCGTCTGCTTCCGGTAGGCCCGGCGGAACCGAGGTCCACCCGGCGCGCTCTCTCCCAGACTTTTTTTTTTCGAAAGCGAACTTTTGCGAGAGGAAAATGGGAGTTTGAGTGTTGGCCCGCTTCCCTGCAGCACCATGGTACGTGCTCTGTTAACCAATCATGCTGTTACTGACCTGCGCCTGCAGCAGCGGGCACGGTGCAATGCCCCTCTCTAAATGTTGCAAGTGTTTATCTCTCCCTCTTCCTTTTTAAAACGTGTGAAGAGTCGAGAACCAAACTGTTTTCTTCACCGTGGTGGCGTCCAGTAGCTATAGCGAATATATTGTACCGATGTGTTCTTATGTGTGAGCGTGCCTTTCTATGAAGTCAAACACTGCGCGTTAGTGTGGTTGTCGTCATTTAAAGCAGTCAACACATGGCCGGTGTCGCTCTGCGGCCAGGCCGCCCCAGAGAGCTCTCTCTCCCGGCACGACACCACGCCTCCCGCGCTGCTGGCTCCCACACACTCCGCTGCCCCGGCGCCGCAGGCACAACTATTCATTGCACAATTACATGACACGGTGTGCGGTGGGATATGAATGAGTCATGCATTTGAATGCATAAATGAGTCATGTATTTTTAATATACCCCTGTCGCTGGAGCAGAAGTTTGCCAGACTTTTGCAAATTCGACCAACCTGTTGGGAGAGGCGGTCCTGTCCGTTCGGTGTGTGCAACCGGTGAGCCGGTTTGAGTTAAACTCCTAAATTGCGGTCGAGTGAGACGCTTTTATTCATTTTCTATTTTGTATAATGTCATTTTGGAAATTAAGTGCCCCTTCCAAAAATGATGAAAGGTACATTTTCTATTACTATTTAATATTGCCCTAATTTGTGCAATGTGTTTTATATTAACATATTCTGCAATATATATATATATATATGTATATTCACATTTTATCATGAACCAAAACGTATTCATACACTGTAAACACTAAAATTAACTGGTTGGTTGGGAGATTGTTCGTGATGGGATATTAGTGGGTTCGTAGTGGGTTATAGGTGGGTTCGTAGTGGGTTAGAAGTGGGTGAACGGTAAATGGCACGTTAGTTGTGGGTTGGGAGTGGGTTATGGGTGGATTCGTAGTGGGTTAGAAGTAGGTGAACGGTAAATGGCACGTTAGTTGTGGGTTGGGAGTGGGTTAGTAATGGGTTAGTTGTGGGTTGGTAATCGGTAGTGGGTTGGTAGTGGATTAAAGAGCAGGTTGGTCCAGTAGGGTGACCAGCCTGAGCTGATGAGTGAATCCAGGCCCAGCTGAGCAGGATCCGGTGTTTCAGTTTCACATTCAAAAGAGGAGTGATTTGTATGAATAAAGACGTGTTGACCCGGGACCCGGTCATGAATTCAGTGCCGGCGTCCTTGGGGATTACAACACGCTGTTATTCTGTAATCAACTCACCTCATGTTTTAAACACAGCACCAGATTGGGGGTCCGCGTCCTAGTGTATTGGGTCAGTGTATCGCATTCACACTCAGCAGCTGTCAATCAGATGCCAGGGTCCCCCCCCCCCCCCCCCCCCCCCCCCCCCTCCCCCTCAAGGCATCTGTAATCCACTGACAACATGTCCTACCAGGACGCCTGCTACAGGGTGTAACGTGGCCTGTGGAGACAGGCCCTTTGTAATGATGCAGGCAGGAGAGTCTAGCATTGGTCATTATGGTCGTCTCCTAGCTGGAAGGTTCTGGGATCAATACCCACAGTCCTCAGTCTACCTGAAGGCCTCCAGTCTACCTGAAGGCCTCCCCCCCAGCGATGTCAGACACATGAAAGTGTCTGACATGCATCGCTGAATAGAATATAGGCCGGCACAATAACGCAATAAGCCTGAACCACGCTGTGTTATAAATGATATTAATAATAAACGTCAGTCTGGAGAGGGCAAGAAAGAAAGCTCCCAAGTGGGTTCACTGTCTCCAGCGACGGTGACAGCTGGACCACACAACTAACCCCTGACAACAAAAGAACTAACCCCTGACAACACAACAACGATCCACTCACAACACAAAAACTAACCCCGGACAAAACAACTAACCCCTGACTGCAGAACAACTAACCCCTGACAACACAACAACGATCCCATCACAAAACAACTAACCCCCAACAACACAACAACGATCGCTTGACATCACACCACTCACCACAATATCATACCTCAATGTGATGTCATCAATCACTGTGATGTCATTATTCAGTGGGATCATGTCATCACTATATACTGAATGTGCTCAGTGGGACAACGGACCGGGGAAGGAGTCGGTAAGGAGTTGGTTCGGGGGAAATATTCAGTTCAGCCTTCACTCAACATTTGTGGGACGGTTTTTAACAAAGCTGTGAAGGTGTTTTAATGGTTTGTGTATTATTAGTGCATGTGTATTATTGGATATCGGGAGTTAGTGAGGTGGGATGCTGGCAGGTAGCTCCATCACAACGTCTGAGGAGACCAGATAATTAAACTTGGCGAGAGGTAAACTTATCTTGCATATTTCCTAATGGGAGCAATAATTGAGTCGCAACGTTGGCTGCAGGGCTTTTTGTCAATCAATGACAAAAGGAAGTACTTTTACACCTTACATTTAACTCAAATAACATTCCAAAATGGGTTTGTTTGGATCAGTGATCAAACTTTAAATCTACTACTATAATGTTTCCGTTCATTAGTGAAATGCTTTTTCTCTTCATGGACATAGCGCTTGACTCATGTGAAGTTTGCCTTCTTTATTTCAGTAAAGGCTGGTCAAATACCAGAGGCGACCAAACAGAGGTTTGTTAAATGTGTTAATGAACTGCAATACAGTTATCCCAGCATGCAAAACCAGTAGCAAACAATAAAGTATAGATCCTCCTTTGAACAAAACCAGATAAATCATCCTGAAAAGCCACAACCAGAAGCCATGCGGTCGGAGGGTAATATGTTGCTGGTGTGCAGCATTGTCCATGTGCAGGCGTGTAGTCAGCAAACAAAGACCAGTACAGGGCTGTGCACCATAGAACCAGGCTGTTGGCTGTAGAACCAGGCTGTAGTGCTCTAGAACTGAACTGTAGAAGCAGGCTGTAGAACTCTGTAGAGTTTTAGAACCAGACTATAACTCTGGAACCAGGCTATAGAGCTCTAGAAACAGGCTGTAGAACTCTAGAACCAGATTGTAGAACACTCGAATCAGTCTGTAGAGACAGGCTGTAGAGCTCTAGAAACAGGCTGTAGAACTCTAGAAACAGGCTGTAGAGCTCTAGAAACAGGCTGTAGAACTCTAGAAACAGTCTGTAGAAGTCTAGAACCAGGCTGATTAACCAGGTTGTAGACCAAGACTACATAGTTATATGTAAACGAAACACATAGTCCAGTCAGTTTACGTCCTTTTTCTGGGTTTTGATATTTTCAACATTTGTCTACCTCATGATGGAAAATAACTTAAAAGGAAATTACTTTATGTGCATCTCTCTAGGGACTGCGAGCCAAAAGCATTATTCATTAAACGGAGCGTAGCGACTGTTTATCGGTGCTTAAATATTTGCATATTTGTTACATTGTCTTGATGGTTTTTTTTAGATTTCAGAAACAGGTTTCACAGTTTTAATAATCTGGCAGCCGTACATCTTAGAACAACACACAAGAACCAGTGGCAAGCCCCGGAAACATGCACACACGCACACATATACACACTCGCATGCAAACACACATGCACACACACACACACACACACACACACACACTCCTTTAATTACCGTTGCCCCCCGGTGTATCAGGTGTAAAATATCAAAATGTTCCAGCGCTGCTCCCTGAGGTGCCGTTGGCTTGGGCTCTCTCCACGTCAACCCCCCCCCCCCCCCCCACACACACACACACACACACACACACACACACACACACACGCGCACACACACACGGACACACTCACGCCTTCATGTGCACACACACAATCAAGCACTTGCGCAAACACAAATGCATGCCGGTACAAACGTGCATACACTCGCAGGCACACCCTCAAACGCACACACACTTTTCTTACTACTTTGATATGGTTTCCACATCTGCACGGGTTGGTTAACTCGTTAACTGAATGGAAACGGGTCGTTAGCTGGTTAGCATGTGTAGAGTGTAGACCAGGCCTCATGAAGGGAATGCGGTATGACTCCGGGCTGGCTGTGAGAGGGAGCTGTGACACAGGACCCAGAGTCGGTTGGATGGGTTGGTTTTTTGAATCAAGTTACAAAGGCTACATATGTGTGTGAGGTTTGAGGATCCTGCTGTCCTGCTAAGTGATAGCAGGACCTCTGGGGGGAGACGGCACAGATCCTGGGCCAGAACCCAACGACTGCCAGGGCAGTGGCTACGCCTTGTTTCGCTTTTAACGAAGAAACACATTCATGTGAAGCTTTCAGGAGGGATTTGTATAAGTGTGTTACTACAGTGGGCAGTCTTTTTTACAGTTTACAAGTGCTGGCTGTGTTTGTGTTTGCCAATAAACGCTTGCTGATTTCATTAACACGTTTGGTCGAAACACATATGAATTAAAAGAAAGTCAAACGTCCCATTCACCCAGATTAAACTCGTCTGCCATGAGACTTCACATATTAATCTAAAGTCAGACTTTAGATATTAATCTTGAATCTGATGAGACTAGTTTAGAGGTAATCTGGGATCCAGCAGCTCTACTACGTTACTGTACAACTTCCTTGTGGAGACAGCACAGAATCTGGGCCAGAAACCAACAACTGAAGGGGACAGAGTTACGCCATGTTTCCTGTTTCGTTACGGAGATATTGTACCGAAGATAACTAATTTGCACAGGCGGGGCGAATCTTCAGAAGGGGAATTCTACATTTCTTTAACATTTCAAAGATTTGAACAATTAACAGACACTTGTTTTCTACTGCTGTCTGTGTGGATGGACGTCAGACTGGTTGTTGCTGTGTTAAGAATTGGGAGGGCTGATGGACTTGATTTTGGCCCAATGAGTGACAGGCTGTGAGGTCCAAGGTCACACGTGTGTGTGTGTGTGTGTGTGTGTGTGTGTGTGTGTGTGTGTGTGTGTGCGTGTGTTTGTGTGTCTATATGAGAAATGATGAGCGATACAGATAATTCATGAATTAGAAAATGTAATGAGATACAGAGAGTGAAATAGACAGGAATGTTTGTGAGGAGAGAGAGAGAGGCAGAAAGACAGACTGGAGTGTGATGTTGGAGGTCATGTTGCGAAAGGATACTGAATTAGAAGTTAAATGAACGTTAAAATCACATTTCATCTCATGGGGAGGGGAAGTGAAGGGAGAGAGAGGGACAGAGTGGTAGCAAGGAGAATTACAAATAGAGAGAATCCGTATTTTTTAGTTTTCGGTTTCCTCGAAATGGCCAATGTTTTCCCTCAAGACTGTCCCGATGTTGATGACGATGGCCCGGTTTCCTCGGCTACTGCGTCCATGACGATTAGAATACAACAGCTTATAAATACAGTTTTCGTAGGTTTCATGATGAACCTCTTCTACTGCAGCCATTGGCTCTAAAGTCTTCTGAGCAAGAACGTTTCTCAACAATAACATTTGCATCCACGAGCCAAACCATCCAGGGAAAAAAATCCCTATTGTTTTATTCTGGAACATTTTAACCCCTTTGACCAATCAACTAATTGTATATATATATCAGTAGCTACAACTCAAGCCATTTCAGATTGCTAATGGGACACAAATTGCTTTTATCGTGGATTGGTCTGTCTCAGTTAAGAGCTTGGGTTGAAAATACATTAAAACTACACAGCACATAAGACATTACCTAAGATCAGTTTTATTGAATGTAATAAAAATGTAAACACAGACACACAATTACAGAGACAAACGCACACACACACAAACATACACACACACACACACACACACGCACACACACACACACACACACACACACACACACACACAGACGCACACAGACACAAAGGCCATAGACAAACACACACACAGACATAAACAAACACACACACTGTCTGCTGCGGAATGCGTTCTGAGGTCCCCAGTCTGCATCTTATTATAGAGTATGTGTTTATACACGTGTCTGGCCATGTAACCAGGGTTATTTTATATACGTGCATGTGTTGTGGTACAGGCCGCACGCACATACGTATGTTTTCATTGTGTCTCTGAGTGTGTGTGCTTCTGTCAGTTTGAGGCTGTCGTGTGTGTGTTGGACTTCTCCATATGTGCGTGTTAATGGATTTCATTGGGTTTGTAGTCCTAGTCAGCGGAGCTCATCTGGGTTTAAAGAGCTCTGCGTCCTGCTGAGAGACTCGCGGCCCCAAAGGCTCCTCCTGGCGGATACGTTTTGCCCGGGGGCACTGCGGCGGTCCAGGTTTAGCGGGACGTAGAATTATGTCGTCCTCCCATTCCAGCTCGTTTTAGAGGAGTCTGTTGTGTTGTCCTACCCAGCCTCTGTCTGAAGGAGCAGTGAACAAAGTTCATGTGGAGCTGGTTGGAAAGGCTGTGGTTTGTTGTTCCACGTTAATCCCACCCAGTGGGGGGTTGAGTTACTGTGTGTTAGTGGTGCTTTGTAATGCTAACTTATTTACCATGCATTCTGATGCAGTTTGGTAGTAGTTATGTATTTACCGAAAACAAGTTCATGTTGTTCTTTTATGCGGTTAGCGATTCTATTGTGGTCGAGCCCTAAACAACTAAACAGCGAAATATCTCCTCTCACATTTGGACAAAAATATGTTTTCTGCTCGAAATGTCCTTTCTCTGTATTTCTTTCATATTTTATGTGATTGGTCTGATTACGTAATACTTGATATGAATACGTTATGCATATTTATAACTATAGGATCAATATTGATAACTACATTGATAACTACAGATACATAATGATACATAATTATAACTAATGATAGATATTGATACATATTGATTATCTATTGATACATATTGATAACTAATGATATGTATTGTTACGTATTGGTAACTAATGATTCATATTGATCAACAAAGAAACATAATGATACATAATTAAAACTAAGGAAAACTATTAATACATATTGATTACTATTGATACATATTTATATCTATTGATAAATATGGATAACTAATAAAACATTGATATCTGTTGATACATATTGATAACTAATTATATGTATTGTTGCATATTAATAACTTTTGATACATATCGGTACATATGGATACATAATGATACATATTTATTCATATTGATAACTATTGATAACTATTGATACATATTAATAACTATTTATATGTATTGTTAGGTATTGATAACTATTGGTCCATAGTGATGCATATTGATAAATACTGATAAATAATGACAACTTAATATACATATTGATGCATATTGAGAACAAATTATACATATTGATGTTAAATGCTAAATATTCATACACATTGATGCCTACAGATACTTAATGATAAATGTATCCATATAATTGTTCTGTCTCCTGCTGTGTCTGAGTGAGGGCGTGGGGCGGTGACCAGAGACAGGCGACACAGACAGTACTAGCAGATCCCAGACTCCCCCCCCCCATCTGTCTTCCAGGGCCCCTGCTGCCCAGACGCTGCGTCCCCCAGCATACAAATGACCACGGCTGAAAAGAACCAACTTAGTGAAACAACAAACTAAAGAGAGCAACACTTCCTGATGCATACATCACGGCCCTGTGCGTGTGTGTGTGTGTGTGTGTGTGTGTGTGTGTGTGTGTGTGTGTGTGTGTGTGTGTGTGTGTGTGTGTGTGTGTGTGTGTGTGTGTGTGCTTACCCAGATCAGTACGGTGCAAGCGGAGACTTTTCAATATATACGCTTTATAACAAGACAAAGTGTGACCGCATAATTTGGAAGACATGACGTGATATCAATTTCAAAATATCCCTTTTAATTAAAAAGAAATGTTGTTTCAAATATAAGACACAATGGTGTAAAAATAAGAGGGATGGAGACCAAACACATGAACCGTAACAACAATACGAACGTGTTGTTGTGTTCGTCCGTTCCTTCGTTGGTTTATCTAACGGACGCTTGCTGTCTTTTTATTTGCAGACCACCGAAACCTTCCTGCTGAGTGAGGACCCGGGCCGGGCCGGCCACGGGATCCCTGAGTGCTACGTGGTGTCTGACTCCTACCGGGTAAGCTCCCTGCACCACCACACCGGGGCTCTGAAGGCCTAGTTATGGTTCCACGTTGACGCAACGCAATGACCAAGCAGTCGTGAACCTGTTGCCCTTCTGCGGCGGGTTTACGTTAGCGGACCGATCAGCTGCGTCGCCTCGACGCAAGGTTGCAATTTTTCGGGAGGCGCACGTCGGGCCCTTGGTGTGGACGCAAGGAGGGTCCGCAAGGACGAAATGGGTCAGTAAACCCCCTTGCAATGCATAGACGTGGAACCATAAATAAATCCTACTGGGTGAGACTCACCACCCCATGGTTCTGACTCCTACTGGGTGAGACTCACCACCAATAAGGCACTGAAAGAAAAACCAAACCCTCAAAGGTCTTACTGCAGATGAACTGCGATGTAGTTACATGATATGGTGATTGGGATCGATCGTTGCCAAAATATAAACTTGAAGAAGTTGTTTCATCTCAAATCAACTGGGCGTTTTGGGATAGCAAGTAACGTCAATCAAACATTCCGGCTACACCCTACAACATAGCCTCGCCCCTCAATGAAAACAAAGCGTGTTTGGAGTGTCTGGAGGCATTTTAAATGTTATTTGTTGGCGGAGACTAGCTCAAACTAGTGTTTGGTTTTCCTTTAAGAGCGCATTATTAACACCAGCAGTGCTATTAATAATAGCATTATCATCATCATAATGTTCATCATCTTTAAACGGTGTTATTAGTCTCAATGTGCCATTATCTTCTTTCTTCATATCGTTTTCCTGAGTGTTGCATTTGACTCAACTTTGACGGTTTGAGGAGTTCTGGTTGCATGTTTTTTTTGCCGTAATTTTGCAGCAATCATAACGTCGTTCACAGTCTCGCTGTTCTCAGCTGCTCACTATTACCGCCATTACTTTCATTACTCCCCCTCCTGTGGGAGTAATGTGGGAGTGATGTGGGAGAGGGGAGGGGAGGGGAGCATGGCCTCATGGGAAACAGAAACGGGAGTTTAAAGCGAACTCAGAACTGGATGGAAAGCAGGAGTAGGTAAAGGTTATTAAAATAATAACGCGTGCTAGCGGTGGCGTCCAGCTGGCTAACAGCTAGCCGGACGGCGCACGCTTTGATATGGAAGTTATGAAACACTTATGAAAACACTGGTGAGGTTAAGAGGAAAAAGGGCGGGAACGCTGGAGGGTTGCACGGTCGTCTGTTGACCGTAGATGATCTTATAAGTGTACTTATGTAGTATAATTTAGTGATATAGTAGTGTAGTTTAGTGACTCTAGTAGTATAGTAGTAAACCTCTATAGTTTACTAGCATTGTTATAGTTAGGTACTATAGTTTTAGTTGCACAGTACTCTAGTATAGTTTTTGTATATATCAGTGTAGTATAGCAGATACAAGTAGTTTAAGTAGTATAGTATTGTAGTCTAATATAGTAGTGTAATTATAAGAAAATTGTGTGTGTGTTTGTGTGTGTGTGTGTGTGTGTGTGTGTGTGTGTGTGTGTGTGTGTGTGTGTGTGTGTGTGTGCGATACTACAACTACACAGTACAGTACCCAAAAAAGTAAGCGTTGGTCATAATATCGAAGCTTTGCGTCTTGAGATAGAGGGGCGGAGCAGCTAATCAGAAGGCGCGCAGAGGGCGGGGCAAACTACAGCCATGTGTGCTTAATGACACGTTTACCTTTTCGGAACACTGCAATGTGTGCTGGTTTACACAGCACATCTCATCTGACTCCACTCAGAGAGAGACAGAGAGACAGAGAGAGAAAGACAGACAGGGAGAGAGAGAGAGAGAGAGAGAGAGAGAGAGAGAGAGAGAGAGAGAGAGAGAGGGGAGGGAGAGAGAGAGAAAGAGAGAGAGCGACAGAGAGCTCCTTCCTCACACCCTCAACTGAGCTTTACCACACCTGCCTGATAACGATGCAGCGCAACATGTGTGTGTGTGTGGTTGTGTGTGTGTGTGTGTGTGTGTATGTGTGCGTGGGTGTATGTTTGAGGAGTAAAGTCAGAATGAGGGGGAGAAAGAGAGAGTAGCCGACATACAGACCACAGCCCCCCAATATCGCCCTCCCCCTCCCCCCACAAGGTTACCATGGAAGCATTCCTTTCTGCTTGATTCCATCAAATAATATGATACAAGACTAACAAGGAACACACACACACACACACACACACACACACACACACACACTCACACACACACACACACACACACACACTCACACACACACACACACACACACACACACATACACACATACATTGGCACACACACCATCATACCATCACTCTTGCGGTCTGGCACTGTTTGTGTGTGTGTGTGTGTGTGTGTGTGTGTATGTGTGTGTGTGTGTGTGTGTGTGTGTGTGTGTGTGTGTGCTCGTGGTTGTGTTGGTTATCCTCGCGCGGTGCCGGTTTGTCAACGTTGGGCCGAACAATTACGTCAGTTTCTGTACACCAGAACAAATAAAATAAATATACTGTGTGTGTATGTGTGTGTGTGTGCTAACATACGCATGGAAAAATAAATATTTAAATGACTCGTGATCCAAGAACAATATTTTAACGTATATAACGGTATAGGCCTTTGCTTTTACTTTAAAGTGTATGTACTAAATCACCCCTGTGTTTAGATGTAGAATTGGGGCTTCAGTCATTTCCAGACTGAACACACACTGCATGGAATTTCCCTGAATATCAAACAGGAAACCCGTTATTCTACACCTTCAATGTGCTTACAATAACTGTGATGTTTCTTAATTCACGGTATCCGGTGGGCTCTTCGACTCGTCCTGTTGGCTTAGTTCAGTTTAATGTCGTCCTTTTCTTATGCCGCTATTTTCAATCAAACCCCAGTACACATTAGGGGCCAATGCGGATCAATTCGGATAATACCAAAAAAATCCATGAACATGCTCTATAATGACGACCTGACCCTATGGATCGATAGGGTTATCATGGTGTCAGCGATCCACTAACGGGGTTTATGAACACCGCGGGACGAGACGCGTCAGAGGCAGATCAGTCCGGACGAAGAACGCATTCCTCTCCAGCGGCGCTCTGAACACGGCTTAATAGTTCTGTTAGAGCGGCTTTAGGAGGCTGTTCTCGTGGGCCTATAGGCTACTTTTATAAAGAGCCGACTTCTAAAGTCAAATAGTTAACCGTGAGGGAGCCGGAGCAGGAGGGAGGGAGAGAGAGATAGAGGGGGAGAGCAAGAGAGGGAGAGAAAGCGAGCGAGAGACAGTCAGAGAGAGAGAAA